>NC_056725.1:363486408-363553908 GCF_019279795.1 Protopterus annectens
TGATACTGTCTTTATTTTTATTTTCACTTTTCTACTAAGTGTCTGTTCTCACTGCAGTGTGTAACTGTGACTAATGCAAAAATTACATTTGCTAACAAACTACCATGTCTTTGTTTCAAAGTTCTGCTTATTTTGTATTATACTATACATGTCAGTATACCTATCAGTAAAACATTAACAAGTTCACCAAGGCTTTCACAGTCTCATCTCAGGTGTCAGGAAAAATGCTTATGTTTGTACTTTAGAATATGCAGCATAATATATTTTATGATTATATTGGTAAGTGTGCCCTTTCTGTTGTGAATGGTAAAGAAACGGGAATGAGAAGGGAATACATTTGGAATTCAGAGATATGTTCTTAATGTTATCACCTCCTCCCGTTTTATGTGCATATGTCTATGTGTATATATGTATGTATGCATGTATTTTTTTCCTCCACATACCTCAGTTCAGTGACAGATTATTTGGTGTTCACAGGATAGCTACTGGATGACATATCTCTGTTGATTAGGCTTTGGTCTGGAACACTGAGACCTGCTGTAGTTATATTCTAATCTATCCTTCCCCGAAGAGCTCTAGTCATATGGTGGTTGGGTGTCTTGTCATGCTTTTGTTTCATATACTAAATGCATATGATGGAACCTTGTCCTTTCCTACATACACAACCAGTGTAAGATACAGGAGTCAGGTGCCATCTCTACAATTTGTAACTGCAACTGATTTACTTTCACTAAATAATGATGCAGCTCTCAGCTACTTTTGTTCATATGACTGCACTGTAACTGTATTTATCTTATACAGGATAAGACAGCTGACTATAAGCAATTTTGATCTGCTGTACATTTTTTTTTTGCATTTCTTTTTTCTATTCACCTTCATTATTATTAGGTTTTCCTTCTGCCTCATGGTGGAACCTTGTGTTTGGGCTTCTTATAATAGTGTTACAGAGTTCATATAACTATTATTTCCCTTGTTCACCCTACTGACATACTGTTCAGTAAATTATATGCTTTGCATATATCTTGAATAACCCATGGCTGTAAAAATATATTTTGTCATTCATTAAACTCATGATGCTGGTATGGCTATTGAATTTTTATATATGCCTATATGCCTTTTTTAGGCAAGGCTCAAAAGACAAATCCACCGCTGTAACAAGTACCAGCGACAAAAAACTGAGGGTCATGTTGCTCAATTCTAGGAGTTTAAACCTCAAAATGCACTCTCTCGAGGCACTCTTCAATATGGAGAGCATCGATATTTGTGCAGTAATGGAGACCTGGTTCAAAGCTCAAGAGAGCACTCCAGCGATACCAGGCTACAACTCATATCACACATTTTGGCCACAAAACCTGGACCGAAATACAAAGGGAGGAGGCATATCCATATTCATCGAGGATAACCACACCTCCATACTGGTTGCAAAGTATGATGCCTTGGAGATCATCCAAGTGCAACTTACAATGGACAAAACTGCAATTCAGATTGTACCTTGCTGCAGATCACCATCCCTGACCCAAGACACCCACTCCTTGTTCCTTGAGACACTGGAAAACATGAAGGTTCAACCGAACACCCTTATACTGGGTGATTTCAATTACCCAAACATTAACTGGGAAAACTAAGGAAGCACTAATACCTTTGCTCAGCGCTTCCTCGAATATATAAACTCAAATGCCCTGGACCAGCTTATTAGCACCCCCATGAAAGGTAACAATATACTGGACCTGGTTATCACCAACATGGGGGATAAATGCTCCACACCTGTGGTAAATTCTTCATTGGTCAGATCAGACCATAAACTCATCATCCTAGATATCCACATACCACCTGCACCTCCTCCCAGGGAAACCACGGTAAAAAACTTCTCCAAAGCAAACTTTATGCTGCTCAAGACAGAGCTGGCAAATTTTGTTACTCCCACATGGAATATAAATATGATTGAATCTGCTGTATCATAAAAAAAGCACTCTACAAGCACTTACACGAGTGCATGGACTGTGCTATCCCAAACAAGACCAAGACCTATTCCTCTAAAAAGAGGAAACCAGTCTGGTGGACCCTGGCCATAAATACTCTCTACAATAGAAGGAAGAAATTATTACAAAAAAGAGTAAAAACCCAGGAATGGAAGGGATCCCTGACCAACCTTAGCAAAAAGCTAAGAACCCTCATAAAAGCCTCTAAGGTGAACTCTGAAAGAAAAATCGCAACAGACGCCAAAGACAACGATAAGGCATTTTTTAGCTATGTCAAAAACCTAAACTGCAACACTCAGATCTGCTCTGAGCTACAGCATAACGGTTCAAAAGTCACGGAACCAACTGATATCGCCAATATATTGGCAGATAGGTTCAGTGCAAACTTTACCCCACCATCACCACCTAGAGAGCCCATATCCATACCAGACGATTGTGCTACCCCTGAAATCACAGACATCCATGTGAAAACAGCACTCTCCAAAGCAAAAAACGCAGCATCCATGGAACCTGACAGCATCCCAGGCTGCGTGATACATGAACTCCAAAACAAATTAATCCCGCACCTTAATATTATGTTTAACCACAGCCTCACCTCAGGCTATGTGCCCACAAAGTGGTGCACAGCAACAGACATCCCACTCCAAAAAGGAGGTGCCACCACTGACCCCGGGAACTACTGCCCCATCAGCCTGATGAGCCTAGTCTATAAAGCCATGGAGCACATCATCATGGAACTCATAAACAAGGACATTGGGAACCTACAAACTCTAGACCCTACCCAGTTTGGGTTTGTAAAGGGACGGTCATGTTTCCTCAATCTGGTTGACTTTTTCAAAAAGGTCACTGAGGCAATAGATGAAGGGAAGGTGGTCCACACAGCATACCTTGATCTTGCCAAGGCCTTCGATACCATTCCCCACTCGGGAATTATAGACAAACTCACTAACCTAAACATAAACCCCTACGTAACAAAATGGGTTGCCAACTGGCTCACGAATAGAACCCATTTGGTGAGAATAGGGAACGCCAGATCAGACTCCAAACCTGTGACTAGTTGAGCACCACAGGGCTCAGTATTGGGACCCCTCCTGTTCGGCATCTATTTCTCTGATGTTCAAGCAAACACGGAGGGATTATGGCTAACAAAGTTTGCAGATGACAGCAAACTGGGCGCCATAATTGAAACTCCTACTGATGCAGACATCCTTCAGAGGGGTCTCACTGATACAGATACGTGGTGCCAAAATCATGGCCTCAAGTACCAATGAATTACAACATAGGTGGCAGCCCACTTATCACAGAGATTGTGATAACAGACCTAGGTACACAGGTGGATAGTAACCCCTCCTTCGACAACCACATCGCTAAAGTGGTTAGAAAATCCTGCTACATGGCCCATCTTATCACAAAGAGGTTTGCATCTAGGAATAAGGAAGTTATTGTCCCCTTCTACTCATCAATCATTAGACCAGTAATTGAATACAATGCCCCGTTTGGGATGTACCTTACAAGACATCTGCAACAACTGGAGAGGCCTCAAAAGTACCTCACAAAGAGGATAACGGGCCTCAAACACATGCCCTATGCCACAAGGCTAAAAAACTCAAACTATACTCGGTCGTGTACCGACTACTCAGAGGTGACCTATGCCTAACATACAAGGCTATGGCTAACCCCAAATTGCTGGAAATGCTCCACCTAAGGAAAACCCAATCCACAAGAGTTACACGCTCAAGGGACATTAACCTGACAGCAGCAATAAACAGGACTTTTTGGAGGGACAGATTTGTGTCCCAGAGGCTCTCCTTGCTCTGGAATAAGGTCCCCATATATGTGAGGCAGAGCCCCTCACTAACACTCTTCAAGAGGAATCTTGATGAGTGGATGGGAAACAGGAAATTCACCAGAGGAATAACGTCTGTAGCCCTGCTCGACGCAGGCGCCGGTAACTAGACCTCATGGGAGGCGAAAGCCGAAACATTTTGGCTAGGCTTAATTATGCCCTAGGGCCAATAGCCTAGTACTTACCTATGAACCTATGAATATGGCAAATGGTATGTTAAACCAAGAGCCCATCTGCCTGAGTTGGTGATATCTTGGGTGGATATAAAAAATCTCACGGTGCTTACAAAAGGAGAAGGGAAAGTTTCCTAGTGTCCTGGCAAAACTTCACCTAGTCAGCATGAGTGCCACTTCTGGGTTGCCCTGAGAAAAGGCCACTGGCCTAGAGAAACTAACCCAGTCAACAAAAACTAAATAAATAAATATGTTCTTAATAATGCATACTGTCCTTTCACATGCATTTGGTTTCATTTGGGCTGAACACCATTAGGACAATAAACATTAGTCAGAAGTTAGTTGGCATTGTTATTCTCTGCAGTTTATTTCACTGCTCATTACACTAATGATCTTCAGTACTGCTGTTTTAAAACTGCATGAAACTATTGTAAGATGCTACAGCTACACCATTAATAGACAGCCATAGTGCTTCCCTTATACAGGAAAACAGAGATATACCACAATACAGTTTTAACTTCCACAAACAAAGATACAAAGGCACATCCTTTCTGCATAACTATTACATAGCAATCCTATCTACATAGTTAGCAAAGACTGTTTTGTATGTTATGTTTGCTGTATATAGGCTCTATATTAGAGATTTCATGATAAGATGCCATGTTGGTCATGTAAGTGACTTGCATGTTTTTTTTTTTTTTTTGTAGCTAATGGTTTTGCCCTCTAAATTGGCCTTGGACATAATCAGTAGAAACAGCAGACTGGTTCTCTAATTATTGGGAAAGAGTGACATACTGAGACCCCTGTCCTAGTCTTGGAAGTAAATGAAGCAAAGCCCTCTACCTCTTGAAAGGATACTTGAGAGGAGAACTCCAAGCTGTTTGATATGTGAGTGAGCATGCTGACCTTTCAGAAGATCCAATAGGAGAATGAAACAATGAGGAGTGCCAGGGAAAACATATCCACTGTGGAGGTAAAGAGTCCATGGCATGTTCTTTGCCACCATATCCCAATTCTGAGCTTCAAAATGGTAGACTATACATTTCCAGCAAGGAAAGGGAAGAAATGGTGTGACAACTACTTGTATCTAAGCCCATTTAGAGAGCTACTATTGAAACTGCCACATAGCCACATATTGGGAAAGACAACTGGATAGGAAAAATTTGAAAAACTAAGTTCTAATCAGATTCAGCTGGTCACAGATCATAGAAGAGACAGAAGATGTTTGCACATGATGTTCTGAGTGCCAAAGGATGGCATCAAAGGATTCCTATTATGTGATCGAAGACACATTCTGTCAAATGTGTCTTGATCGAAAGTAAAAGAACGAAAAGTCAAAATAGCGAAGTGGCTTTTAAGCAAATTCTTTCCCTGTGAAAGAATTCACTTGGCTGCTTCTGTTACTTTGCCATTTTTGGCACTGTAGTGCGATCTCGGAGTTGGTATATTTAAGTAGGGGGGTGTGGTGGGTGAAGCCCCCCACTTTATGTAATGTTTTAAATTTTTTTTTTTTTTTTTGGAACAGCAATTTTTTTCCATTGGAAAAAGAAATCACTGTTCTGAGGTTTTGACATTGTAAGCTTTTGCTTACATGGGGTCAATTAATCATTGTTTGCTTTTTTAAGCATTCAATGATATAATATAGACCAAGCACCAAATCCAGGTTTTAAGAGCCAGTTGATAACTACGCCCATCATAGATACTCCGTTCTAGAAGATTGCCACAGACTACATAGATCCTTTAGTCAAATTTGAAAATGGATACCACTGTATTCTGGCTATATCTGATTATGCCATCAGATATCCGGAAGTAATTCCTTTTTAGAAGGCTCATTCTAAGGCTACAGTGAGAGAGTCAGGCGTACTGTTCCCTGGTGTGGGCACACCTTCCAAAGCAGGCAACCTCCTTCATGTCAAAGATTATACAGAAACTATGTAAAAACTTTAAAGTGAAGTAAATCAGAACCTCTGGGTAGCATTCACAAATGGATAATCTGCTGGAAGAGTTAACAGGAAACTAAAGTCCATATTAAGAAAGGTAACCAAAACAGATGCAAATTTCCACTGGGTTCAGTCTGTCTGAGTTCTATGGGTGGTACTCCAAACAATTATTAGATGCAGTCAAGGAGATATGGAAGGACAATAAAACTGGCTTTAGCTAGAAGTTTGCTATATCACTATAGGATCATAGGAGATCATAAGAGATTACTAGGCTAATGGCCCTGGGGCCCTTACAAGCCTAGCCAAAAGTTTACACAAAAAAAAGGAAACCTCAGTCAACACCTGTCACCCCTGTCAATGAGAGACAAAAGTGGAACCCCTGGGACAAATTTATGGCTTCCCATCCAATCATCAAGATTGCGTTTGAAGTAGGTCATTGAGGTACTCTGTTTGACATGTATGGAAAGTCTATTCCCAAGACAGGGCTGGGAGACAAACCTGTCCTCCAGCAGGTTTTGTTGATGTCACATATTAGATTTAAGCCTATTGAGTGGGTAATGCATGAGGAGTTAGACTTACGGATATGGAGCATTTCCAGTAGGGCAGGGTCTGACATTGCCTTGTAGGCAAGATACAGATCACCTCTGCGCAATCTGTATGATACCGAGTAGAGTGATAGTGATTTAAGCCTGTCTGCATAGGATAGGTGTTGGAGGAAATGGATTCTCTTTGTGAGGTATTTCTGTGGCCTTTCCAGTTGGTACAAATGTTTGGACAGGTACATACCAAATGGGGCATTATACTGAATTACAGGTCTAATAAGGGAGGAGTACAGAGAGATAATAACCTCCTTTTTTTCTGGATGCAATCCCTTTACTTATGAAATGAATCAAGTAAAAGGCTTTTCTGACCACCACTGCCACATGATGGTCGAATGTGAGATTTTTGTCAACCTGAGTACCCAGGTCTATCACCACAGGCTGTGTGCTTAGGGGGTTGCTGTTGATGTGGTAATCCGTAGGGGCCATGTTTTTGCTGAATGGTATGATAATACATTTTTTTGCATTTAACTTAAGGCCATGACTTTGGCACTGGTCATTTGTAGCTGTGAGACCCTCCTGCAGTATGCTATTCTGGGGAGTCAATGACAACACCCAGCTTTCAGTCATCTGCAAACTTGGTCAGCCACAGGCCCTTTGTCGTGGCCTGGACCTCTGAAAAGTATATGTCAAAGAGTAGGGGTCCCAGGACAGATCCCTAGGGAACAACAGTAGTGACAGGTCTGTGTTGGAGGTGGCAGTGCCTAGTTTGACCTTGCAGGTCCTATCTGTGAACCAGTTGGCCACCGATCAGACTAGATAGGGATTAACACCAAGTTGTATTAGCTTTTCAATGATGCTCAAGTGTGGGATTGTGTCAAAGGCCTTGGCCAGGTCAAGGTAAGCTGTATGTTTTGCCTTTCCCTCATCCAGGGCCTTGTTGACAGTCTCAAAAAAGTCAACTAGATTCAATAGGCAAGTTCTGCCCCTGATGAATCCAAATTGGGTGGGGTCAAGTGCGAGGAGATTGCCTATGTCCTTGTTTATGGGATCCATAATAATACTCTCCATGACTTTACAGATCAGACTTGTCAAGCTGATAGTGCCTCCCTCCAAGGCAAATTGAACACCATAATACCAATAGTCTATGACTAAATGGAGAGATCCATCCCAAGCCATCCAGGAGGGGGTAATAAAACATAGAAACCAGAAGGCAGGAGGCAGGAGATTCAGATCAGAGACCTGTTATTGATATTGATACAATATGGCAAAAATAAATTTCTGGGCAAGTGGCAAGAGCCACTGAAGTCAGAGTATGAGTAAGTGAATTACATTGCCTTGTTAGATGAACTACTTAGAGGCATCAGGAGCAAATTTAATGCATAAACTTCCTTAAGCAATAGGAAGAGGCTGAAATCACTGAATCAATCCTAGCCAACCCAACAGCTGAAGCAGAATAGCATAAAAAAGAAGAATGTTTGTTGCCCATATCCAAGGTGGTGGGTAATGTGACCTTATCCAAACCCCCCCAAAAATGGAACTTTTCTACTCTGACACAAGGAAGAATTAAAAACTCCACAGAAGATCTGGTCTAATCAAACATCATATAGACACTAATATTAGAATGACAGTTAAACTTAAGACCTACTGGATGGCCAAGCCTCAGTGAAGGTCAGCTGGGAGGTGGTGGTAAAGAAAGTGATAGAGTTTTCATCATCAGGAGTCTAATAGTGGAATGGCTTCATAGTTTTAGTGCTAAAGCTTAATGGAATAATTAGGCCCTGCAATGACTTTTTGAAATGGGGTGGCCACGGTTGTGCAGCAATTAGCATTGCCAGCTTACAGTAAGAGGTTCTCTGGTTCGATCCTCAGCTGGGGTGCCTTCTGTGCGGAGTCTGCATGTCCTCCCTGTGGTCGTGTGGGTTTCCTCCGGGTGCTCTGATTTCCTCCCAAAGACATGCTGTAGGTGGATTGGACACTCTAAATTGGCCCTAGGTGTGAGAGTGTGTGTGTGTGTGTGTGTGTGTGTGTGTGTGTGTGTGTGTGTGTGTGTGTGTGTGTGTGTGTGTGTGTGTGTGTGTGTGTGTGTGTGTGTGTGTGTGTGTGTGTGTGTGTGTGTGTGTGCGCCTTCTGTGGAAGGTTGGGTGCCAGGCTGGCAACTCAACACCATAAAACTCCACTGCCAGTCATGAGCGGACAGGTGATCCACTGTGGCGACCCCTAACTGGGAAAAGCAAGAAGAAGAATGACTTGTTGAAACTCAATGGTGTTATCTAAATTTGACATATAACTGCAAAAGTTAAGCAAGCTCATTAATCTTGTACTGGACTTTAATTTCTTTAAATTCAATGGCAAACACTACAAACAAAAAACTGCTATAGCAATGTGGCCTGCCATGGCTCCCAGCATAGCTAACATAGCCCTAGGCAAGTGGAAGAAGGACTTTGTATTAAACATCTCACACTACATGCAGCATATCACATGCTATTTACGTTATATTGATGATATCTTTGTGTGGGAAGGTGACAGCTTGCAGCTTGGTGATTTTATCACTTACCTCAATCTACACAACCCCCTTCCTGAAGTTTACCTCTTCCCATAGTTATACTTCAACCACTTTCTTAGATATGCAGATTTCCAAGGACACCAACAATAACAGAATCACCACTGATCTATTCAGAAAACCAACTAGGGTTAACTTATTGCTCCACAGTAAAAGTCTGCATCCTACAAAAAACAAGTATAATGTGGTAAAGTCCCAGGTCTATAGATTAGCTATAATTACCACAGAGATGGAACCATTTTTGAAAAACCCGAATGACTTAGAGAATGATTTTCTAGTGAGAGGTTATGAAAGTCAGATGTTAAAAAACATCCTGGAGCCCATTACAGGACTGACGCACCTTCAGTCAACCACCTCAGTAGGAGAATGCTAAGAGATTCCACAGAGAATAACAAATGCAAAAATATCTGTATCCTGACATACACTTTGGATTATTACAGTATCAAAAATGTTATTGAAGAAAATTGGGCCTTTGTCACAGGAAACCCTTTTCTGATTAACATCTTAGGTGACACCCCATCCTTTGTTTACAGAAAGGCCAGGAACATTAGAGGGTTTGTTGAATTTAAACTTAGACTTTATGAAAGAAACACTAAAAGATGTGAAGCTACTTGCACATTTTGTATATTTATACAGCAAGGTGATAGTTTTTACTGCCCTTATTTAAAGAAAATCATTAATACCTCTGCAGGAGGTGACTGTAACTCTAGAAAAGTAATTTACAGGGCACAGTGCAATGATTGTAATGCATTTTAGGTGAGCAAGACTAAATAAACTTAAGCGTAGGATTTCATGCCATCTGGCAGAAATCCCCACTGGATGTAAAAATAATGCACTAGCCAAACACCTTGCTCTTCATAAAAGACACACAGGTTTTAAGTTCCAGAAACTGGATCGCATAGACATGGGTAATCTTGAAGGAGACATCCTAAATATGCTGGGGAATCATGTCCTCGTGTGGCAATTAAAACTGAACTCTTTTAGGAAGCCTGGAGTAAACTGTTACTGTTCACTTAACAGTGTACTGTAACTTAGAAAATTGCCAAATTGTTTACATGGATAATTTTATTTCATTTTATTCTTCCAGTTGCTTTTAAATACCATGTTAAATCATTTTAAATTGAAGTGCATATTTTGTTACTATCATCATACATTTTTTCTTTTTCTTATTCTTTTTTCCACTTTATTTGAAATGATGTGTAATAACAATTCTAGCTAATTATGCAATAATATTTTTGTAGATAGTTTTTAGGGTTCTTGTACACAGACCTGAAGAAGTCTAGAAGGACAAAAGTGACCTGTGTTAACAATAAGTTATGGAAATAGAATATGACTTGCACAGTGGACTTTTTCCGTGCAAAATGTATAGATTGCCAAATGGTCTAAGGTTTATATATTTCCAGCCATGTAGTACATTGTCTTGGATAAAATCACAAACTTAATATTCTGGTTAAATAAGAGGTACCACATCATTATTAATTTTATTTAAAGTGCATAATTATTAAGTACATATTATTATGACAGCTACTAAGTAGAGCAGGATGAGCTCGAATGTCACACTGATGGGGTAAGGGATGTGAATTTAACATATATATCAATACACTGCATTTTACAGCACAATAAACCACTTCATTGCCTGATAAAAAGCATATATATATATATATATATATATATATATATATATATATATATATATATATATATACATGTGTGTGTGTGTGTTGTGTCTTTCGGCTTTTCCCGGTTAGGGGTCGCCACAGCGGAACTTCCAGTCCGCTAATGATTGGCAGTAGATTTTTACGTACCAAGTTGCCATCTCTGACACACAACCTTCAACGAAGGTACGCCCATTCTCGCATGTCTCCACACAAAAGACGCTTTTGCTGAGAATCGAACAGGACAATGTCTTACTGTGAGGTGACAACGCTACCGCAGCATCACCACCGCAGTATATATATATATATATATATATATATATATATATATATATATATACATATATATATATATATATATATATATATATATATATATATATATATATATATATATTTAGAAAGCTTGTGAGGAAACTATTATTCTGTTACTTTTGTTTTACTTGGATCGCTTGTCTGCGTACTTAATAAAGGATTTTCAACTGGAAACAGACTGTGTACCCTGTTTGGATTACTTTTGAATACTTAGTAATTCTGTATAATATTTCAGATTATATATTTTTTATTATTTTTTTACTTAGGACAAGTTTAAGTTCACTGCTTCTACTACTATTATCTGATCGGATTAATATACAGTGACTAACTACATATATATATGCATTTAAAATCTTCCATACAGAGAAGTTTCTTACACTGTTTTGTTTCTGGACCCACTATACTGGTTTAGTGGGTGGTTTGAGATTGTGGGATACCATGGAGATTACTTGTAAATTTAACATATATCAACATGCTTGGGTTGGATGAACTGAATGAAAGGTTGGGGAAAGTGAAATTTCTAATCACCCTGGGCTTTATGAAAGGCTATTGGCAAGTCCCATAAACAGATGATGCCAGTGGAAAAAAATGTTCTTTCAACTCAATTTATTTCACACCCACTGTTTAAAGGGCAGATTCATCTCCACAGAAAGCTCTCATAGTCAGTGTCTCCAAAAGTAAGTTTGTAATGACTGATCTTAAGTATTTGGGCTATGTCATAGACAGGGGATCCTTAAAAAGAATAAAATTATATAAAAATGTCCATTTAACCAAAGAAAAAAAGCAGATAAGAGCATTTCTGCACCTGACACCTTACAACCAAAATGTTATATCATACTTCAGCATCAACTGCTCCATTGTAAGATGTTGACCAAAGCCAGGTGGAACCCAGAGACAGAGGATGCCTTCCAGTATCAAATGCTATCTTATGTTCAGGACCCATCTTGGAATCAATCCCTTGATTTCTGAGATCCTCTATTGTTCACACAGATGCATCAGATGTAGGTCTGAGTGTGGCACTGTCACAAAGGACTTTGCCAGGAAAATAAATTTGTCATTTATTTTGAAAACTGAATGAGACTGAAAGTGGCATTCAGAAACTGAGAAAGAATGCACGGCCATTAAAAGAGTTCTCTGGAATCCTTAAAGTACATTACTACATTTTGGAAAGTGGATTTACTTTAATGATCAACCACATACCCCTGTAATGACAGCATCAGTAGAACAAGGAGATTGTCAAGCATGCAATTATTATATATTTAAGGCTGCTGGTATGTTTGTGTCGTATTCAGATGAAGCCCTATGATCATTTGGGATGAAAGTGCTAAATAAATATATTTCTACACAAAGTGATCGAATCTTTTCATACCTAGTTTTCAAGCATGCTGGTGGGCTCTATCCGTATAACCCTTATGCTTTAACATTCAGCATCACCTTGGTGTTAATCACTAGAATAAGGATGGACTATCACAGGCATTCAGACCATCCATAGGGAAACAACAGTGGTTTCAAGTAGTGTTAATCAAGCGTAACACAGAATGGTGGTTTTCCCATGAAAGAAGTACAAAACTAAAACTTTTCATAATGTAAAACCTGAATTGTGCACACAAGTGTGAATTTTTTACACATCCAATGGAGGGTAGCTCTTAAGGTGCAACCAAATAATATCTGAAGGAGAGATACACACACACACACACACACACACACACACACACACACACACACACACACACACACACACACACACACACACACACACACACACACACACACACACACACACACACACACACACACACACACACACACACACACACACACACAGAAAAGAGCAAGACAGATGAGATAGGTGATGATGAGATAAAGAAAATTGTCAAATACTAGAGGAGTTTGCATAAGTTTGTAAATGGAGACCAGAGCATTGGCTCAGGAGGAAACCAGTCAAATGGACTGGTTAACCAAAATACACTTCTGGTGATTTTACACCTGACATGAGAGTAAAGACTGTTTTCCATTTCTAGTATTAATTGAGCAATAAAGTACTATAATGTGATTTTAAACTGAGCAACAAAAGGTTTTCACTTGTGCCATAGAATATCCTGGAGTGGTGTGATAGATTCTCAAAGAGACATTTTAATCTGCATGAAAAGCTGCCTCAACCTTTTATTTTTATTAGAGAAAGTCAGCCTAAACTCTTGTTTATTTAATTCATGTAGCTGTTTTTTCAGAAAATTGAACTATGTCCTCTGCTTTACATTCCACAGTGTATCTATGCAATAATAGTTTACCTGGGCTGTGGCTGAAATGGCCTATACAGGGATCAGTCCAGTATGCTGGTGAACCAACCAACTGATAACAAACATGATTTTGCCAATGGTTTATGTATACTATTGCTTCTCAGCATACATATGCATGTGTTGGTTATTTACAGTTTGTTGCATAGGCCAAGGTGTTAAGCTTATATTTGCTTGTTCCAGATTATGTAGATAATGTTAGAGAACTGCATATATCCACATTGCATTACTGTAAAAATATAGTCAAAAACTGAAACATTGTGATAGGTTACAGGAATGTAGAATATGCAAATAGTTTAGAAAACATAGCAATAACGAGGCACTGAAAGCAGCTTTAAGCGGAAAAAGAAAAGCAAAAAGTAGATGCATTTATTTAGAAATATACTGTTATATGGCTTTAGGACTGTAGAAAGAGATTAGAAAGTATCTATATAGGTGGCTGAAGTAAAATGTCATGGGAGTCAGCTTCACAAAGCACAATATGCCAAGGAATGCAATGCTGATCACTGTTTTCCATAGAAAATCACTACCCATGTGATTTCTAAGTGTGTGCCAGCAGAGTTTCCCTTCTTTTGGGAGATTTCCATTATCTTTGAGTTAGTGTAACCATGGAAATGGTATATAAATTTTTTGGGGTTTGCCGCCCACATGAGGGGGGGTCTAGGGAGCTTATACCTTGCACAAAACACTTGCAGTTACTATTTCACCCTACTATGTTTTGGGTACTAGTTTTCAGTATTTCTGGTCCTCTCAGTTTTGCTGTTTGATGTTTCATAGGGAACCGATTCAAAGCAATTATGGATAAGCCAGAATGCAGCAACACAGGAAACAGGAAGAGGATAACAAGATCTGAAAGGTTTAGAAGTGTTTCCTTAAACTAAAGTCAAAATTGTGCTTCGGCACAAGCTTTTAGCATATCAGGAGAAAGTCTTTGTAACACATGTTGGTCAAAGTATTATTCTAAAGCCCCTCATAAGATTGCTGGAAGTAACAAAGTATGGTGAGAAAACTGAGGCTTTGTTTCATTAAATTATTGACAGAAGAACAGACAAAAATGAAACATAAAATAAAGTAATACATCCTTGAGATAAATTGGAAATGCATATGAATCTACAACTGTCCCCGGGATTCAATAAACTGCGTGTAGTCTCAACGCAAAGCCTACATGGAGTTTACATGTTTGAGTGGCGGTGTGCTGTGAGCCGCAGTGTGCAGCACCATGGAATGAATATTCATACTGTGGGGTGCATCTAAGCTAGGTTTCATGGCTGGCAACAGTGTTGTCAGCCAGGAAACCATGTAAGCGAACAAGGAGAGCAATACTGTTTAAAGCAGTGCACGTACGGTCTGCAGTTTTACACGGAATGCCACAGTGATCACCAGATAGCGCTCAGTCTGTTAGTTCAGTACATCTGCACAAAGGCCAACATAATGCGGGGATGATTAATCAGAAATAGGGACATATTTGGCATAGATGACTCATAGAAATCTGGTAGAATAAAACACAACCATACCTCTCATCTGCTTAGCACAAGTAATTTGGACAAAGTCATAAATAATGGCAGGAAAAAGTCCCAAAAATAGGGACAGGTTTTAATATTCCTTTTACAAGCTTAAAAAGTTGATAGAATAATAGGTTTTACAGTAGCATGAATTTACTGAAGAGCATGAAGTTTGAAACTCAAATGTCTGCCATTATTTTCTGAGTTCAGTCTGCAATGACATACCAATAATTTGCCAGAAAAATCACGTTTTTTATGAGAACAAGATCAAAAATATGAGACAAAAGTTGAGCATGCTGCAAAAAATCAGGACAGTTGAGAGGTATGATGAAATGTATGTAATATTGAATCACATCAGTCCTGAGATCATCCCAGTGATAGGGCAGAAAGACACAAATTTGATAAGGAAAACATCTGGTCATCCTGGCAATATCTGGACAGTTGAGAGGTATGAATGCGAGTATATGTTTCAAACACAGTATAGGACAGTGTATCTACAGTGCAGAGTATTGTCATGTTCATCAGACTCCCCCTCCACCCATATTGACCTCTACGGATTTTCACAGGCCATATCTTCCTCCACCAGAATAGGTAAACCTAACCAAAAAGAGAGCATCCTTGACTGGATACTTATCAATAGTCATCCCCACATGTACATGTCAGGGACCCTCCCCAACAACCTTAGTGATCACCTCATTACATATATAATTAAATACAAAATAGTCAGCACCCATCTGCCCACCTATAAGTCTGTCAGAAGCAAGAAAAACTTCAACCCCATAAAATTAAAATCTGAACTCAAATTATGTAACTGGACAGAGGTAAAATACCTTCCCCTTGATGAGGCGGTAGTATACTTTAATACTAAATTACTAAACATACTTGATTCACATGCTCCTAAATGGTTAATCAGAACTAAAACAAAAATGCCCCATGGCTTTCAAAAGACTCCAAATCTAAAATCATACTCAGAAATAAAGCATGGACCAAGTGGCATGCTACTAAATCCCCTCTAGACCAAATTAACTTCCAGCAGCTAAGGAATGAGACAAAAAAATCCATCTTACTTGACAAAAAAAATCCTACTGCCATCTGCAACAGAATAATCAAAACAACCCTCAAAAGTTTTGGGCAGGTATAAACAATCTTCTCCATCCAGGTCAATCCTCCACTCCTATCCCTGCAGCCTCCTGCCACAAAAGTTCTGAAGAAGTGGCAAATACCTTCAATAGTTTCTTCACAGAGACTATCCAGTCCCTAGCCAGCCAATTAACTCCTTGTGGCTCTACAGTTAATACTGCCATACCCAACTCTCTACTCTCTTTTAGCCTCCAACCAGTCTCTATATCCCTCATCTGATCTTTATTCAAAAAACTAAAGCCAATTACCCTTTCAGCTGACCTTCTCCCAGCTGAATACCTGCAAAAGGCTGCAGATGCTATAGCATACCCCATCTCTATCTTAATCAACAGAACCATAACAGAAGCCACCATCCCCCTCCATTTGGAAAATATCCTATGTCATACCACTCCATAAAGGTGGCACATCTACAGAACTATCTAACTATAGACCAATAGCGATAATTTCACCACTGGCCAAAATCATAGAGAAGTGTGTGCACAAACAACTTCTGCATTATCTCATTCAGAATAAACTGCTGACCAACTTGCAACATGGTTTTGGACCCCATCATAGTACCTCCACAGCCCTCATTTCTTTTACCAATGTAATTAACTAAAATCGGAATAACAACAAAATATCTTCAGACCTCTTTCTGGATCTGTCCTAAGTTTTTGATATGGTCAACCATCAGCTACTCATCCACACTCTGAAAACCTTATCCTTAGATAACCAAGCTCTCCAATGGTTCCATGCCTACCTCAATGGTAGGCAACAAGTGGTATTATGGCAGAACAAGCTCTCTTGCCTGTTATCTAATACCATAGGAGTTCCCCAAGGCTCGTTATCTAATACCATAGGAGTTCCCCAAGGCTCGTTATCTAATACCATAGGAGTTCCCCAAGGCTCGTTATCTAATACCATAGGAGTTCCCAAGGCTCGTTATCTAATACCATAGGAGTTCCCCAAGGCTCGTTATCTAATACCATATGAGTTCCCCAAGGCTCGTTATCTAATACCATAGGAGTTCTCCAAGGCTCGTTAGCTAATACCATAGGAGTTCCCCAAGGCTCGTTATCTAATACCATAGGAGTTCCCCAAGGCTCGTTATCTAATACCATAGGAGTTCCCCAAGGCTCGTTATCTAATACCATAGGAGTTCCCCAAGGTTCATTATCTAATACCATAGGAGTTCCCCAAGGCTCGTTATCTAATACCATAGGAGTTCCCCAAGGCTCGTTATCTAATACCATAGGAGTTCCCCAAGGCTCGTTATCTAATACCATAGGAGTTCCCCAAGGCTCATTATCTAATACCATAGGAGTTCCCCAAGGCTCATTATCTAATATCATAGGAGTTCCCCAAGGCTCATTATCTAATACCATAGGAGTTCCCAAAGGCTCGTTATCTAATACCATAGGAGTTCCCCAAGGCTCGTTATCTAATACCATAGGAGTTCCCCAAGGCTCGTTATCTAATACCATAGGAGTTCCCCAAGGCTCGTTATCTAATACCATAGGAGTTCCCCAAGGCTCGTTATCTAATACCATAGGAGTTCCCCAAGGCTCGTTATCTAATACCATAGGAGTTCCCTAAGGCTCGTTATCTAATACCATAGGAGTTCCCCAAGGCTCGTTATCTAATACCATAGGAGTTCCCCAAGGCTCGTTATCTAATACCATAGGAGTTCCCCAAGGCTCATTATCTAATACCATAGGAGTTCCCCAAGGCTCATTATCTAATACCATAGGAGTTCCCCAAGGCTCGTTATCTAATACCATAGGAGTTCCCCAAGGCTCGTTATCTAATACCATAGGAGTTCCCCAAGGCTCATTATCTAATACCATAGGAGTTCCCCAAGGCTCGTTATCTAATACCATAGGAGTTCCCCAAGGCTCGTTATCTAATACCATAGGAGTTCCCCAAGGCTCGTTATCTAATACCATAGGAGTTCCCCAAGGCTAGTTATCTAATACCATAGGAGTTCCCCAAGGTTCCATAGTAAGACCTCTTCTCTTTTCAGTCTTTATTAATAATCTCCACACAGCCATCCCAGATGCCACCTGCATTCAATATGCAGATGACTCTACATTGGTATGTTCTGACACTTCTCCAATAACCCTACTATCAACAATCCAGAATACATTCACCATAGTTGAAAACTAGCTCTCTGATCATCGTCTGATCTTAAACCCAAACAAAACCAAACTACTACTTTTCTCTCCCAATTGTAAATCCTCAGCAGCATCCTTTACCATAAAATCTAACAATGGCACCATCATCTCCTCAGATCCCTATAGAAAACTCCTAGGAATAATTACTAATATCAATCTTATATTTGATATGCATGTTAACCAAACCATTAAATCCATAAACAAGAAACTTGGGTCTATGTGCAGAATAAAATCCTTTCTAACTCCAATGGTTAGAGCAACCAATGCCATCTTCTCTCTATCCTTCTTTATGCCTCTCCCATGCATACTAACCTTAGCAAATCTGACCTTAGCAAACTCTCCAGTTGCTATAATCACATCACCAGATTTGCAACTGGCATGCCCTATAGGACACACCATTGCCTTAACTTAAAAGACTTTGGCTGGATAGAACTGCCAAACCTTCTCCAGCTAAACCAACTTATAGAAGCATATAAAATTCTCAAACAACCAGGCAACACCCTTGCACTGGAAAAGATAATCATTTCATACAGCAATCTAGGCTCACTCCACTCATCAAATAGACTGCTTGTCCAAACAATCAAATACAGTAATTCAGCTAGTACTTTTCTATTCGCTAATGCTGTAGCTAAAATATGGAACTCCCTCCCTCCCAACCTCACTTTTGCGACCTCCTTAGCCCAATTCAAAAAGAGTCTCAAACTCCATTTCAAATCACATTGGCTATGTCCATGTTCTAGCCCTGATTAGCTCCTTCCTCTAAAATGGGGTACTAGCATCCTCTGGCTCACTCTAGCAGAGAAACTAAACCTTTTTTAATTATGGAAATTATCTAACTCTATACTTGTTTGACTGAGTCAGTCTACAAATAGATGCCTTTATTATGATGAATACCATTTGTAAATGTTTACCTGAGGTATGGATCCTGTAACCTCAACAGGACGTATGAATATAAACTAAATTTAATTCTGTATTTGTTGTATCTGAAATCCAGCATGATCGAACAAGTCTGTATAAAGGATTTTTTTTCTCCTAAATATTTACTACATGTAACATTTTTTTCTGAATGTATTTATGTTGGAGCTTTTCTCCCTGGGCCATCGCTGAAAATGGACTTGTATCCAGTTGGACTATCCCAGTCAACAAATGTAAAATAAAATAAATAAATAAATATCCCATTCCTGGCATTCTGTACTGAAGATGTATAAGTGATCTGTAAGGGTACATGGGCTGACATTTAAAATGAACACTTAGGGGAAGTGTGTGCATTGAATAGGCCACGCAGATGAATTGTAGGAATGAACACAGGGAAAGAGGACAGGTGAAACAACCTAATGCACAGCAGATGAGGGCATGTCAATGGAAGATGGTTGTAGCAGCAACACCAGTAACATATCTCTATGGTACAGTTGGGTCTATACAGTGAAAACATGTTGTATGTGACTACCACAAAAGGTAGCATAACAATGGGGAGGATGTCTGTGTGAGATAAGCATCCTTACATGAACAATGCAGAGGACATCTATCAGGGATAGTATATGCAATTGGGGTAGGGTACATACTGTGAAGCTGTGCAAACTGATATGCCTGAATATGAGTATAATCTCAGCAGAGGTCTTCAGCAAGTGGGACACAGTTAAAGGCTCATGGAAAATATTAAAAGAACCAAACACAGTCATGGGCAATGAGTAATACAACCAGTAATCCCATGCCTCTGACATAACATATGTAATTTAGAGTGATAAGAGATGAGTCTGCATAAACGCACTTGAACCACTATTATGATACATCCACACTCTATGAGGGTAACCACACATGCACTGTCCTGGTACTATAACATCTGCTTGAAGTGTTAGGAGGAACACTGATATACCACTATGCAACATTATGAGCAATACAGGCTAGTTAACTCATGTGCATGACATATATATAGGTTCATAGGTTCATAGGAGGGTACTAGGCTATCGACCCTAGGGCCTATACAAGCCTAGCAATAACAATTCCTTGGCTATTACTTCCCTGGTCCCCTGTCTAACAGGGCGATTGATGTGATCCCTGGGATGAATTTCCTATCTCCCATCCAATCGTCAAGGTTCTTTTTGAAGAGGGCCAAAGAGGCGCTCAGCTTGACATGTATGGGCAGTCTATTCCAGAGTATGGGGAGTCTCTGGGTCAGGAACCTATCCCTCCAGCATGTTTTGTTCATTGTGATGACCAGGTTTAAATCCCTGGAGCGTGTGGCTCTGAGGGATTGGAATTTCCAAGTGTAGCATATCCAACAGCTCTGGGTTTGACATGGCCTTGTATGTTAAGCAGAGATCGCCTCTGAGCAGGCGATATGCGACAGAGTATAACTGTTGTTTTTTTAGATGGTCAGCATAGGGCATCTGCTTTAGGCTTGTGATTCTTTTAGTGAGGTATTTCTCTGGCCTTTCCAGTTGTTGCAGATGTCTTGTGAGGTACATACCAAATGGGGTGTTGTACTCTATAATGGGTCTAATGAGGGATGAGTACAGTGGGACAATGACCTCCTTTTTTCTGGATGAAAAGCCCTTAATGATGAGGTGTGCCACATAGAAGGATTTCCTGACTGCTGTGGAGATGTGGTTATCGAAGGTGATACCACTGTCCATTTGTGTCCCTGAGTCCCTTATCACACTTTCGGTGTTTAGTGTACTGCCACTTATGTGATAACTCATGGGTACATGTTTTTTCCAAAAGGAGATAACTATACATTTCTTGCCATTGAGCTTGAGCCCATGGCTCTGGCACCAAGCATCTGTTTCTATAAGGCCCTTTTGTAGAATATCCACATCATTTGGGGATTCAATAATGGCTCCCAGTTTGCAGTCATCTGCGAACTTTGTTAGCCAGAGTCCCTTAGTACTGGCCTGTACTTCAGAGAAGTAAATGCCAAACAAGAGTGGTCCCAGGACTGAACCCTAAGGTACTCTGCTTGTCACTTGTCTGGAGCTGGATTTTGAGTTGGCTACTTTTACAGTGTGGGTTCTGTCAGTAAGCCAGTTGGCAACCCATTGAGTGACATAGGGATTAATGCCCAGCTTAGTAAGTTTATCTATGATTCAAGAGCAGGGGGTGGTGTTGAAGGCCTTGGTGAGGTCCAGATAGGCTGTGTGGACTGCATTGCCCTCATCCACGGCTCTGGATAATGATTCGAAGAAGTCAATCAGGTTGAGGAGACAAGATCAGACCTTTACAAAACCAAACTGGGTGAAGTCCAGTGTTTGAAGGTTGCCAGTGTCTTTCTTTATAAGTTCCATAATAATGCGTTCCATGGCTTTGCAGATCAGGCTTGTCAGACTGATGGGATGATAGTTCCCGGGATCCAAGGTGGATGCCCCCTTGTGAAGTGGGATAACTGTAGCTGTGGGCCATTCATTAGGCACAAAGCCTGAGGTGAGGCTATGATTAAACATGAGACTTAGGTGAGGTGCCAGTTCAATTTGTAGTTCATGTAGTACACAGCCCAGGATGTCATCTGGTCCCATGGATGCTGTATTCTTAGCTTTGGAGAGTGCATTTTTTACCTGTGTGGCTGTGATTACCAGAATTTGGCAATCTTTTGGTATTGAGCTGAACCCTTTAGGGGGTGAGAGGGGGTGAAATTGGCACTGAATCGCTCTGCCAGGATATTGGCAATATCCTTGGGATCAGTATATTTAATGCCATTCTGTTGTAGCGCAACACAGATTTGAGCATTGCCATTTAGATTCTTGACATAACTATAGAACGCCTTGTGGTTGTTCTTGGAATCTTTGGCAATTTTATTTTCGTAACTAGCTTTTGAGGATTTTATGAGGGATCTCTGCTTCTTACTGAGGCTGGGGAGGGAGTTTTTTGCTTCCTGGGATTTTCCTATTTTGTGCAACAGTTTCTTCCTTCTGTTGTATAGTTTGTTTATGGCAGGGGACCACCAGATTGGCTTTTTTATATGGCTTTCTTGGCTTTCTTGGCTTTCTTTTTTTATATGTAGCACACTCCACACTGTCATGAATGTTACCCATGCCAGTAATGTTTTAAAACACTTATATATGTAGTGTGTGTGCATCAGCAGAACAGGTAGCACAAACGCATCTGGTCTAATAACATGATGCATGTTCCACACCACGTAAGGTATATTCCACAAAAAGAATATGTAGGTGTGGCCAATAAGCTGCGTGAAAGCTCACTGTGACAAAGGTGGTACACTTCAGTTACACATCACTCGAAGATGTGTAGGGAGGTACATGATAAAGGGTGCATTGTACTCAGTTTAGGTGCGATGAAGGCTGAGAACTATGAAGGTATTATGGCCTCTGATGTGGGTCTCCTTCACATACTCAGTACTTGTGTTACATACAAGGCAGTAGTCAGCACTGTGACCACATGCTGGTGGATGTCAACTTACCATGTGCCCCAGGATATGGGTCACATATCTATTTGTCTGATTATAGAGTTTGGTGTCCACATTATACTTGGGTTGCACGTTTCTTTTTCTGACTTAACAACCCCCCATGTTTTTTTGTCATTGCTGGTATTGTCATGGCTGTGGCAGCAATTTTTTGTAGGTGTTGATACTGTCTGTATTATACTAATATCACATTTGGAGTCAATGATTGACCACAATCTGTAGGCATTCAGACAGCTGTTTGGACATAGGATGTGTATGTCACCTGTGATGTTCATCACTTAAATAATGGACAGGAACTGGTCCAGTAGACAGCCCTGATATATGGTCCTGATCACTGGACCTGAGATATAGGTCACTTCACACATTTCAACATAGTGAGATGTCATGTATGTAATACACTGATCTACCCACTTGGTGATACAGCTGTTTATGGCCATGTATGACAGTGTTGATTGAATACTTCAATTTGGATTTGTGTCAAATGTCACGACCTGGTCAAGTTCCACAAGATGATACTGTTGTCATCATGCATGCCCTCAATGGCATCTTTGAGGGCATCTATCAGATGTAACAGAGATGATTTAGCATGAACAACTCACACAGGTCTGTTACACACAGCAGAAATATTACTACTGTCCATTTAGAAGTGGTCCATGATGACATTTTGGTCTACCTCACAGTTGAGGAGAATCAGGATGTCTCTATGCATGCATGCATCAGGTGCTGTTCCCCCAACTCATATGGATGCATGTTGATGTACACTTTTCTACGGGAACATAGCCCTTGTGCAGGGTGTGTTGAAGAGTGTACTCAACCGTATCAGGAAGGTGTATGTCCTGAGTTAGCCCAGTGATTCTGTGTAATAGGCCTGATGAAGGTAAGACAGTACATACTGCCTATCATGATCTGGCATAGGGTTTTGATACAATCCCCCATGCAGGTATCATTGACAAACCCAATAAGTAAAATAAGACTCACTGGATACACACGGCACATAACTCTTTATTTAGAAAAAATGTCATCATTGACAAACCCTCCCAGCTGAGGATTAATCCTTACATCACTAGATGGGTAACCAATTGGTTCACTGACAAAACAAATAGTGTGAAATTTGGTGAATCAATCTGTACCAGTAGAGTTGTCATTATTTGCAAAACCCTGGGATCTGTGCTTGGCCCTTCACTGTTTGGACTCTATTTCCAGACAGTTCAGGATAAAGTATATGGCCTTTGACTTACCAAGTTTGCGGATTCTTGCATATTAGGTGCAATCATTGAGTCCACCAATGATGATAACATAGTACAGGAGGAGGTACACAGACAAGTGATTGGTGTCAAATGCACACAATCTATAAATAAATACAGAAATGTGTCCTTTTTATGTTGTTGATCTGAAAAGTGGAATTCCATGTTAATCACAGCATTGACAACAATCCTTCTATGCTTTAACCCAGTGATACAAACACTGGCAACACATGCAGACAGCAATCTGAACATCAACCACCAAGTGTCCACACTGGTATTGAAAGCCTCCGTTGTACACATCATAAGTCACACCATCATATTCAGATCTTAGGATTGCATGACAGCACTGTAGTCAAACCTCACCAGACCAATAATAGAGTATAATGCTCTCTTTTGCATGTACCTCACCAGATACATGCAACAGCTGGACAGACAACAGGGCTTTCTCATCAAGAAAACACAGGGCATACAAACCATGGCATGATGCATGCGGCTAGATTAAAAACCATGTTACTGTAATCTGTCTTGCATAGGATGAGGTGACAAGTCTCTGTCCCTGTACTGGTGGGAGAACTGCATATTCATAAATCTGATACAGCTGATGACATCAGAAGTGTCCGCTGAGGAGAATATACTAATAATGGTGTCCTACATGCTGGTGTAAAATGATTTCTGTATTATCAAGCAATAGCGCATAGACACACATCCAGTTGACTTCATTGAGAATAGTACCACTACCTAAGTACACAGACTACAGAACAAAGTACTTTACACAAGTGACATGACACAAATCTGACTTGGACTGTCTCAGATAATGCTTTATAGCTGATGACATCAACAGTGTCTGCTGAGGAGAATATGGCAATAACAGAGTCCCACATGCTGGTGTAAAAGACTCTCTGTAATGTCAAGCAAGACCACATGTGGACACACACACACACACACACACACACACACACACACACACACACACACACACACCCACACACACACACACACACACACACACACACACACACACACACACACACACACACACCCACCCACACACACACACACACACACACACACACACACACACACACACACACACACACACTTGACTGCAGTGAAAAAAGAACCCCTACCTATCTAAGTACGCAAACTACAGAACACAGTACTTTATGTAAGCATCACTGCACACGTCTGACTTTTACAAGAGAGCAGGTCAGCTTATTGTAGATGAAATCAGCAGGCCATGTGGGAGAGAAGATGTTGGGAGGCCTGCATGAAATGGATGTGTAGACGTAGAAGTATCAAAACACTCTCAATCCATGGCATTGGAGCAGCAACAGTAGGATACACACTTCTGCTCTTCTGTCTAGACACAGAGACCCAGTTGTCTGTAGTGAGGACAGAACCCCTATCTAAGTACACAGACTACAGAACACAGTACTTTAGGCAAGCACCACAACACAAGTCTAACTTTTACAAGAGTGCAGGTCAACTTATAGTATATTACATCAGCAGGCCATGTGGGGGAGAAGATCTTGGGAAGCCTTCATGAAATGAATGCGTAGATATGTGCAAGTATCAAAATACTGTCAATACATGGCATTGAAGCAGTAACTGTAGGTTACACACTTCTTATCTTCTGTCTAGACACACACACACACACACACACACACACACACACACACACACACACACACACACACACACACACACACAGTTGACTGCAGTGAGAACAGAACACCTACCTAAGTACACAGACTACAGAACACAATACTTTGTTCAAGCACCATGGCAGAAGTCTGTTTTTTACAAGAGTGCAGGTCAACTTATAGTAGATGACATCAGCAGGCCATGTGGTAGAGAAGATGTTAGGAGGCTGCATAGGTTCATAGTTTCAAGGTTCATTGGAGGCTATTAGCTTAATTGCCTTATGGTGTTTACAAGCCTAGCTATGTAAAAACAGAAGTACCCTTATTGAGCATAATTGGATAGTCATTGTTAGCAGAGCAATTTTGTGAGTAGCACCAACTGACCCTCTCCATGAGGGACATAGGTGCCACCCAGCAGTGATTTTACAATCACTCAACCAGTTATAAAGGTTTCTGTTGAACAGGGTCACTGAGAAGCACTGCTTCACATGCAGTGGAGCCTATTCCAGAGTACTGTCAATCACTGGGGGATATATCTGTCAACTTAGCATGTTCTGTTTATGTCACAGGCAAGGTTGAGAACTCTGGAGCAAATTATTCTTGTCCTATTTGATTTGCAGATGTCCAGCATTTCCAGTGGGGCAGGGTCAGAGACTGCTCTGTAGGCCAGGCATAGGTCACTTTTCAGCAGCCTACATGATACAGAATACAGTGACAGGTCTTTCAGTCTTTCCATATATGTCATGTTTGGAGGCCCTGGATTATCCCAGTCATGAAGCTCTGTGTTTTCTCCAGTTTCTGCAGCTGACTGGTGAGGTACAGAGAGAAGGTAGCATTGTACTCAATTAGTGGTCTGATAAAGGTAGAGTACAACAGAGGTGTGACCTCCCTGGTCTTGGATATGATGTCCATATGTATGAGGTATACAATGCAGAATGTGTGTCCCACCAGTATGGACACAGTAATGAAAGTGTAGATTGCCATCAACATGTGTTCCCAAGTCTCACAACTCTGTGTTTTAGCTTAGAGGGGTGCTATATATATATATATATATATATATATATATATATATATATATATATATATATATATATATATATCATAATTAGCAGGGATACTTCATTGCCAAATGGGGAAAATGCAGCATTGTTTGCTTTAAGGTTCAGTCTGTGAGTTTGGCACCAATCATTTGTCTGTGTCAGCCACTTCTGTAATATGTGGGACTCAATATGAGTGTATCCAGTTAATAGTCATCTGCAGACTTGGTAAACCACAGGCCAGCTACTGTTGCTTGCACTTTAGAGAAGTAGTCTATAAACAGTTGAGAGTTCAGCAAAGGTCCTTGTGGTACTCCACTGGTAAGTGGCTAGTGGTGGAGATGCAGTCCCCAATATTGAGAGTGTCTATTCTGTCTGTGAGCCAGTTAGCTATGCATCCACTACTGTATGTATTCATTCCCAGATAGGAGATCTGCACTATGAGACATGAATGGGGAATAGTGTCAAAGGCCTTGGATAACTCAACATTGGCAGTGTGTCCTGTTATCCCTCATCCAGGTCTTTGGGGGTCAGTATCAAAGAAGTCCACAAGGTTCAATAAGAAGATCTACCTTTGACAAAAACAAAATGGGTCAGGTAAAGTGTGTTGAAGGTCATCTATGTCCCTGTGGATGAGATCCATGCTGATTTCTTCCCTACCCTTGCAAATGAGGCTTTTTAGGCTTATAGGTTAATAGTTGTTTTTATGCATGTTACCAGACTAATATGGATTGCATATCACGCATTTGATTTTACTTTATTTTATTTTTTATTTTATTTTATTTTACATTTGTTGACCGGGCTAATCCAACTGGATACATGTCCATTTTCAGTGGAGGCCCGGGGAGAAAAAAAGAAGATCATGGTTAAATAAAAAAATACAATGATGAAGTTAAAAAAACAAGTATACACATACAAATACAATACTTTCTGTAGTGTAGGTGATATATATGTGTGCTGAGATACTAGCATTCCAGTGCTTTGGGTGGTGGCAACACATGGCTGTATTACAAATATGTGACATATTATTAGATAGGGCCTTCAGTTTGTAATGTTTCCATATGTAATTTAATGTCATAGACAGGAAATGGACAATAAACAGCAGTAATACCTAAGAATAATTACTTTTCCATAGGGCATCGAGCAGGGGGTTTGTGCAATGGTTGGCAAAGTTTGTACGCATGCAAGATACACATGTTTACACATAGGTAAGCAGTGCACAAATTGGAGCCACATTGCTAAAGTCTGATAGTTAGTACTGAATGTATGAAACACACCTGCTTTTTAACTGACTCTGTGGCAGCACTTGTTAATGCATGATTACATTCCTTTTTTTGAGGTATATGGTACTGGGCTCCAACCCAGGTGTGTCTAACACTTTTAAATACTTTTAATTGGACATTGAAAATGCAATGACATGAATTCTTTGTAGTACATGTGCTGCTGTGTGTTGGCATAGTGCAGTGAGGTTAGGCAGCATAGTGTGGAAGTAACCACAGCATTTTGCAGCCACTCACCATTGCTGCATGTTGGTGCATGATGCACATTTCTGTACAAACATAGAGCCCAGAAAGCGAAGGGATCCATTGCCTTTTCTGCTGCTTATTTGTGTGATTCTATTTTTTGACCAGATTAAAGTGGTGAAAATGGGGTAGATAGGAAATTGGTGAAATGGTGAGCAAGCAGGGAGAAGAACAAAGGGAATGCAGGACAAGAATGTGCAGGAGGGAAGTAGGAAAGAACTGTAGGGATCCATTTCTTTAAAAGAGTTAATTGAAAATATGTGCAGAATATTAACTGAATTTGGACTGTCACCTCCAGAGAGGGGGCTGACCACAATGCAATCATTTTGTATAGCCAATTAGACCAAATAAAGTGTGTCAGGAAGACACATGTGCAAAATGGAGATGGGATGGATTTTATTTTTATGGGACAAGTGCCCATTCATTTTTTTTTATTTAAGATAAAGAAAAATGTTGTGGAAAGGAAGTAGGTATGTCTGGGTCAGGTAAGTTGCATATGCGAGGAAGCAATTTCAGACAGTTAAAACAAACAAGACAAACACCAAGAACTGTGATGGATAGAAAAGGTTGGTGGACACCATGATTGAGTTGAGGTTGGGGGCAACCTAGGCCCATGACCCTCAAGCTTAGAGACAATGAAAATAAAGTCATTACCCACTAGATTGTCATCACTGTCACCTTACTCTGCAGGTAGGTGGCAGGCTTGATGTCTCCTCCTTCTCTTCCTAACGAACATGAGGGAGAACAGCATCTTCATCCAGCATAGGCGTGCACCACCCTACTCACCATTCCTGGCAGATCACAGTGGGTGAAAAAATCAGCACCTCTGCCACTGCTCCTGAAGGGAACCACTAGACCAGCCTCCAGGGCAGGACTACCTAAGGGTGCAGGTAATGCAGGGGCAGCAGAGGCAGTGCAGTCAGGTTGGCTTCCAGATATGCTGAGCATTGGTGCTGGAGCCATTGGAGAGGGGCCAGGCTGATCCAATGGTGCTGGCCTACCTTGCTCTGCTATGGAGCATTTAGTGATGTGGTACACATGGATGGCATGGACACATTTTCAGAACACATAATAAAAAAAAAATTAAATTAAATTAAATTTAAAAAATTTAAAAAATTAAATACAATAAAAATAAAAA
Source organism: Protopterus annectens (assembly GCF_019279795.1). Taxonomy (NCBI): domain Eukaryota; kingdom Metazoa; phylum Chordata; order Ceratodontiformes; family Protopteridae; genus Protopterus; species Protopterus annectens. The sequence continues at coordinate 363,515,504 of NC_056725.1, forward strand.
AGTAAACAAAATAAAATGAAATAAAAATAAAATAAAACATATTTTGATAAATAAAATAAAATAAAAATAAAGAAAATAAAAAGAGACATAAGGGTTGGGTGAGAGAAAAAACAGACATAAAACTAGTACCATCATATGTGACATACAATGCATTAGTACAATTATACAACTCTGTTATCTTAAGATTTACATTTAAGTCTACTTCCTAACAGATACACACTATATTACAGATTGCTGAAAGTAATCCTTAAAATATGCATATATTGCACATATGCATGTTACATTTATACAAATTACAGTTTACAGCAGGGCATTTGTGCGACTGGTATAGAGGTTTTTATTTAATGTAAATATTATTGAAGAAATAACAGTATTGTATAGTTGTGAACTTTGGTATTTGAATCCACAACCTATGACTAAAGTGTAATATTGGACTTCTACAATTGGCTTGTGCTATAGACTAATGCATGCATACTTGCTTTTACAGCTGGCATATGCATGTTCAGTTTGCTACAACTCTATAAAATATCAAAAAAGCTATCTTTAACGTTTAATGTTACAGTAACAATTATCTGCTGCTGCATACATACCACTCACTTCCCTCAGTCTCTCTAATTGAGTTTCATAGGTCTGGACATTAAACTCCCTATCTCTGGCAGCTGGGGAAAGAACAGAAAAGAACAGAAGAACATCATACATACCAACCTTGCTTATATTAAGCTTTCTAACTCTTACAAGTACTCTGTTTAGTTGATGCTTATACAGCTGTGGGATGTCCACAGTCCTAAATTCCTCCAACCAACAGTTGAGAGTATCCCTCTTCCACCTCTGTAGGTCATTATAATGATGCCTACATTGCTGTCTTTGCCCAGGATACCAGTGTCACTGGATGCATCCTGAGCTAAACTATTTCAATCTTCAGAATTGAATGGGAGCCAGCATAGACCCCTGCAGAAACCTGTGGCTGTGGTGCTTTACCAGAAGCCTAATAAATATTCAGGACTCCTGGACACCCCATCTCTGTGCCTTAAACCTGGCATCTTCCCCACTAATGCCATGTTTACCTGCAGTCCAAGAGCAATGGAAACTGATGTTTTCCTGCCATTTCCACCTATCGGGTTTACTGGAGTACACACACACTAGCAACATGATTGCACAATGGTAAGCAGAGTGCAGCAGTACCAAGCAGCGAGGAATGAAATGATTGCAATGGGAAGTTTAATCTGTTACCACAATAACAGTGTCTCATCTCTCATACATATAATTAATATCAGCTTCACTATCTAAAGCATTATAAGTGAGAGTGAATATAATAGGAAGTGGAACAACAGTAAAAGTGTATGGAAAAAACTGTATTAGACCCCAGAACCATGTGTATGGCAGTCCTACACTTGCACCTGTTGCCACAAGAAAGCTGAAATAACATTTGTTCATGTTTCAGTTCATTGCTATCAACTGCAATGTCACAGCAGTAAAAAACATGTTGCACATCCTGTACTAGAACCAGGACCATCTCTAGTCCAGCCCTACATGTACAACACCTGCTGCCACAGGACTAGTTGCATGACATTCCATAATTTAATAATCATTCTTAAGGTGTCTCTGTTAACCACCATGCAACACCACTTAACAGGTTTTGGCTGTGCCCAATAGAATGAACTGAATGTATCCAGTTTCTATTTTTGGCTGTCTGCATCCTGTCTGCTTCCTGGGTGATCCAGCTGTCCAGTTAGTGCACTGCCACACTTCATGCAAATGAAATAAGCACAGCCAAACCTGCCATTCAATTCCTCTATTCCCTTGATTGTGCTAATAGCCACATTGTGCAAACACTGTACAAAAAATAAAATAAAATAATTAATGAAAAAATTAAAGAGAAAAAAAGAAAAACAAGGGAAAAGTAGCTGGCATGAGGAAAAGCAATGTATGACATACCCACTACAACATGTTAGTACATATGAGGTATTTATAGAGGTCTGGATTTGAACTCTCACTCAACTGTGTAGATCGGAGTGTGTGTTATGACTTTAAGAAGCATTTCAAAGTGAGGGTGCATGCGTATAAACAGAGAACACATACAGGCAGCAGTGCCATTTTGAGTGAACAACCAGGGTGTTAACATGTATGAGTGCAGTAGTCAGTCTGTTTATAAGTTTATTTAAGCTTAAGTAACTAAGCCTCTATCCTGTGTTTGTGTGTAATAAAGCTGCTTATACCAAGCTCACAACTATTCATCTATTTTATCCTGGCTGAACAAGCAACATAGGTTCATAGGTTCATAGGTGTGTACAAATGCCAATGGCCCTGCGGCCTTTACAAGCCTAGGCATAGGATTACCCTGGCATAGTGCTACCCAACCTTAGTTCCCAGTGCCTCTGATGAGTAGAGCCACTGGAGTTATCCCTGGGGTGAATTTTCTGTTTCCCATCCACTCAAGATTTCTCTTGACGAGGGTCAGTGAGATGTTCTGCTTGACATGTATGGGAAGTCTGTTCCATTGCTTGGGCAGTCTCTGGGTTATAAACCTGTCCCTCCAGCATGTTCTGTTAATTGTGTTAATGAGGTTGAGGTCTCTGGGGCATGTGGTGCGGAGGGATTGGGATTTCTTTAGATGTAGCATTTCTAACAGAGCTTGGTCAGACATGGTTTTGTAGGTCAAGCAGAGATCACCTCTAAGTAGGCAATATGAGACAGAGAATAATTGGAGTTTTTTGAGTCTGTCCATATAGGACAAGTGTTTAAGGCCTAGGATCCTCTTTGTGAGGTACTTTTGTGGCCTCTCCAGTTGTTGCAGGTGTCTAGTGAGGTACATGCCAAATGGGGCATTGTACTCTATGATTGGCCTAATGAGGGAAGAGTAGAGGGAGACAATGACCTCTTTCTTCCTGGATGCAAAACCCTTAGTAATGAGATATGCCACATAGAAGGACTTTCTGACCACAGTGGCAATGTGGTGATCAAAAGAGAGGTTGCTGTCAACCTGTTTTCCCAGGTCTCTTATAATGCCTTCTGTGTTCAGTGGACTACCATCAATGTAGGAATTCATGGGAACTGGGTTTTTCCCAAAGGGGATCATGACACATTTTTTGGCATTGAGCTTAAGGCTATGGTTCTGACACTAGTCGCTGGTCTCAGTGAGGCCATTCTGTAGGATGTCAACATTACTTGGGAAGTTAATAATAGCTCCCAACTTGCAATTGTCTGCAAATTTTGTCAGCAGAGTCCCTTTGTGTTGGCCTGGACTTCAGAGAAGTAGATAGCAAACAGGAGAGGACTCAGGACTGAAATCTGTGGGACTCCACTCGTGACTAGTCAGCAGTCTGACTTGGAGTCAGCTACTTTCATACTGTGGGTTCTATCTGTGAGCCAGTTTGCAACCCACCTAGTGATATAGGGGCGTGATGTCAAGCTTAGTGAGTTTTTCTATGATTTCTGAGTGGGGAATGGTATCAAAAGCCTTGGCCAGATCAAGGTAGGCTGCATGAACCACATTGCCTTCATCCACAGCTCTGGTGACTGACTCAAAGAAGTTGACCAAGTTGAGCAGGCATAATCTACCCCAAAATGTGTGGGATCCAGAGTTTGGAGATTCCCTATATCCTTGTTTATTAGGTCCATGATGATGCATTCCATAGCTTTGTATATCAGACTAGTCAGGCTAATGGGGTGATAGTTCCCAGGGTCTGTAGTCCCTCCTCCTTTATGGAGAGGGATGACTGTAGCAGTGCACCAGTCAGTAGGGACAAAGCCTCAGGTGAGGCTGTATTTGAACAGGACACATAGGTGAGGTGCCAGCTCACTCTGTAGTTCATGTAGAACACAACCAGGGATATTGTCAGGTCCCATAGAAGCTGTATTCTTGGCCTTGGACAGTACTCTTTTAACCTGTGCAGCAGTAATACTGAGTGCCTGGAAATCTACAGGTATTGTGATCGGTCCTTTGGGGTGGATGGGGTAATGTTGGCATTGAATCTATCGGCCAGTATACTGGCAATTTCTGTTAGCTCAGTATAAGAGGTTCCATTGTGCAGTAGCTCAGAGCAAATCTGGGTATTGCCATGGAAATTCTTTACATAACTATAGAAGGCCTTGTGGTTGCCTTTACTATCTGCTGCAATTCTGTTTTCATAGCTAGCTTTAGAGGATTTGATGAGGTATCTCAACTTTTTGTTGAGGCTGATAAGGGAGTTTTTCCAGTCTCTGGACTTCACATTATTCTGCATCAATTTCCTCCTTCTGTTGTAGAGTTTGTTTATGGCAGGGGACCACCAGATTGGCTTCCTTTTTTGGAGGAGAGCGTCTTGGTTCTATTGGGTATGAAGAGTTCCATGCATTTGTGTACGTGTTTGTATAGTGCATTGATGTATGATTCTGCGGTCACGCAACTATTCTCCATTTGCATGGGTGCTGCGAAGTTAGACAGCTCTGTCTTTAGGAGCCCAAAGTTAGCTTTGGAGAAGTTTTTTATGGTGGTTACCTTTGCAGGGGGGTGGGAGGGATGTGCATTTCCAGGGTAATTTGTTTGTGGTTGGATCTAACCAAGGAGGAGCTGACTACTAGTGTAGAGCAATGGTCGCCCATGTTAGTAATGACCAGGTCAAGGATGTTGCTACCTCTAGTGAGGTTAAGAGCAAGCTGGTAATTAATGAAATGCTGGGCAATTGTATTGGTAAATGAGTAGTTTACCCAGTTAATGGAGTCGTAGTTGAAGTCACCTAGTAAGAGAGTTTTAGGTTGGATCCTAATATTCTCCAGGGTGCTTAGGAACATGGAGTGCGAGTCTTCGGACATGGTTGGAGACCTATAGCAGGCTATGACCTGAATCACTGTCTTACCCAATGTTAGCTGCACCTAAAGTATCTCTGATGCATTATGTTGGGCTACCAGTCTGAAGGTGCACACATCCTTTATGAATATGGAATCACCACCGCCTTTGGAGCTTTGGTCCCAGCTTTGGGGCAGAAAGGTGTGGAATGAGTTATAGCCTGGTAGTGCAGGGGTGCTTTCTGCTGTCTTGAACAAGGTCTCTGTTACAGCACAAATGTTGATGTTCTCCATTTTAAGGAGTGTTTATAGTGAGTGCATTTTGAGATTTAGACTTCTAGCATTGAGCAGCATGACCCTCAGATTGCATTTGTTTGTAGCTGCTATGGTGGTAATTTGGTCTTTGGAACACCGCCTAAAACGATACTATAGGGGTGACAAGAGCCTTGGCCAGTATCTGGAAGCCCAAAGGTGACAGATGCAGGTCATCTCTAGCAAAGCATCGAGGTCTGTCAGTCATGTCATCTCAGACAGACAGATACAGGATCCCTTTAGAATGACACCAGAAACATAGCCAATTGTTGAAATCAGTCATTTTCTGCTTGTACTGTGGTATCATTCTGGGTGATGGTAGGATGCTGCTCAGGGCTAGGGTCATACCCATCTGAGCTATATAATCCAAGAACTCCTCCGTGTATATTTCATGTAGTCCAGGGAGGTACGTCTCATGTCATTCACACCCACATGTGCAATGACAGAGTCATATTTGTACTTGTTGTTGAGGGACCTGAGTGTGTATGTTATGTGACAGATTCTGGCACCTGACAGGCAGCTGACTGTTACTTTCTCCTTATTCAAGCTATTGAGTGGGACATCAGTGTGCCTCACTATCGAGTCACCTATGACTAGTGTGTTTGGCATGCTGTTTTACCTTAGGGGCTTTGGTTGAGTGGCACACTGTTTAGGGGAGTTATGTGCCTCATGATTAGTGTTGTGTTGTGGTGGTCGAGTGTGTTTCTGCCTTGGAGGGCTCCGCTGCTTGGGTTGATTTTTATTGAGAGCCTCCATGAAGGTGGGTGTGTGGTTTGTGTTTTTATGTGAAGGCAGTGCTGGTGTGTGTTCTGGAGGCTATGTGTTTCATGTGGTGTGGTGCAAGTGTTAACCTTCTCCTCTTGACCAGTTATTCCGGTCTTGGCTGGAGAGTGCATGGCTTCCAATTTGGATATATAAGTGCATCTCTTGCAAGTCTGAGTGTTGGAAGGTAAGAGGAGAGGGTTGTTGGTGGACAAGGGTTGTTGGTGTACATTAGACAGCTGCTACATTGCCTCAGGATGCCCAGGTTCACCAGGTTAATATGAGAAAGAACATGGAACTGACCTTTAGACATGCCTGGAGGGGTGGGCATTGATAATAAGTACTGGATCTGTTTCCTTGTAGAACGTTTAGTGCTGGTAGCACTTTTGCATGCTACAATAATTACTACAAGAAGTCTGGTAAAGTGCTAGACTAATAAGCTAGTATAAGTGCAGTAGGGGAGAGAACTAGTAGATCTAAGGGAAAAATTAAACAGCAGACTCTGACACCGCTCGGAAGCTTACAACAGTCCTGGATACAGCAAATCCGTGTCTGGACTAGACCAGTTACTGGAAAGGCAGGAAACAATTGCAAATGGGCGCTTTTAAACCGGAAAGTTGAAAGAGATGGAAAACTGTCCAAACAGCCAATAAATTACAATTTCTGGGCCAGGAACCACTCCTCTTGTGGTAGATAGGCTACCTAGTGCTTACCACTCCCACTGATAAGCTAGAGGGCTTCCCACCAACACAGAAAGGCTTGGGGGGGCTGAGAGGCTTCCAAAAGTCTTGGACACAGCAAATCTGCATCTGGACTAGACTAGTTACAGGAAAGGGGGGAAACAAGCGCAAACCCATGCTTTTAAGCCAGAAAGTTGAAAGAGATGGAAGAACCTGCCAAAAAGGCCAATAAGACACAATATCTGAGCCAGAAAGCACTCCTCTTGTGCTAGATAGGCTACCTAGTGCTTACCAATCTCACTGATAAACTAGAAGGCTTCCTTCCAACACAGAAAGTCTTTGGGGGCTCAGAAGCTTACAAACAGTCCTAGATACAGTAAATCTGTATCTGGACTAGACTAGTTACGGGAAAGGGGGGAAACAAGTGCATATGCAGGCTTTTAAATCAGAAAGTTGAGAGAGATGGAAAAACTGCCCAAATGGCCAATAAATACAATTTCTGGGCTGGAAACCACTCCTTATGTGGTAGATAGGCTACCTAGTGCTTACCACTCCCACTGACAATCTAGAAGGCTTTTATCCAACACAGAAAGGCTTGGGGGGCTCAGGAGCTTATAAACAGTCCTGGATATAGCAAATCTGTATCTGGACTAGGTTAGTTACAGGAAAGGGGGAAATAAGTGCAAATACAAGCTTTTAAATCAGGAAGTTGAGAGAGATGGAAAAACTGCCCAAACAACCAATAACTACAATTTCTAGGCCAGAAACCACTCCTTATGTGGTAGATAGGTTACCTAGTGCTTACCACTCCCACTGATAAGCTAGAAGGCTTCCCTCCAACACAGAAAGGCTTGGGGGGGCTCAGGAGCTTACATATAGTCCTGGATACAGCAAATCTGTATCAGGACTAGACTAGTTACAGGAAAGGGGGGACACAAGCTTTTATAAAGTGGAAAAGGAGAAAGTTGGAACAGAAGATAATTCAAGGTTAAGAATCTAAGTGGATTGCCCTTCTCAAATGTTCTCTCTCTATTAGGTAGAATGAACTAATGACACTAGACTGGAAGGAATGCCCAGATCAAATATATAGTATGGGCGAGCAACTGCAAAGCCACCAAGTATAAGAACAAGACAACAATTGTGAAGGAGGGTGGGAAACTATTACAGCTACTAGCTGTAGCCACTAAATGAAAGGTTTAAACAGATAAAGGTGTAAGGCGACTCTAGAGAATGCTTTTAACTGCAAACAAATCAGTTATATGATACCTGACTAGAACACAGAAACCTCAAAAAATGCACAGAAAGGCACAGATAGAGCCCTCACAAACAGAAAATACAACTCTCAGTATGAAAAAGCAGTTTACAGTTAAGTAATCCAGTAAGCATGCAATTAGAGTAATGGAACAGTATCTAGCAATAAGAAATACAGTTAAAACAGTATAAAACAGTACATAACTGTAGTGAAACAGTAAAGAAGCTTTATAACAGTGCAAAATGTAGTAGATTAACTGTATAGCACAGTTATAAGCATTGCAGAAGTGCAATTCAGTGAAATAAGTTTAAGAAATAACTTATTCTGCGCTTGGAATCTTAAGGAATTTCTGCTTAGCCACAGTAATGAATCACCATCCACAGCCTGGTAAATACAAGCACAGCCCTTTGCAGACATAGTGTTTATATACCAAGGAGCTCGAATTACTACTTAGTCCTAATAGCCCCTGCTGTTACCCAATCACTTGTGTTACAAAAGGTCAGGAAACCTTGTTACTCTCAATAATAATGAAGACAACACACTATTAGCAGAAAATGGCTGCCAGAAACTCAGGAAACTCAACAAACAAAACTACCAGGCCTTGACAACAGCAGGCTTCTGTCAAGATTATACAACCTGAGTAGAACACTGAAACCTCATGATAAATGCACGGAAAGAGCACTCACAAACAGAAAATACAAGTTGCTGTATGAAAAAGCAGTGTACAGTTTAGTAATTCAATAAAACTGCAATTATAGTAATGCACACTATTACAGCTACTAGCGGTAGCCACCAATGATAATTTTAAACAGATAAAGGAGCAAGGAAACTATAGAGAATGCTTTTATCTGCAAACAAATCAGTTGTATGATACCTGACTAGAACACAGAAACCTCACAAAAATGCACAGAAAGGCACAGATTGAGCACTCACAAACAGAAAATACAACTCTCAGTATGAAAAAGCAGTTTACAGTTAAGTAATTAAGTAAACATGCAATTAGAGTAATGAAACATGGTGTCAGAAGTGGCATGTCTGAGCAACATGGTGTTGGAACTAGGATGTCTGAGCAACAAGAAGCCAGAAATGAGCCAGAAGTTGAGCCATAAGGTGCACAGTTAGAAATGGAAGTTTATAGAGGAATGACTCATTCCAACCTGCTCAAACAATTGAAAATAGATCAGAAATGAATTTCAAGTAATTAAAACTTGCATAAATTATTTCATAAAGAAAATGATACGAATCATTCACAAAGCACAAATGTTATTGTTGTTGTTCTTTCGGCTTTTCCCAGTTTGGGGTCGCCACAGCGGAACTCCGGTCCGTTAATGATTGGAAGTAGATTTTCACGAATGCAGAGGTGCCAGCTCAACAAGCACAAAACACATTATTAATCAAACAAAAAGCATAAAATGGATTATTGATTAAGTGAAATGTTTGAAAATGCAATACTTTATATAATTATTCAAAATACTTATGATACCACTCATAATTACTTCTGATTTGCATATCGAGCATGTTAAAAGTAAAAGTAGCACAAGAAAAGTATAATGAGCATGATAAAAGTCAAACAAGCATGATGAGTACAATAAAAGGGCAAAATGAGCATGGAAAAGCAAAGCTACTGAATTATTTTAGTAAATGACCATTTTTTTTTATATGAGCTACTATTGTGCATTGACTAAAGCTATTCAAAGTATAACTACAGTTGTTTGAAGTATATCAGAGTCTGTAAAGTGCTTGCAGTGTGTGCTTTACTACAGTACAATTATTTTGAAGACTTTACTGTGTACTATGTACAGTTCATTTGTAAAGTGCAATCATTTCAAAGTGTTTCTTACATTGTACAGAGTTATTTCACAAACTACAATCATTTTGAGAAGTTTATTGTGCTGTGTATAGTTCATGCACAAGGTGCAGTCATTTGGAAGTGTTTCTTACACTGATAAGAGTGGTTTCACAAAGTACAGTAATTTCAAAGTGTTTTTTGTGCTACAGAGACTTATTTCACAAAGTGCAGTTATGTCAAAGAGTATATTGTGCTGTTGAGCATAATTACAAATTTCTGGCATAAATTTTTGATGTATATGTGTGTATGTTCATACATAACTCAAATGATCTTTATTACTGTGTGTTAGCATGGCAAAGGCATTTGACAGACCCAGTCCACTTGTGTTTGATCATAATATTGTAGAGAATTGGAGAGTATTTGAGCAAGAATGTGGTATTTTCATATAAGCACCTTTTTGTGATAAAGATGCAGATATGAAGACATTTATTCTGCTTAATCTAATGGGGTCAGAAGCCATTGAAAGAGAGTATTCATTTGTATATGCACCAACAGTATATGCAGGAGAAGGGGAAGACTGTCATATTGTTGTACAAGCTGAATCAAGAGAGGACCCTGAGTGCTTGACATGTAAATTTGGAGAAATGAGTAACCCCAAGACAAATTTTACATTGGAGAGGCACTTATTTTGTACACGAGACCAAAAGCCAGGAGAAACTTTTCCAGCTTATATTACTAACTTGAAAAACAAAGCTAAAATGTGCAGATTTGGTGATTTTAAAGATGAGTTGATAAAAGACAGCTTGTATGGGGTGTTAATAATGCTGCAGTGAGAAAGATTTTGCTTTGAGACATTGATTTAATGTTGAGCAAAGCTGTAGAGATTTGTCAAATACACGAGCTTACAGAAAGGCACACAAACATGCTTGCAAGTGATAAGAGCATGGTTTCAGCAGCTTCTAGAGCAAATGTAGACATGATGCAGCACATGGCTAACAGAAACAGGCCTAAGCACATGGCAGCTGCAGCCCCTGCAGGATTTTCAGGGAGAGCCCATACCTTTCCAGCAAGTTCTAAGACTAGCTCAGTAAAACAGACATTCTCAGTGTAGCACAAGGGTGAGTCAGCAAAACCCAAGTCAAGTCTCATTGTTAACTCTCATAACTGTGGTGACAATAACAAGCCCAAAAGAGAAAAGTGCTTAGCATTTAGTCACCAATGCCACAAGTGTAGAAAATGGAACCACTTTCAAAAGCTTTATAAATCAAGCAAGCTTCATTCATTTATTAAGAAAGGTCACTCAAGAAAGCATGTTGATCATATAGAAAGCTGCAATGCTACTTTCTATGTAGATGGTTTGTGAAAAGGTTAATGCAGTAAGTTTGTTGGCAAAAAACAAAGTGTTTTGTACTGTCCTGATTAATGGTAAACAAACAGAGCTCAAAGTGAATACTGATTCAAAGTGCAGTGTTAAGTCAGCAGAAATATTTGCAAGAGTAAGAGGCGGTGATCAACTTAATTTGGCCAATTATGCAAAGTTTGTTACTTATGGAGGTGAAGTGATTCAAACCAAAGGTTCAGAAGTGCTTTCATACTATTCAGCTGTGAATAGTTACAGCTTGCAACTTTATGTAGTCAAAAGACATGTAAGGTCATTATTAGGTCTCAGAGACAGTTTAAAAATGAAACCGCTTTTTTTTACCAAAGAAGTCCATCATGTAAGCACGTCTTAGTTTCAGTTTCACAAATGCTATTTTCACAGAGTATGCTGATATTTTTGATGACAAGCTAAGTAAACTTCCAGTTGTGTACTCTATGAAATTAGACCCAGAGGTCAGTCCAGTGGGAAGACCAATGAGAAGAGTTCCAATAGCTATGCAGTACAGAGTCAAAGTCCAGTTAGATAAAACGGTGCAGCAAGGAGTGATTTGTCCAGCTACAGAACCAACTGAATGGGTGTCTTCTATAGTGGTTGCTCATAAGAAAAGCTTAGATGAAATCAGAATATGTATTGACCCAAGAAACATAAAAAAAGCATTAAAGAGACCCTACCATCCTATGCATACAGTCGAGGAAGTTGCTACCCTCATGCCAAATGCCACTGTTTTTTCTGTCTTAGATTCAAAGAGTTCATTTTGGCAAGTAATGCTGGATCACAGATCTTCACTACTGACTACATTCAGTATGCCATTTGGTAGAAACAGATTTCTTAGAATGCCTTTTGGAATAAATTCTGCCAGTTAAGTTTTTCAGTGTACAGTGGAGCAAATGTTTTCAGGCTATCCATGTGCTATAATAGCAGATGATTTACTAGTTGGAAGCAATGGTAAAGTAGAACATGACAGAAACCTCAGGAAAGTTCTGGAAAGAGCACGCAAACTGAATCCAAAGCTCAATCCTCTGAAATGTAAATTCAGGCTACCAGAAGTTACTTATGTCAGTCGTTTATTTACCAATTCATGATTACGACCAGATCCTTCCAAACAAACAGCCATTCTTCAGATGCCAGCTCCAGGCAATGTCCAAGGCTTACAGCATTTTCTTGGCATGTCTAACTATTTGGGCAAGTTTATACCAGACTTCAGTGAATTATCAGCATCCTTAAGAGAGCTGGCCAGCAAAAATGTTACCTGGTCATGATTGGAACAACACCAGAGAGCATTTGATGACCTAAAACAGAAAATTGCCAGTCCACCAATGTTAAGATACTATGATGTCCATAAACCAGTAATTCTTTCCTGTGATGCTTCATATTTCTGTCTTGGTGCAGTTATTCTTCAAGAGAATAGACCAATAGCCTATGCATCTAGAAATCTTACCCAAACTAAGATGCAGTATGAATTAAAGAACTTCATCAAACAGTCCAGTGTTTGTGTTCCTGTTTTGTATCCTAAGATGCAGTATGCTCAGATTAAGAAGGAACTTTTGACAATTGTGTTCGCATGTTTGAAGTTCGATGATTATATCCATGGGTGACCTATCCAAACTGGCACTGATCATCAACCTCTAGCCACTATTTTAAAGAAGCCTATGCATACAACTGCAGCGTGACTACAAAGAATGATGCTCAGAATATAAAAGCACAACTTCAAAATGGTCTATAAAAAAGGCAAACTTCTTTATCTGGCTGATACCTTAACCAAATCACCCAGAAATACCATAGAAAAGCTTGATGCGGAGAATTTTGACTTTAATGTCATGGAGGTGTGTACTCTTTCTACCACAAGACTTGATGAGCTAAGAGATCATACAAAGTCTGTTCCAATTTTGCAAAAGCTCAACCCTTTCATCGATGCTGGATGGCCATCAAAGCAATCTTGTGTACCAACAGAAGTGCATCCTTATTTTCCTTATAGAGATGAGATATTGATGGAAGATGGTATCATTTTCAAAGGTCCTAAATTTGTCATTCCTACTTCTTTACAACATGAGTACATCCAAAATTTGCATCATGGCCACCAATGTTTCAAAGCTATCAACAGAAGGGCAAGATGACTAGTATTTTGGCCTTCTCTCTCAAAAGATATCGATAAAGAACTTTCATCTTTTTCTGTATGCAATAGTACTGAATCCCATTTGCAGAAAGAGCCACTTCAGCTAAACCAGATTCCTGAACTACCTTGGTCAACAGTAGCCACTGATATATTTGAGTGGAATAGTCTACATTACTTAATATTGGTAAACTGCTTTTCAAATTGGTTAGAGATTGACCTGCTACCTAACCAAATGTCCAGGACTGTCATTACTAAGTTGAAACATTATTTCTCAGTCCATGGCAGTCCACACAGAATTATTTCTGACAACGGTGCCCAGGTTACCAGTCAGTTATTTCAGAAATTTGCAAAAGAGTGGGACTTTATCCATGTTACCATTAGTCCTGAGTACTCACAGTCAAACACTCTGCTGAACATGCAGTACAAAGTGCAAAGCAATTAGAGAGGTCAAAGCATGACAATAATGATGTTTTCTTGAATTTGCTTAATCTCTGAAATATACCCTGTGACAATTTACTTGGCTCACCTGCTCAGAGATTTCTGTCTAGGCAAACCAGAACAACCTTGCCTATTAGTTCCAGTTTGTTGGTGCTTAATGCTAAAAAATACCAGAGCCATCAAAACCCAACTATTCAAAAAGTGTTCATTCCATAAGTCCAACTATAATAAAATTAACAGATTTCTTGGTTCATTGAAAGAAGGAAAGATAGCAAAGATGCAAATGGCAAAAGGTTTTGATAAAATTGGTCAAGTGAGTGGTGTATGTGCCGAACTGAGATTTTTACTTAGTAGAATCTGAAGGCATAGCATACAGAAGAAATTGCAGGCATCTTCTTCCAGTGTCTGAATCGATATCACAGCATCACACCTATTATACAGACTCTAGATCTCAGAGCAATCCAGACAATGTTCATGTTGAAGGACATGTCTCAGTACCTATTCTCATTCCTGATGATGTCCCAGATGCCCCTGAAGTTGAGCATTCATTAAAGACATTCTCTGTTGCTATACCCAGTCCTAATTTTTATGTTACATATTTGGGTCACATTTCCAGACCTAGTGTAAAGTACACAGCAACCTGGACATGATTATTTCACTTCTAATTAGTTCTGTATAGTTATATGTCAAAGATTATTTCTGTACAATTACATGTCAATGATTATTGCCATTAGTACTGTGCATGACTTATTTCTCAAAGATGGAGGATGTAAATCAGAGTGTATGTTGTAACTTTAAAAAGCATGTCAAAATGAGGGCACTTGCATATAAATAGAGATCACGTTCAGGCAGCAGTGCCATTTTGAGTGAAAGTCAGAGTGTTAACATGTATGACTGCAGTACTCAGTATATTTATAAGTTTATTTAAGTTTAAGTTACTAAGCCTCAATCCTGATGCATTTATATGTAATAAAGCTGCTTGAACTGAACCCACAACTGTTTGTCTGTTTTGCTCTGACCTGCCAAGTGACACACTGAACCTTCAGAACACAGTAAGGGTGCCTAATCCCTCTTTATCACACAAACAGCATCACAGCAAGGGCCTGAAATCATTCTGCATACAACCAACTGCAGCATCAGCTACTTTAATATGACACCATACAATTGTTATTTATACATTTGTTATTTTTGGATGTAGTGCACTAAGTGATCTCACAACCAGTTATGATTATTGCTTACAAATATACAGCTCTGTGCTACCTCTCTGTGTTTGTTGGTCATTCATCTCTTGCCTGACCAGTAATATGAGACATGCTGTTCACCACACAAATAGAATATATATCCAAAAAACTACACAGCCAGTAAATCCAATAATTTATTTTTGTAATAACAAAACTTGACTTCTCCAGCGCCTCTGCAAAAGTCTTTAACAGAGTATACCAATACCATTTCTCATTTCTTTTTATATAATAAAAACAGCAGTAATAAAACAATTAAAAACAACTCATTACAAGAGCCATTTCCAATTAAGCTCTCTATTTAATCCCTTAGGATACAGAGTGTCAAATTTTAAAATAAAAAGTGCTTCCTTCCAATTTATTTTTTAGGCACATACCTCTTTCACAATACACTTTTCCTAAAATAGTGCCTTTTAACTTATTCCCATCACTGTTATGGTACATTTTAAAGTGTAAACCTAAAGGACTTTCCACTTTTTCATTTTTAATGTTTCTTAAATGCTCTAAAAATCTAACTCGGAAACTACCTTTAGATTCCCCCATATAAAACAAATTACATTCACATTTAAGAACATAAATAATTCCTTCCGTCACACAACTGTACCTATCATTCAAATTAAATTTCTGTCCATTGATTCTATCAAAATTATTTACTGTATAACTGCATATACTGCAATGACCACAGGCTATAAAGCCTGGATTAAATATATGTTTATTCAATCTTGTTGTAGGAAGAATAAACTGAGCATGCACCAACATATCTTTAATGCTCTTTCCACGCTTATATGACACCATAGGTCTCTGAGGTAATAACTCTCCTAAGAGAGCATCTTGTGTCAGATAGTTCCAATAGAACATAATTATTTTAACCAGCTTTTCTGTATGGACTCCATAAGTAGTCACAAAAAATACTTTATCTACTTGCTCATTATTTTTATTCTTATCTGGTCTACCTCTATACTCCACTAATTTATTAACATGGCTTTCACGCCTAAGATTATTTCTAGCTTGTTCTACACATTCTACACCATAACCTCTCTGTATAAATTTATTACAAATTTGCTCAATTTGTTTCTCTTTTTGTTTTATATCACTGGTTAATCTTGAAATTCGCAACAATTCATTATAGGGAAGTGCAGATATTAAGTGTGGTGGATGGAAACTAGTTCCATATATAAAATTATTTACTCCCTCAAATTTATAATGAACTGAAGTCACCACTTTATTACATTCTACTTCTAGATTTACATCTAAAAATGTCACTTTCTCATGACACTGAGCACCATAAAAATTCGTACCAAAGTTATTACAGTCTAGTTCCTGAATGAAATTATCCACACTGGATCTACCACTTTAACATAGAAAAATTAAATAATCTATGTAACGGTAGTATTCTACCACATAATTTCTGAAAAAACTCATTCTATACAAAAATTTTATTTCAAAATGTCCCATAAATAAATTGGCATACATTTGGGCAAACACTGCCCCCATTGCTGTTCCCCTTATTTGTTGATATAAAGTGCCATTAAATTCAAAATAATTATTTTTGAGACAAAATTGTACTAAATCAATTATATAATAAGCCAGTGAAGTATCTCCCAGATGAAACTTGAGAGCCTCAATACCTAATTCATGTGAAACATTCGTATATAAATTTTTAACATCTATCACTATCCAATATCTATTTTCATTCCATTGAGTTTTTCTTACTTTCTCCAGAAAATCAAAAGTGTCTCTAATATAAGAAGACAATTTCACCACTTTAGGTAATAGTTGTTCATGTAACACAGTTCCTATATTGTGAAGAAAGTAATTACATGCAGAAACTATGGGGTGACCTGGGGGGTTACATTTATTTTTATGTAGCTTAGGAAGGCAATACAATTTAGCCATTGTACATTTATCTACAGAAAGTTTTTTCTCCATATCATTCTTGGTGAAATAACCCAACCTGTACCCTCTATGTAATAATTCATTGTATGCTAATAAGGCCATTTCATATTCCTTCCATACTACAATTCTATATACTTCATCATTATTTAAATTATCCATACACATCTTATAATACTGGTTAGCAGTCATCACAACTAATTTATTGCCTTTATCAGAAGGTTTAAAGATAATATAATTTCTATCTCTCATAGCCTTCAATGCCTCCCATTCACTTTTTGTTAAATTATATGAAATATTATTTTTGTTTAAAAATATTTTGTATAGGATAATTTACTACACTAGAAACATATTTAACTGTTTCATTAGTGAAGGGAGGTATATAACTGCTTCTACTACTAATTTTATCAGTTGGCAGTAAGCAATAAGCATTCATAATTTCATCACTTTCAAAAGAAGAGTCACATGAAAAAAATTCCATAGATGCTGTTTCCTTCAAAGAACTATTCACTTCAGAGGAATTCATTACCTCTATATTATCTTTATACTTTGAAAAGAAACATAACAGATGTAATTTCCTTACTAATTTAAAAATATCTATTTTAAAAGAATGCATATTAGAAATAACAGTTGGAATAAATTTAATACCACAATTTAACACGGCTAATTCAGTATCAGAAAAATGATGACCAGTTAAATTAAAGACATACTGTTCATCTAACTCACTGTCAGTATTAATAGTCTTTGAAAAATCAGTACCATCTTTTTCTTTTCCCCTGTTGATTTTGTTGTTGTTGTCTTCCCCAGGTCGTATCTGCTTGTCCCCTCTTCTGACCTCTCCCACTTGTATTGGGTCTATTGTCAAAATGTTCATACATATAGTCACTTCTTTGGGCCAAAGGAAGTGAGGGAAAGTCTACATTTTCATCCGACCATTCTCCTGAAACTTCAGTCGCCTCCGATGAAGCAAATGAAACACCATGTTTTTTTCCTTCTGCCTTTTTGCCAAAAGACCCACCTTTAGCCTTCTGATGATTCTTATTGGAAAATGCTGTCTAATTAGCATATTCTCGAATATCTCTTTGCAATTTACGTATCTTCCTGTCAATCAAAGTTTCAGTTTTGGTCAGTACTTTCTCATTTAGATCTTTTAACATAATTTCAAACCTAGGGACCGTGAGTGAATTACAGAGGTTTGAACACAGCGTAGAAAGCAGTCTGCATGCCATTTTATATTATTGGCTTTATAATGTGTGAGCATATTACATAGTAATAATGCCATATTCATTTGCCAACAAATGAAGGGGAGGTTGGATGTTTAAGAACAGAACCTGAGAATTGTGTGCTGTTTACTTACATTCCATCCTTGACAAAAATACATCTAACACTTTGTAAGTCTAACCTGACACATGCAGTGAATGTAGGGCAGTCTGCATGTCTGTTGTGTTTACCTTCTCCAAAACAGTAATCATTCACAGTTGCAATCCATTAAAAACATACACTAAGGGAGTGCCTGCACTGTCTTTGCATCTGAAACACAGAGCCAAGGATTTGAGAATCACCAATTCTAATGAGTTCACACCTCATTCACACCTTCACTGTGGTGACAGCCCTGAATCTATAGCAGAAGGCAACCATGTAGGTAGGAAAACTGAAGGTAAGCAGACTTGTTTATGTGGTAAACACAGAAGAGAGGCTAATACTTTAGGATATATCTGCACAGGAGATTACTGATTTTGGGAAGGTGTGCCTGCATTTTGTCAGTCACATACTGCATATGCTGATGTATAATTACAAATAATCTGTTTAATAGTTTTATATATATATATATATATAATATATATATATATATATATATATATATATATATTATATATATATATATATATATATATATATATATATATATATATATATATATATATATATATATATATATATATATATATATATATTGATTACTACAGGCATTTACACTTTTATCTGTATGCATTAGTTAGAAATGTACTGATGGCATGGGTAGGTTTGTCAGGGCCTTTCCAGGTAAACATGACTGGCAGTATACATGACTAGCAATACCTTTACATGGATTATTATGTATTAAATCTGCAGACTTGTTTCAAGGACAGTCCATTTGACTGAACGTTTAGCATTTCAATGATGCTTTGTTAGCCAAATGTGTCATTTGTGTGTTCTTTTGGGGGGTGGGGGAGCAAAGCTGCATTTCTGTTATGGCACAAACAAGGATATGTTTTCTATTGTTACTTTCCTTTTTTGCATCCAGCCTACACATCAAAGTCAAATATGTCTCTGCTGCAAATGTTAAGGCGATTTCTGTACAAATCTCCCACATTTTACTTGCTTACACTACTAAGTAACAACATGCAAAGATTTGCCACTTATTCATATCATTACACAATACATTCCAGGTTCAAGACTTACCTTGTAAATGCAGCAGTTGTCACAGTTTAATTCGGGGCTGTCTCTGTCTGATACAGGCAGTACAAAGCCAATACATGGGGAGGTAAAGGTTGTGAACATTGCCTGACATCAACGTTACTATATGAATGTGCGGAGGAGGAAGGTTTTAGGCCTCAGTGTAGTGAGTGAGTGTAAAGATGATGCGAGCAGGCTTCAGGAATACAAAAACACTTTATTTAAGTAAGCGCTTTCGTTGGAGAAAATACTCCAACTTCTTCAGACTAAAAATATTTAAAACTCCACATCATTGCTTTAATACAAAAGGCCGCTCAAAACAGCCGAACCTTAATTAATTATGATGTCACAGGTTCTATTGGTCAATTAATTAAAAGTTAAACGTTAAAAGATAACTGATAAACTTCTATTAAACCAAGTAATTTTGTTTAAACAAACCCTCACTGCCTAAGACGTAAATTATTGAAACAATATATACACACAACTACATATGCATACATATATAAATTACCATATATTATATGCTATTTAACAAAAAACATACACTCTTATAAAGAATGATGATCTATTAACAAACAATCTTGTTAAAAATCTATCTGCATTATTTAAAAAAACACCTATTAAAAAATAATAATAAATATAAATAATAAGATGATATTTTCAGTCTGAAGAAGTTGGAGTATTTTCTCCAATGAAAGTGCTTACTTAAATAAAGTGTGTTTGTGTTCCTGAAGCCTGTTCGTATCATCTTTACTTCAGTTTTGCCATTTTGGAAGTTTAGTGAGTGAGTGTGCTATTTGCTGTCTCTTAGCCAATGAGAGGTCATATTGAGCAAGCCTACATCTGCCTACATCAACAGTAGCTGGTGGTTCTTCCTCTGATTCCTCATCTGTCTGGGGCTGTGGTGACCTTGGCATTGGTGGTGGGATGTGTGCTCCTTCTCTTTACTGATCCTACTAAAGCTGTTTTCTTAGGATGGTGTTGTGTTGCATGGCACATACTGTGAATATTTCAGTAAGTGCCCATAGACTCTACTGCAGGGCTCCTCTAGATGTATCTAGGCACTGGAACCTTGACTTCATCAGCCCAAACACATGCTGTATAATATTTTGTATCTAAGCATGTGCCTCATTATGGCATTCTTTAGTAGGTGTGTGTGTGCATTTCTGATGAGTGTCATTAGCCATGGTTCCAGTGCATAACCTGCATACCCCAGTAAATGACCCTGTGAGATATCCACCCTGGCGAACGTCTGGCATAGATGGGAGGTGTGCCATATATGTGAGTCATGGTAACTGCCAGGGTTGCCAGCATAAATGCTCAAGGTGATTTCCTTGGCATTGCACATCACTTGACAGTTAAGAGAGTGGTAGTTCTTTCTGTTTATGTACAGCCTACCCTGTTCCCCTGGTGGTGCCTTCATTTCTGTATGTGTGCAATCTATTGCACTCAGTACTTCAGGGTAGTGTGCTACATGGTAGAACTCCTGCATATTTCTGTCTCTCTCCTCAGGTGTATGGAGAAAATACATGTGGTCACTTGCATGTTGGAGCATACCATTCAGGATTTGATTGAGGTTCCTGGATGCTGATACCTGTGATACCACCAGCATGCCCCCTGTTGGTCTCTGAAAGGTACCTGTAGCTAAGATTCTAAGTGCATGCATACCTTTGTCTCCACTGGGTGGCTTCCCCTCAGTTGGCCCTGGCTTTGAGCTGAGAATAACAGAGGTTGCAGAGTTCCTGTAGTGTGCCCTATATACCATGTAGCACTCTACAATTTCCACATCATGTAGGTTGTGAAAAGTTAAATGGGACCAGAAAACAATTTCCCTTCTTGGACTTTGTCTATTAACAGCAATATCATAGGCTTCAGCCTGTTGCACATACAAATGAATTAAAGCAGCAGCATTCTTCATTAGCCAAAGTCCTTCTGTGTTAGCCTGTACTTCAGAAAAGTAGATACCAAACAGGAGAGGAACCAGGACTGAACCCTGTGGTACTCCATTTGTCACTGGTCTGATGTCAGATTTGGAGTCTGCTACTTTCACAGTGTGGGATCTGTCAGTGAACCAGTTGGCAACCCATCTTGTGACATAGGGATTTATACCTAGTTTAGTAAGTTTATCTATAATTCCCAAGTGGGGGGTGGTGTCAAAAACCTTCACGAGATCTAGATAGGCTGTGTGAACCACCTTACCCTCATCTACGGCTTTGGTGACTGCTTCAAAGAAGTCAGTTAGGTTTAGGAGACATAATCTGCCTTTTACAAACCTGAACTGGGTGGAGATTACCAGTGTCTTTGTTTATAAGTTCCATGATGATACGGTCCATGGCCTTGCAAACCAGGCTCGTTAGGCTAATGTGGCGATAGTTCCTGGGGTCTGTGGTGGCTCCCCCTTTATGGAGTGGGATAACCATCACTGTGCACCATTCAGTGGGAACAAAGTATGAGGTGAGGCTATGATTGAACATGGTGCTTAGGTGGGGGTGCCAATTCATTCTGTAGTCCATGTAGAATGCAGCCTGGGATGTTGTCAGGTCCCATGGATGCTGTGTTCTTGGCTTTGGAGAGTGTGGTTTTTACCTGTAAAGCCGTGATTACAGGAAATTTGCATTCTTCTGGTATAGATATGGGCCCTTTAGATGGTGAGTGGGGGGTAAAGTTAGCACTGAACCTATCTGCCAGGGTGTTGGCAATATCAGTTGGTTCTGTATATAGTGCCATTGTGGTGTAACTCAGAGAAGATCTGAGTGTTGCCATTGAAATTCTTGACATAGCTATAGAATGCTTTCTGGATGTCTTTAGAATCAGTGGCGATTTTGTTTTCATAACTAGCTTTGGAGGATTTTATGAGGGGATCTCAGCTTCTTACTGAGGCTGACCAGGGAGTTCTTCCAATCATGGGATTTTACTCTTTTTTGCAACAGTTTATTTCTTCTGTTGTATAGTTTGTTTATGGCAGGGAACCACCAGATTGGCTTCCTTTTTTTGGAGGATAACATCTTGGTTCTGTTAGGGATAGCATGAACCATGCACTCATCTAAGTGCTTATAAAGTGCATTTGTGTAGGATTCAGCAGTAGTACCTCTATTGTACGTCTGCATGGGTGTCATGAAGTTTGCCACTTCTGTCTTAAGAAGCGTGAAGTTGGCTTTGGAGAAATTTTTTACGGTGGTTTCCCTAATGGGTGGTGGGGGTGGGATGTGGATCTAGGCTGATTAGCTTTTGGTCGGATCTGACCAATGAGGAATTGACCTCTGGTGTGGAACACCGGTAGTCCATGTTGGTAATGACCAGGTCTAGCATATTGCTGCCCCTGGTGAGGGTGTGGATAAGTTGATCCAAGGCACTAGAATTTATGAATTCCAGAAAATGTTGAGCAAAAGAGTTGGTACCCATTGGCCTGGTGAGCCTGGTCTGCGGGGCCATGGAATGTGTCGTCATGGAACTCATGGGTGGGGACATTGGTAATCTCCAGACTCTGGACCCTATGCAGTTTGGATTTGTGAGGGGCAGATCGTGTCTCCTGGGCCTGATTGACTTCTTTGAAGCAGTCACCAGAGCCATGGATCGGGGTAGAATGGTTCACGCAGCTTGCCTAGATCTCGCCAGGGCTTTTGACACCGTCCCCCACTCTGGAGTTATGGATGGGCTCGTTAGGCTGGGTATGGATCCCTGTGTTGCAAGATGGGTTGCCGGCTGGCTCACGGACAGGGCCCACACTGTGATGGTAGCGGATTCTGGGTCCAACATCGGGCCGGTGACAGGTGGAGTGCCACGGGGTTCAGTCCTGGGTCTCTCCTGTTTGGTCTCTGCTTCTCTGAAGTGCAGGCCAATACGGAGGGTCTTTGGCTGGCAGGGTTTGCAGATGGCTGCAAACTGGGAATCAAAGTCGAGGCTCCTAACAGTATGGACGAACTACAGGGGGGCCTCGATGAGACGGATGCCTGGTGTCGGAGCCATGGCCTGGGGCTCGGTGCCGGGGGGGTGTATTGTCGTCCCCTTTGGTAAAAACTCTGTACCCGTGAACTACCATGTGGCTGGTAGTCTACTTGACGCTGAAAGTGTGATGGGAGACCTTGTGACACAGCTGGACAGTGGTCTCTCCTTTGGTGATCACGTCGCCACGGTGTTCGGGAGGTCCTTCTGCGTGGCTCATCTCATTACGGAGGGATTCTCGTCTAGAAAGAGGGAGGTCATTGTTCCCCTCTCCTCATCACTCATTGGACCCATTGTGGGGAACAGCACCCCTTTAGGTATGTGCCTCACAAGACATCTACAGCAACTGGAGGGACCACAGAAATACCTCACAGGGAGGATTACTGGCCTCAGACATATGCCCTATGCAGACCATCTCAAGGAGCTACAGCTTTGCTCCATCACATGTCGCCTGCTCAGGGGCGATCTCTGCCTGGCATGCGGGGCTATGTCAGGCCCAGAGCAGTTGGGCATGCTCCACTTGAAGAGGTCCCAGTCTCTCCTTGCTACACGGTCTAGGGACCTTAACCTTGTCACCACGGTGGGCGGAACATGCTGGAGGGATGGGTTCCTGTCCTGGGGACTTCCCATACTTTGAAGCGGACTGCCTATCTATGTCAAACGGAGCTCCTCATTAGCACTCTTCGGGAGGAATCTTGGTGATTGGATGGGAGGTTCACCCCGGGGATCGCTTCTGTGGCTCTGCTCAACAGGGGCACAGGAAAATAATTTTCTTGGGTGGCGAAAGCCAGGGTACATTTTTTGGCTAGGCTTGTATGGGCCCTAGGGCCGATAGCCTAGTACCTACCTATGAACCTATGAACATGAGTAGTTTTCCCAGTTAATGGTGGGGTAGTTGAAATCACCCATTATTTGGGTGTTGGGTTGTACCCTGATATTTTCCAGTGCATCAAGAAATGAGGAGTGGGAATCCTGGGGCATGGTGGGGGATCTGTAGCAAGTTACAGTTTGGATTGTGGTCTTGCCCAGAGTTAGTTGCACTTGGATAATCTTGGATGCATTATGCTGAGCAACTAGCCTGGAGGTGTGGATAGCCTTAATGAATATGGACATGCCTCCACCTTTAGTGTTTCAGTCCAGGTTAGGTGGCCAAAAGGTGTTGTATAAATTATAGCCTGGTAATGCAGAGGTGTTCTCTGGAGCCTTGAACCAGGTCTCTGTCACTGCACAGATGTTGATATTCTCCATTTTAAGGAGTGCCTCGAGTGAATGCATTTTGAGGTTTAGACTTCTAGCATTGAATAGCATTACTCTCAGATTTTGCTTGCTTGTACCTGTTATGGTGGTGAATTTGTCATTTGAACCTTGCTTAAAAAAGGCACTATAGGGGTGGCAAAAGCCTTAGCCAGTAATCAGAATCCCAAGGGCGACAGGTGCAGGCCATCTCTGGCAAAGCATAGTGGTCTGTCGATCATGTCATCCCAGGCAGACAGATACTGGATCCCCTTAGAATGACACCAGAAGCTTAGCCAATTGTTGAAGTCAATCATTTTGTCCCTGTACTGTGATATCATTCTCAGTAATGGTAGGATGCTACTCATGGCTAGGGTCATACCTGCCTGGGCTACAAGATCGGAGAGCTCCTCCATGTCTCTTTTCATGTAGTACAGGGAGGTATGTCTCAGGTCATTCACACCAACATGGACAATGACAGAGTCATATTTGTACTTGTTGTAGAGTGACCTGAGTGCGTGAATTATGTGGTGGATCCTGGCATCCGACACAGGCAGCTGACAGTAACATTTCCTTGTTTAGCCTGGTGAGTGGAACATCAGTGTGCCTGACTATAGGGTCACCTATGACTAGAGTGTTGGGTACATTGTTATGCCTTATGGGCTGTGGTTGAGTGGCACACTAAGTTTGTGGGCTATGTGTCATTGGGTTGTGTTGAGGGGTGGAGGTTGCATGTGTTTCTGCTTTGGAGGTCTCTGTTGCTTGAGCAAATTTTGATTGAGAACCTCCGTGAATGAAAGTGTGTGTTTTGTGTTGCTGTGTGTGTGTTTTGGTGGGGTAAGTTTTGAGGAACTATGTGAAGAGTGTGGTGTGGTGCAAGTGCTTACCTTCTCCTCTTGACTGTCTAGTCCAGTCTTGGATGAAGAGAGCTTTGCTTCCAGTTTGGCTATATAAATGCATCTCTCACAGGTTGTAGTGTTGGGTGGTAGGAGGAGAGGGTTCTCTATGTACATGATGCAATTGCTGCATTGCCCCAAGATGTCCAGATTCATCAGGTAGACAGGAGAAAACTCCGGGAGCTGACCCTTAGACATGCCTACTAAAACTGTTTTCCTCTAGGCAAGTGAAGAAAGTTGAGTGCTGTAGTAATTTGTAGCTTATTTAGTGCTTACAATGAGTTCAGAACAAGTGCTGAGCTCAAAGAACAAATCTGAGTGCTAAAACAAAAAAAACTTGCTAGTTCTAAAGGAAAATTTGAAGAGCAGACTTTATGGCACCAGGAATTGTTTAACCCTAGTGAAGCGGCGATGCATAAAGTGCATTTTTGTTGTTTTTATATAACAGCAGCAAATGAGCAAATTGATTTAAACAAATCAACCAATAAAAAGCTAAAAACTGAGCCCTGTTCCAGCAGTCTTCAATTAGACAAGTTTTAACTGCACAGCCCTGTCACTAAGGTGCAGGGGAACCTTCTCCAAAAATGATGGTCTCTATTAGTGCTCAAGTTATACAAACAAAGCTAGATTCAACAAGACGTACCAATTTCAGAAAGAATCAGTTCAAATAAGCAGGCACAATAAGCCTTTAACGAGAAACTCCCAGCTCAGAAGGGTAGAATCTACCTTCTCCTCCCACAAGACAGACCACACCTTCTTAATGTAAAATAACTGGCCCGAAGCCCAAGTGCTTAAACCAGAACTAATACACTCTTAAGATAACAGACACTAAGCCTTCAACTTAGAAGGATGTAAGCTACCTGTCCTGCCACAACAGTGCAGACCACAGACCGTCTTAATGTAAAACAACTGTTCTGATCTGAAGCCCAAGTGCTTCAATCAAAGCCTTAGAATAACAGTTACAATTTAATCAGGCTTCTAACAAGCAGTAATAAATGCAGCAGAATAAATGCAATAAAGTAGGAAGAAACACAAATACAGTAAAAGCAGATGAATAAAGTGCACTTTTTAAATATATATATATATATATATATATATATATATATATATATATATATATATATATATATATATATATATACATATATAAAACAATAGAAAATGAGTAAACTGATTTAAACAAATTACCCAATTAACCAGTAAAAAAGTTCAAAACTGAGCCATGTTCCAGCAGTCTTCAATCAGACAAGTTCTAACTGTACACTCCTGCCACTAGGGTGCAGGGAAACCTTCTCCAAAAAAGATGGCCTGGATTAGTGCTCAAGTTATACAAACAAAGCTAGATTCAGCATGCCTGAATATAGTCTATGCTACAGCAAACAAGGTGCACCAATTTCAGAAGGAAACACTTCAAATAAGCAGCCACAATAATCCTTTAGCCAGAAATTCCCAGCTCAGAAGGGCAGAATCTAACCTCTCCTCCCATGTCATCTAAGTTTTCTCACGTAGAGTATATTAAATCTGGTTGTATATCTATCTGTATACCCACGCACACATATGTATTTGTTTATATATATATATATATATATATATATATATATATATATATATATATATATATATATATATATATATATATATATATATATATATATATATATATATATATACATATATATACACACACATATATATATATATATATATATATATATATATATATATATATATATATATACACACACATACATAAACACACACACACACACACACACACACACACACACACACACACACACACACACACACACACACATATATTCATATTCCAGAAAAAATATATAACAAATTACCAACTGCCTCCTTCACTACCACAATAAACAATGAAAAATATGAATTGAAATAGTCTTTAGCCACAGATGCTAAATTTGCCTTAAAACCTGTAACAACATCTGCTATAAAAAATTGCTTCTTAAACTTAAACCTTGCTCCATAGTTGCCAATAACCTCCCACCTGAATTCCTCATGATTGCAATAGAAGCCATATCTTACCCAGTAGCTACCTTAATTAATAGATCCATACAGGAATCTTAGGTCCCAGCTATTTTTGCTCTAATACTACACTTTTAATTTGCATTTGCATTCCACTGTATGTTTGAATTGTCTGAACTGTTTTTTGGTCACATTTTACTGTACATTGTACTAATTCAGCGGTAGCACTGCCCACTTCCAAGTTTGCTATTTCTGGCTCTGTTTTGTAACTTATGAGCATCAACTTCAAGCCACCTTTGTTGGTGAAGGCCCTTCTGCACCCTTGTGTGAGGAGAGTGCTGTCTGGGTCCCATCTAATTGAGAGTGATTGGACTAGAGCTAAGAGAGATCTTTCTTATTGGCTAGTCTGAGTTATAAAAGGTATTTTCCTGTTTTATTTAAGCCCCGCATTTGTGCTTGTTTGCGTGTAGCACTCCAGTGTGCATTGCCACTAGTGGTGGTTACCATTAGCGGTTACAGATGCAAATGCTTTGTTTGTTAAATTTTCCCTTAGCACTTTGCTTGTGGTCCTCCAGAGGTTTCTCATGGCCCTGATTTACTGTCAGATGGAACACTTAGCCTAGGCTCAGAGGTACCAATCAACTTTCACCCACTAGCCACTTCTAAGTGTGACCTCTTTTCCTGATCATAAAAATGTACCTATCACTATGGACAGACAATTTCTCATACTTCTCCAGCCTGGTTGGTTGACATGAGCATCCTTTGGCAGTGTAACAAATGCCTCATGTTCACCGACAACTCTCTACTCCTAGTCCTCACAAACACAACTTGTGAGACATGCAACTATATTAAGAACCTTGAACCCATGCACTCTCACACATCAGTCAGTACATATAACAATGAGCAGGTTGCCAGCATGCACACCTGACCTCCTACTCCACCCAAGCAAACATCACACATATACCTACATATGTGGAGGTTCTCACCAGAAACATACCTAAATACCAGAGACCCCCCAAACACAAACACAAGCATGCTACACATAATGCTTCCTCTGTAGAACACATTGCACATAATAGCTGACATACCAGTGCCTCACCAGTCAAACCTTTAAGGCAAAACACAAAACCAAACATATTAGTCATAGCTAGTTCCATCATGTGACACACTGATTTCTCTCTCACCAGGCTAGATAAGGAAAAGGTCACAGTCAGCTGTCTGTCAGGTGCCAGGATAGGCCATATCACACAGGCACTCACTTCTCTCAATAACAGCTATTGTTATGACTCTATCATACTCCAGGTTGAGATGTACCTCTCTGGACTATCTGAAGAGAGACATGACTGAACTCTTGGACTATGTGTCTCAGACAGGTATGTCCCTAGTCTAAGCAGCATTTTACATTCACCTAGGATGATGCCTCAATACAAATAGAAAATGATTGACTTCAATAATTGGCTTAGCTTCTGGTGCCATTCTAAGGGGATCCACTATCTGTCAGCCTGGGACGACATGATTGACAGACCTCAGTTCTTTGCCACAGATTGTCTTCATCTGTCACCTCTGGGATTTTGGGTACTGGCTAAGGCTCTTGACACCACCATAGTGCCTTTTTTAGGCAGTGTCTCAAGAACAAAATTCCCAATGTAAAAAATCCATCTAAAAACAACCTAAAAGGTTATGCTGCTAAATGCTAGGAGTCTCAACATGAAACTGCACTCACTGGAAGCTGTCCTCATCTTGGAAGACACAGACATTTGTGCAATCATGGAGACCTGGTTTAAGGCTGTGGAGAGCACCCCAGCCCTACTGGGTTACACCTCCTTCCACACCTTCAGACCTCAAGCTGAAGATGTGAAAACTAAAGGAGGTGGTGTATCAATATTCATTAAAGATAACTACATCTCCAAATTGGTTGAACAGTATGACTCCCATAAGACACTTCAAGTGGAATTAACTAATTGGTAGGACACCTGTTCAAGTCATTGGCAGCTACAGGACCCTCTCCATGAATCAGGACACCCACTCTACTTATTTGGTTCTACATCCAAACACCATGGTTTTGGGCAACTTTAACTACCCAACCATTAACTGGGTAAATTACTCCTGCTCAAACTCATTTGCCCAAAGGTTCATTGATTTTGTTAACTCCAATGCCCTGGACCAGCTGATTGGCACCCCCCACAAGAGGTTTCAACATCCTGGATCTGGTGCTCAACAATATGAGAGACCACTGTAGAACCTCTACTGTGAAGTCCTCTATGGTGAGATCTGACCAAAAATCAGTCGCATTCAAAGTAAATATCACACCTAACCCCCTCCTATCAGCTAAACTAAAAAACATCTCCAAAGCAGATAATAACCTCTTACATAGCTTCACTGCACCTCCTCCCTCAGATGGAACTAACAACTATGCCAAGCTCTACACCAATGCTTCATACAAGCACCTGTATAACTGCATTGACATGGCTGCACCTGATAGGACCAAAACAAGCTCCTCAAGGAAGAGCAAACCTGCGTGGTGGAAAACTGCCATTAACAGGCTTTACAATAAGAGGAAGAACTTGTTGTCTAAGAGTAAGAGAGAGCAATCCCTCCTAAACTGGAAACATGCCACCCTCAGCTTAAATACGCAAATATGACTTCTTGTGAAGTACTCCAAAGCAAGCTACAAGCCCAAATTAGCTTCCTCAACAAAGGACAACCACAAGGCATTCTATACTTACATCCATAACCTAAAAGGAAAGGCCCAGATCTGTGCAGAACTGGTAGTTAATGATACTACATATACTGAGGCTGTGGACATAGCTAACCTGTTGGTGACAGGTTGTGTGAAAACTTCACTCCCCTTTCCCCATCACACTTACCCCATGACATCCCTACCACCTGTCCCCTACTTTGCATCTCTAAAGAGCAGGTCATAAATGTCCTCTCTAAGGCCAGAAACACAGCATCTATGGGACCTGATAACATCGTAGGTTGTGTCCTACATGAGTTTCAGCATGAATTAGCAACACCATTGGGTACTCTTTTCAATCATAGTCTAAGCACCAGCTTTATACCAGCTGAATAGAAAACAGCCACAATTATTCCCTTGCACACAGGTGGTGCTTTCACTGACCCCAGGAACTGTAGGTCTATTAGCCTGACTACCCTTATCTGCAAGGCCATGGATCAAATCATCATGGACCTTATCAACAAATATATAGGTAATCTCCAGACACTTGACTCTACTCAATTTGGATTTGTCAAAGAGGGATCATACCTGTTAAACCTGGTGGACTTCTTTGAGACAGTCACCAAGGCCCTGTATGAGGGGAAATCTGTGCATACAGCCTACCTGGACTTAGCCAAGGCATTTGACACTATCCCCCACTTAGGCATCATTGACAAACTCACCCAACTAGGCATCAACCCTTATATCATTAGATGGGTGCCTAACTGGCTCACTGATAGAACTCATTAAGTCAAAATAGGGGAATCCCCTCCAACAGCAAACCCAAAACCACTAGTGTTGCATAGGGATCAGTCCTGGGACCTCTACTGTTTGGGATCTATTTCTCCGAAGTACAAGCAAAAACTATAGGTCTGTGGCTGACAAAGTTTGCTGATGACTGCAAACTGGGAGCAGTCATAGTATCTCCAAATGATGTTAACATCATACAAGAGGGTCTTACACAATCAAATGACTGGTGCCAAAGTCATGGCCTTAAACTCAATGCAAAAAATGTATTATCATTTCTTTCAGTAAAAGCAATGTTCCTGATAAGTACCACATCAATGTACTCAGTGCTGAGAGATCTGGGCACACAGGTTGATGGCAACCTTATCTTTGACCACCATGTCTCCACAGTGGTAAGAAGGGCATTCTATACTGCTCATGGGCATTGTTTCTAGAAAAAAAGAAGTTATAACCTCCATATACTCTTCCCTCATCAGGCTAATAACTGAGTACAATACCCCCTTTGGAATGTACCTTTCTAAGCACTTGCAGCAATTGGAGAAACCACAAAGGTTTCTCACAAGGAAAATTCAAGGTCTTCAGCATCTGTCCTATATGGATTGTCTGAAATCACTGTCACTTTATTCAGAGGTGATCTCTGCCATGCATATAAGGCAATCTCTGAACCTGCATTATTGGAAATGCTTCATATCTGAAAGTCAAATGGTACACGGGTTACTCACTCTTAAAACCATAACTTGGTATGTGACATTAATAAAACCTGCTGGAGGGACAGATTTGCCTCTCAAAGGTTACTATACCTTTGGAACAGACTCCAACGTCATATCAAACAGAACACCTCATTGGCCCTCTTCAAACACAATCTGGATGATTGGATGGGTGATTGTTAAGTCACCCCAGGGGTTCCATCTGTGTCCCTCTTAGACAGGGGCAATAGGTACTGGTTGTAGAAATAAGGGTAAGAAATTGGCTAGGTTTGTAAGGGCTCTAGGACAATTAACCTTGTAACTTCCTATGATCCTATGATCCTATGATCCTATGATCATATGTCATCCCACTGCACAAGGGAGGAAACTCTACACAAGTTTCCTACTCAAAAATCCTAGAGAAATGTATCTGTATTCAACTTATTCACTATCTCATCGCAGAACAGCTCATAACCAGTACCTGACATGTATTTTGCCCTGGCCATAGCACAAGTACTGCACTATTATCCATTTTAGATAATATAAACAGGAAAAGGGACTCTGGCAAAGTTATCTCTTTCATATTTCTGGATCTGTCCAAAGCCTAAAGATGTAAAACTCTGAC
This sequence comes from Protopterus annectens, assembly GCF_019279795.1. NCBI lineage: Eukaryota > Metazoa > Chordata > Ceratodontiformes > Protopteridae > Protopterus > Protopterus annectens. Next base: position 363,547,399 of record NC_056725.1, read on the forward strand.
ACTACAAACTCACAAACAAATAACAGAAAGGCTCCACTGAAGAATAGTCGTGTCCACAAATTTATTGAAGGGCTTTTCGTTCAAGTACCATACAGAACTTCATCAGAATAAACAGATTTTCCCCGAGGGAACTCCTGTGTTGTTAGATATTGGTGCTGGACCAACCAGTCCAGTATTCCACATTCTGTCACTTGTTCTTGTGTTGTTGCCATCTTGGATGGTTTGAGTGCCAGGATTAGTCATAGTATTAGTAGGACTCCTTCCTACTCCTACTGCATTTAAGTCCACATGGTGAAATACAATGTTTCCTTATCTCTGTTCAATGTTGGGAGACAAGGAATCTAACTTAGCTGCCATACCATCCACACGTTGAGTGAGCACTCTAACCAGGACAGTCAGTCAGGTCCAGCACCAGTATTCCACAACACAGGGGTTCCCTCTAGGATTATTGGAGCTCCTAACTTACATGTATGGCTGAATGAACTGATAAACTTGGGCATACCATCTGCCCTAACAAACTAGGAGCAACCGGCTGGAGGGAATTTAAATAACATAGTAGAGAAGTTTAAGACTTTGGACTGCAAAGTATTAAAACTTAAAAAGTTGGAATTGGAGCTTATTTCAATGAATGCACACATGGGAAACTAGTACCTAAAGGGCTACATCACCATCAATACCCCACAGGATTGGTAGTTGGATCCACCTTTCATAAAGAGTTGATCAAACTGTTCAACAAGTAAGGGCTAGAACTCCTAAGTTTAATGTGCAAACATTACCAAGTAACTGTGGACACCCTAACACGAGAGGTAACTTAGCTAGATACCTCAATTAAAAAAAAATATTTAGACTTTAACCGTTACTGCTTTGAATATGACAGGGTGTTCAACAGTTTAAACCAATACATTGACAAAATGAAAACAATCAAGAATAAAAAGCTACTAAGGGACTGTGGTGACTACAATAAAGACGCAGCTTACCCCAAACCTGCCCCCCTTCAAGTTTGGAACTCTACTACACATATTGAAATCAGGAAACACCAACAACATTGACCGGATGGATTTGACACCACCAGGAGGTGGAGTTAGTAACTCCAGTGTGAACTACTCAGATGTTCAGCAAGGAGGAATAGGGACAAACAGGCCAAACCAGTCTTCCCACGATGGTGAGCCGAACAGAGACATGACCAGATTTCACACCCAGGCACAAATAAATCAACCAACAAATGCGTATAACCTACAGAGTGGAAATTTTTACAACCTCAGGCCAACGACCGGTACACTTAGGTCAAAGAACCAATGAGGGAGGAATTTCAACTCACAGAAGAGGAACAAATGCAGGAGGTAACTCACCTCCAAACTCAGGTACTGTTTAACACTGAGAGAAAACTTTATGTGATAATGAATGAAGGGAAAGACTTTAAAATCTATAACTATTCCTCATACAAGGTTAGCCCACAACTTGTTGAACTATTAGCAAAAAGCTTTACGTTCATTCCTTCACGTAAATTTAATTTATCTAGCACTGTGTTAGACCTTAAAATATTTACAAGAAAATATGTTCTTAGGGGAATTCTTATTAAAAAATCTAGCTATCTGAAAAAAAATGAGAAAGGAGAAGGAAAATGACTTATTGTCAGAGATTACGATTCTAGATGATAAGCTTCTAGCTAACTACTCCCCGGTCACTGAAAAAGAGTTACTAACTAAACAAAGAGAACTTTTTGAGTTCCATCAATCTAACTACTCCCTCCAAGAACTGAGATATATAACTAAATATTCCGAAAGGATTCAAATCCCCTCCAAAGCTCTAACTAGATTGATAGAAAATAAGCTTAAATCCCCTAGAATTGCACTTATCCAGCATCAAAATACACTATATAAATCAGATACATAAATTATTCAACTATTACACCAAATATATTCAAAATTTATTCTAGTCCTAATCTTCAATTCTCCTGTGCCGAGATGGAGAACTATCTTAAAAGCCTTACATTTCCAAAATTAAACAAAACCCAGAGAAATATCCTCTCAGCCCTTTTGTCTCTCTCAGAAATCCATGAGGCCATAGATAATCTTAAACTAGGGAAAGCCCCAGGCCCTGATGGCTACTCTTCTGATTTTTACAAAACATTTAAATTTATCTTATCTCCCATCCTGCTGAAGGTGTATGAATAAATCTCAAATAATGGTATCACTGACCATTATATTAATCACTCTAAAACTATACTAATCCCTAAAAGTAACCTAGATAGTTCCAACTTAAACAACTATAGGCCAATCACTCTTATGAATGTGGACATAAAAATTATTTCGGCTATCCTTGCGACCAGACTTAAAAAACTTATACACTCCTTAATCTCTGCAGAACAAGCGGGTTTTATGTCTAGTAGACACACTTGGGACAATACTTTAACTTTGGAAACCATGATAAATCTCACCAAAAAAGACAGAAACCCAAGATATTCTATGATTTTAGATGATTGCTAGGCCTTTGACCGGGGTCAACTGGAAATTTCTGTTCATGGCATTGTCCTTCTTTGACATCTCCCCTGGATTCATCAACATTATTAAAACCCTATACAAGAGCTCCTACACATGCCTTTACATAAACAAGCAATATTCGTAACCAATAAAGATCTCTAATGGTACAGGTCAGGGGTGCCCCCCTGTCCCCCCTTCTGTTTAACCTTTATTTAGAACCCTTCATCCTATATATCTTGCAGATAACCTATCACTCAATTCCCAAAAATTTCAATACTAATATTAGTTTGACTGCCTTTGCTGATGATCTGAATCTCTACTTCGAACATCCCTTATCTGACACACAAAAACTAGTTGATTCTTTGAATACCTTTGCCTATATTGCAGATTACCAAATTAACCAAAGCAAACCCTCTATTTTCCCGATTAACCCTGTAGCACATAGACATCTTCTCTTTCCAGTTTCCTCTTTTCACATGATATACTACCTCAAATATCTAGGAGTCTCATATGATCACTGTTCTTCTTCCATTCATCACTCTAATTTATTAAAAACTTGGTTATCTATCTCTCAAGACATGTCAAGATGGCAACAGTTGAAACTCCCTATGCTAGCTAAAACTTCTATCATTAAAATGAATATTCTTCCTAAGCTTCTCTATCAACTCAATGCATCTCTCTCCTCTACTCCAAATCTCTTCTTTAACAAAGTTCACAAAGCCTTCACGAAATTCATATGGCACCCTAAGGCTGTAAGAGTATCTTATCAAAGACTTACTTTAAAGAAATCTAAGGGTGGTTTGGCGTTGCCTGATCTACGTTTGTACTACAGAATCATTCAGGCCAACAGGATAATTGCAATTGCCAATCATCATTCAAATCCTCCTACTTGAACTCCTCCTTGGGTCAAAATGTGGTATAACCATGTCCTAAATAATCATTTTAACCCAAAAGCTCTTCCTTTTCTAAGCACATCAAAACTTAAGGATCTAAAACTCCATCATTCCTTGAAATATGTGATAAAAACCTTTCAGGAGCTATTCCAGTCCCTACATCTAGCAAATGCACTTCTCCTCTTCCAGCTTATTAATCTTAACCCAAACTTAAACCTGAACACTAGAATGATTAATTTGATTAACTACCCTTTAATCAAGGAATTCAGCCTATGGGATATTCATAAATACAACAACCTTTCCCTAACAGATCTTTGAATCGCTCTAAATTTATCCAAAAAATATATTACTATTTTGAGGCAAATAAGGGAGCTTATTATTTCAGTACTTCATAGATATCCCACTACTAATGCTGAGTATAACTTAGTGGCCAACCGATTACAAAACTTAATCAGTAAGAAAAATATGGTGTCCATGGCTTACAAATCCTTTTCTGCAAGCCTATTTCGGGAAAAATTATTTTTGCTGATTATTGGGATCACCAAGGGACTAACTAATTGATGGAGCAGAAACTTCTAGTTATTAAGTCTACCCTTCTGTTCACACCCTTTAAAAAACTTAACTACACACAATTTATGATTACAAACAATTTATATTTTTCTCCAGTCCATTTAAATAAATTTGATCTGAATGTATTCACTTCATGTTCCTGCTGCTCTTATCCTCATTCAGATATCATCCATATTTTGTGGTTCTGCAGATACTCTTAAAGTATTTGGTGCTCTTTCAAGGTAAGACTTGACAAAATGGGTTACCACAAATCAACCTTGTCCTGAGAAATGGCATTACTACATGTTACCAGCCTTAATATACCAAAATTCAAATTCCATGCCCTAATTACTCTCTGCCTTTTGGTCAAATTTTACATTACTAAACAGTGGCTAGACCACTCCAAGTTGTCCTGGAGGGGGTTTTAAGCATTTGGTGATCAAATATATTACTTCTCATAAACTGTTACTAATTAACCCTTGTAAACAGACTGCATATCAGAAATTCTGGAACTTTTTATTTGTACTCCTGACTGACGATTAAGTAAGATTCACTATATGTCCTTATTAACACCTATCCCTGCTTACCTATAGACCTTTTAATCCCTTTTGTTCCCTCCTTATGACCAGTATTTTAATTGAAAAAGGCTTAAGTCTGAGTCCAAAATTTAACTTTCATCCCTTCTCCTGAAATCTGTAATATTGTTCAGAGTGAATTGCGATGTGTGTATGTTACATGTATCCTTTTCTAACTAGCTCTGCATATATAGATCTCTTTTTGTGCAGTAATTTTTTTCTGTTTTCCTATTGTTAGCAGAACATATGTATATAGTATATTATAGGTTATGTTTTGGTCCTCTTCTGTATTTCTGCTCATGATTAATCTGCCTTTTGTTGTGATAATGTGTTATTTTTTTTGTTAAAATCAATAAAATGTTTATTTGAAAAATAAATATTTACAAGAAAACTGAATTTGTTAACATTGCTGGGTGCCAGTGAGTATAATAACAATGAATTTAAAACAACCAGTACATACAACCCCCCATTACACCCACTATTTCTACTTTTGAGCATGTGTGTGAGTTAGACCTGGGGAATTTAGATAAACACCACCAGTTCAGTAGGAAATTAAATAAATGTAATAATTTTAACATCAGTGAGACTGAAAGTGAAGCTCTGTTTGAGTTGCAGAATGCATATGTGAGAGTTATGAAACCTGACAAGGGGGGAGGGTTGGTTTTGATGGAAATAACTGATTACAACAACAGGATGGAACAACTGCTTTTGACTGAAACATACATTAAAATTTCACTCTACGAACTTAATATAGCATATAGACATATTAATTTGTACATTAATGTTCTATTCCTAGAAGCTAAAATCGATGTAATGTTCTATAACTATTTTTGTATGCCAGTACCAAGATCCCCTACTTTGTTTGGAATCCCCAAAGTCCATAAAACATGGTCAATCCATCCATGAGACCTTTGATAGATGCCAGGAATTCTATAACGTACTCATGTGCTAAATATGTGGATTCCATTTTAAAAAGGTACATTAGTCAGGAACCCCAAATTTGTAAGAACTCATGGACCTTCCTGAAAAGAATTAATGATTTAACCTTTGAAGAGAACTACAACTTCCTCACAGTAGACATGAAGGACTTATATACTTCAGTTCCCCATTTGGAAGGACTAGAGTGAGTTGCAAGAATGATGAGACTAAGGGGTGCACCTCTCAATGAACTACATCTAGTTGAGGAGCTACTCGATATAATACTAACAAACAACTACATTATATTTGAGGATGAATACTTTTTACAGAAAGGAGGGTTGGCCATGAGTTCACCTTGTGAGGCCAGTTTTGCAAATTAGTAATGGCCCACTGGGAATTAGAGTACATCAGTAAGAATAGTCAAATTTATAACCAAATTTTTTTATAAGAGATTTTAAGATGATATTTTCTTGATCATCAAAGGTGACAGAATAATAGCTGAAGAACTGGTTAATTGTTTTAACAGCACTAACAGCTTTCTCCAATTTACATATAACTTCCATACTGAAAAAATGACTTACTTAGACATAGAACTGGAAAAAGAAACTTGAAAAGATACATTGCAAAGATTTATAGGAAAGCAACTTACTCAAATGCTTTCCTCCATTTTTCCAGTTCACACCCTTTCCATCAGAAGTCAGTCATTAAGGGACAACTAGTGAGGGCTGCAAGGATGGTCACATTAGAGAGATATTTTTATTAGGATGTGACGTTTTAAGGAAAATGTTCCTAAAAGAGGCTATCCAGATTCTCTGATTTTAGACAAACAAGACAAGGTGAAGACCAAGAGAAACAGGGGAGTGTACCAACCACTCCTTGAACTACCTGAAATAACACTACAGCCCACTTTACAGGAACCCAATGAGAGGAGTTTAAGAACTAAAAGTAATTTTCCTAATAAAAACTACACGGTCAGTTTTATAACACCATTCAGTATGGATGCACACAGTATAAGGGAAATCTTATGTAAAAATTGTTCCCTAATAATGGGTGAACCCCAATTTTGTACAAAAATAGGTGAACACCCACAGGTAA
>NC_056725.1:363558908-363801408 GCF_019279795.1 Protopterus annectens
TTTGACCTGACTTCTACATTCATTCTTGAGTGTCTGTAACAAACTTTTGAGAACTGAACTGCAATGATTTTCTGCTTATCAGTCCAACCGAAGTAACTGACTCACTATGTCTGAAGTATCTCCTAATAATACCAAAACCCTGTAAATTTATACATGCCTCGTTAACACCAGTACCCAAGCCTGTTTATACCTTATGTGCTGCTTATTCTGTTAACAAATTTTATTCTTATCAGTATATTCTAGCAGGGTTTGTTTGTTTGTTTGTTTATCAGTATTCTTCACTGAAGGTTACAGAAACATTCATTTCTGTTGAATCTGTATGTAAAATGTAAAATGAAGGTATACTATTTATCGATCACTCAAGAGTGCTTGACTGGAGAGTTACTGATAAACTATCTATATTTATATTTGCAGCTGTAGCTATAGTTATCTGTCCATCTATCCACTTATTTGTGTGTGTGTGTGTCTGTGTGTGTGTGTGTGTGTGTGTGTGTGTGTGTGTGTGTGTGTGTGTGTGTGAGTGTGTTAGTCACCACTCACACTAAGTGCCCTCTTATTAGTTATTAAATAAATAAATCATCCATAAGATTTTAAAGTTAATCAAATAAAAAAAAATTTCTTTAAGAAGAGGTTGGACACTACAGTTAAAACTTAAAAATGTAGATAAATGTATAATTGCAAAAGAAAAAAGGAAATGCAACCACTTTGAAAAGATATGATAATTGTTAAGCTTATACTACACTATTCAGGTAGTCTGTACCTTTACTCAATGAAAACACTGAGACAGTTCTGCTGTTACGACATTTATTTATTGCACATGAGGTTTACATCTAGCTTAACAATGAAAGGTATATACATCAAAGACATACTTCAGCTTACAGTTTTAGGTCTGCAAGAATAGAATAATCAAAGTCTCTCATACAAAAGAAAAAGTCCCAATCTTTATAGTGTCTTTTCTACCTGCATCAGCAGTTTAGAGAATTTGCCAGAATAATAAGTCTTTCCCTTGAAGCTGGTCTGCTGACAGTTTGTTTTCCATATTTTAAACATTATGTTCCTAAAGAATAACTCCTTTCATCCTTGGCCTATCTTGCATACCATATTGACGAGACACAGCTGCATACAAGAGTTCGTCTTGACCTGCTTGTAGATAATTTTACAAAGCTGCATAGTTTATAAGAGATAAAATATTTTACATCTGATTCTTATTAACAATGAATGCCAAGCTATATAGTTTTGCCAAGTTAGGTAACTGAGTTCCAGCTGAGTGCACTCTACACACTGAAATGCAGAACATTTATTTCACATTTTCAGAAAAATCCACATAAATCCATTTTAACCTGTTCTTTAATCTCACAATAATTAGAAAAGAATTTGGTGCAGAGTCAATAAAGCCTACATGGTCCACTAAAACTTCATGATGTGCACTTGATAGCACTCCATTTTGTATTCAGTAAGTGGCTCTATACAGTGCGTAGAGCCATGCAAACACAGTAAACACTGTGACATGCTAATTACAACATAAGCAGCTGAATTGTATGCTAATCAACTAATCAAAGATGGAGGAGCTATTCAACAAGTTATAAAGCAATCATGTAGACTTAGTTCAGGTTTTACCTGCAAATTTCAAAACCTATTGGAATACGGCCACTGAAACTAGTCTACACAGAATGAATGTTAGGGGCTGATTTTGCTCTTATTCATGTTTATGTGGAACTGGTTCAAGTCTATACTGCTGCTGCTGCTAATAGACCACAGCCAAGAAGGAGAAGGGTGTTTAGACCCTATTTAACTTTTCACAATTTGCATGAGGTGGAAGTAGATCTGCGTAAGGTATAGAGCACTACAGGGTAGATAGAGACACAGTACAGGAACTCTGCAACCTCTGTCATCCTCAACTGAAAGTAAGAGCAAATCAAGGGGAACCAATACCGGTGGAGACTAAGGTATATGTAGCACTTAGAATATTAGCTACAATAACCTTCCAGGAACCAATAGGGGACATGCTGGGGGGTTGTCACAGGCATCAACATCCATGATCCTACATCAGTTCCTTAATGCTATTATACAGCATGCCAGTGACTAGATACATTTTCCCATACACCGAGGACAGAGACACAACTATGCAGGAGTTTTACCCTGTAGCACGCTAATCTGACGTCTTGGCTACCATAGACTGTACACATGTCAAAATCAAAGCAGCACCCATGGAACAGGGAGGGGTACACATAAACAGAAGGGGCTTTGATTCCTTTAACTACCAGGCCATGTATAATGCTAAGGGCATCATCCTGAATGTTTGTGCTGGCAACCCAGGCAATTACCACAACTTGTGTATCTAGCACAACTCTGAAATGTATCACATGTTTTCTAGGGGGATATTCCACTCCCTGTACATGTGCTGAAATTTTTACCATCTGTGCTTCACAATATTATTCTAAGAAAATAGCTTCAGCAGGAACACCAAGGGAAAGGGACGCATGTCCCACCACCACCGGCAAGATCACCACAGCCACATGCAGGTGAGGTGTCAGATGTGGAACCATCAGCCACTATGGTTGTAGGTAGATGTAGGCATGCACACTATTTATTTATTTAACATTTGTTTACCAGGAAAGTCTGAATTGGAATGAAGCCAATTTTCAGTGGAGTCCTGGGGAGAAACACTCTAGACGCATGTCTTTATAACGTGGGAGGAAACCGGAGCACCCCAGCCAAGAATCTAACCTGGAAAACCTCTTGCTGTGAGGGAACAACGCAACTGCTGCACCACTGTGCCATCCATGATCCCTCACACTGACCAAGAGGCAACAGATAGCACATGCACTTACCACCTAAGGGGCAAAAACCTTTATGCTGTGTACATATATACAGTAACATTGATGCCAGGCAATGCTCATAACCTTTACTTACCCATGTAATGGCTGTCTGCTTCTAGTATCAGACAAAGCCAGCCCCAAATTAAAACTTGTGCAACTGCTGGACTTCTAAGGTAAGTGTTGAACCTGGAATAAAAAATAAATGTCTAAGAACACAAATGAATGGCATATTCCTACATACTGTTACTTGTTAATGTAAGTAATTATAAGGTAAGTGATTTTTACAGCACTGACATCAATATGTGACAGCGCTGACTTATGTAAATACATGTGTTCTCTATCAACTAATAGGCCTCATGCATCAAAGATACATACATTCATACCTCTCAAATGTACAGATTTTCACAGAATGTCCAGAGTTTGGCTTCATAGTTTTGTACTGGCAAATCATTAAAGATTGAAGTTAGAAAATAATGACATATGTTTCAGTTTCAGACATCATATCCCTCAGAATAATTCATGGTAATTCATGGTAATGCAAAACATGTTATTTTATCAACTTTCTAAGTTTGTAAGACCAAAATATTTCAAAATGTCCTTATTTTTTACCTTTATCTCACTTTTACTTATGACTTGGTCCAGCTTTGTTCGTCTAAGCGGCTGAGAGGAATGTACACATTACAAAAAGCTGTAAGAAAGTAGTACAATTTGCAAAAGAGCATCACAAACATATATATATATATATATATATATATATATATATATATATATATATATATATATATATATATATATACTAAACGCTCAGTCAGTTATGCACCCTGGGCATCAGACAAAAGATGTATCTATCCCTGAATCCAAAGAGAGGGAGAAAAAATCAAGGGATATGGCACAGTTGTCATCATTTGCACAGGTTGTTGTTTGGGGGGCAGGAGGCCAAGGCTGGCACAAAACATAGTAAGTGGATAAAGTATCAAATGGTCATGGAAACAGAATGAGCTGTAAGCCTCATGACTGACCCATGTAACTGTTATGTGTGTGTGTCTGTATGGGCACTCAAGATAAAATGTGTGTGTGAATGTCTGCAAGCCAAGCCAAGCTCTGTGCTAGCTCCATATTCTGGTATGTCTGACAGGTGTGAACCATGCATGGTAGAGGAGACAGTTCATTGTTATCTTCCCCAATCACGAGAACTGGCTCTGCCAGGAGTTGCCCTGGCACATCCATGCCACAGTCAGAAGCATTGTTGCTTCCTGAATGTGACTGATGTCTAATGGATGAGATCTTCTCACAAGTACATCCAGGACCATGACCCCATGGCCTACCACATCAGGGTGTTGACACCTCAGCCATTGATAGAGCAGTGAAAGTATTGCCACTACAGGAGTGTGATTGGGTATGGTCATCTTGGCTAACATCAGATGATGTGGCTGACCTATGCCCATATGGATGCCATCCCCCTCCCAGCAGGTTTTCCATCACAGACACCACCCGTTCCAATGTGTCATTCATCCAATTCATTGAATCGGCAATACAATGGAGGCAGTCATGCATGTCAGTCTGTGCCATGTTTACAACCCTAAGCATTTCCTTGGAGGCCCTATTAGAATGTGTCTGTGCCTCTAGGATGACCCTAAACATAAATCAAGTGGCAAAGAAAGACACACCAGGATCAGGTGGAGGGTGGACAACAGGTCTCCTTCTAGCACTCCTAGCAACCCTCCTATGTGGAACCTCACCCACACTTGGGCTATGGCCAGAGTCAACAGCACTAAAGCTCCAGTAAGCAATCAAGTGTCTCACACTCCACCTGTCCAATATCTGAGGGCTCACTAGAATAGGTATAGCTAGGCCTACTGGCTGACTCCGATGGAAATGCAGGGGATGGCTGAATGTCAACCTCAGTGTCAGACTCAACTTTTGCACTCACCAACTGTTTCTCTGTTTGTCCACAATCATCATTAGAGTATATCAATACTCTGACAACAGTTAGTAAGTCTCCCTCACTTCCACTGTCAGGATCATCTGTGATAATAAGCAATAAGCACAGGAAAGACATTAATACACACTAAAATTTAATATATACTAACAAAATAAGACTGGTGCCACTATCATAGATGGTGCAGCAATACACACACGCACTTATGACAGCCACCTCACACATATGGATGAATGCATATCTCTGTCAAATGCTCATCAGGACTTAAATAGAAGTGTTTGGCTTACCATGTGCAGATGACTTGATTATACATGCTAGGGAGGATGATCGTGGAAGAAGTTAAGTAAAAGGTTAGGACACCATCATCACAATTCCAATAACACAGGGGGACCAATTATTTACCTTTATATGTCCATTAACAATACTTTTAACTCAAACTTGGCTGACATGTCCACCCAAAGCCAATGTGTAATGAACCAGAATGTGCTGTTAACTATATCACTTTATCAATAGCCCCACCCCCAAAAAATAATTAACATAACTGAACTACTAGTTTCATATTTTACTATTCTAGAGAATGTTAAAAACTGACATATATAGGCTTACCTAGAAGCTCCTCCTGGGACATACTTGTCCTCCCTGAAACAGCAGCACCAACATCAAGCACATGTTGTTATGCACTTTCCACTGAGCTGTCTGGATCCCTGACAGTGGACAGGAACTCTTCATTTAGTGTCAGTGGTGGCCCTGTAGCATGCCCCCCTCTAGCCAGCTGTCCACAGGCCACTGTAACTGCTCTCCTCTGGGCGGATGAAATCATGTCAGTTGTCCTATGATGCACCTGATCATAAATCCTGCTGTAACTCCCTACAGAATTGATGCCGTTCACTATTTGGTTCCAAATCTGCATTCTGCAAAGCATATCCCCATGTCCTCTCTCAAGCAGAAAGGCACTGTATCACCTAAATACTTGCACAATGACATCTTTCTTGAAGTCAATAAAAGGGGGGTTGTGGGAATTGAGATGCTTGGTTGCCATAATCCTAGGTACCATAAAACAAAAAAGAAGGATACTACACATAAATATCACATAAATGAAAATCCTGCTTATATATATATATATATATATATATATATATATATATATATACTATAATTTGTTTTTTCAATATTTCAATATTGCCCACTGGAGAAACATAAAAGTTCAGGTATTAAAATATAAAAGGTTATGTGATTGTAACATATCACAGTCACACATGAGCCAAGGTTTGATCCAAAACAAGGAATAACAAGAGCAAACCTCTTTTAAAAAGTTTTTGGTTGTGGCAACACACAAATGGAACTTGACTTCAAGATCCCCAAAAGCAACAGGCAAATGGCAGTTTGTACCAAGCAAGGAATAGGTTCATAGGTTCATAGGTAGGTACTAGGCTATCGGCCCGAGGGCCTACTTAAGCCTGGCCAACAAGGTTCCCTGGCTTACACCACCGAAGAAAGTTATTTTCCTGTGTTACTGTCAAGCAGAGACACAGAAATGATCCCCGGGGTGCATTTCCTATTTCCCATCCACTCATCAAGATATTTCTTGAAGAGTGCTAATGAAGAACTTTGCTTGACATAGATGGGTAGCCTGTTCCAGAGTATGGGAAGTCTCTGGGACAGGACTCTATCCCTCTAGCATGTCCTGTTTATTGTGGTGACAAGGTTTAGGTCCCTAAACCGTGTAGCTTGGAGGGATTGGGATTTTGTTAGGTGTAGCATATCCAACAGCTCTGGGTTTGACATAGCTTTATATGTTAGGCAGAGATCACCTCGGAGTAGGCGATATGCTAAGGAGTAAAGCTGGAGTTTTTTGAGACGGTCAGTGTAGGGCATCTGTTTGAGGCCAGTAATCCTCTTTGTGAGGTACTTCTGTGGCCTTTCCAGCTGTTGCAGATGTCTTGTGAGGTACATTCAAAAAGGGATGTTATACTCTATAATGGGTCTAATGAGTGTCGAGTAGAGGGGAACAATGGCCTCTTTTTTCCTGGATGAGAACCCTTTTCTGATGAGGTGTGTCACATAGAAAGACTTCCTGACTACTGTGGTGATGTGACTATCAAAGGACAGACTACTGTCCACCTGGGTCCCAAGGTTTCTTATCACACATCCAGTGTTAAGTAGACTGCTGTCTATGTAGTAGTTCATGGGTACAGAGTTTTTACCAAAGGGGATGACAATGCACTTTTTGGCATTGAGCTTGAGGCCATGGCTCTGACACCAGGCATTTGTCTCAGCGAGGCCCTTCTGTACAATTTCCACATCATTTGGGAACTCGACTATGGTTCCTAGTTTGCAGTCAAATGCAAACTTTGTTAGCCAGAGGCCTTCTGTGTTAGCCTGTACTTCAGAGAGGTAGATAACAAACAAGAGAGGTCCCATGACTGAACTTTGTGGTACCCACTTGTCACTGGTTTGAGGTCAGATTTGGAGTGTGCAACTTTTACAGTGTGGGTTCTGTCAGGGAGCCAGTTGGCAACCCATCTTGTGATGTAGGGATTTACACCTAGTTTAGTGAGTTTAGCTATAATTCCAGAATGGAGGATGGTGTTGAAAGCCTTGTCGAGGTCAAGATAGGCTGTGTGAACCACCTTACCCTCATTTATGGCTTTGATGACTGCCTCAGAGGAGTCGATCAGGTTCAGGAGGCATAATCTGCCTTTCACAAACCTGAACTGGGTGGGATTCAGAGTTTGGAGGTTACCAATGTCTTTATGAGTTCCATGATGATACGTTCTGTGGCCTTGCAGACCAGGCTTGTCAGGCTAATAGGGAATAATTCCTGGGATCAGTGGTGGCTCCCCCTTGGTGGAGTGGGATAACTGTTGCTGTACACCATTCAGTGGACACAAAGCCTGATGTGAGGCTATGACTGAACACAGTGCTTAGGTGGGGAACCAGTTCGTTCTGAAGTTAGTGTAAAATGCAGCCTGGGATGTTGTCTGGTCCCATGGATGCTATGTTTTTGGCTTTAGGGAGTGCAGCTTTTACCTGCGTAGTTGTGATTACAGGGACTCTGCATTCTTCCTGTATAGATATGGGCCCTTTAGGGGGTGAGGGGGGGGTAAAGGTAGCACTGAACCTATCTGCCAGGATGTTGACAATATCAGTTGGTTCTGTAATTTTCATGTCATTGTGCTGTAACTAAGAGCAGATCTGGGTGTTGCCATTGAGATTCTTGACATAGCTATAGAATGCTTTGTGGTTGTCCATAGAATCAGTGGCAATTTTGTTTTCGTAGCTAGCTTTGGAGGATCTTATAGGGGATCTCAGCTTCTTACTGAGGCTGACCAGGGAGCTCTTCCACTCATGGGATTTTACTCTCTTTTGCAACAATTTCTTCCTTCTGTTGTACAGTTTGTTTATGGCAGGGGACCACCAGATTAGCTTCCTTTTTTTGGAGGATAGCATCTTGGTTCTGTTTGGGATAGCACGACCCATGCACTCATGTAAGTGTTTATAGAGTGCATTTGTGAAAGATTCAGCAGTCGTAACTGTATTGTCCATCTGCATGGGTGTCATGAAGCTCACCACTTCTGTCTTAAGAAGCATGAAGTTGGCTTTATTGAAATTATTTACCATGGTTTCCTTAATGGGGGGTGGAGGTGGGATATGGATATCAAGGGTGATTAGCTTATGGTCGGATCGGACCAACGAGGAGCTGACTTCAGGTTTGGAACACTGGTCACTCATGTTGGTAATGACTAGGTCTAGGATATTGTTGCCCCTGGTGGGGGTGTGGATAATTTGATCCAGGGCATTGGAGTTTATGAATTCCAGAAAGCGTTGTGTGAAGGAGTTGGTACATGAGTAGTTTTCCCAGTTAATGATGGGGTAGTTGAAATCACCCATTATTAGGGTGTTTGGCTGAACCCTAATATTTTCCAGTACATCAAGAAAAGAGGAGTGGGAATCTTGGGTCATGGTGGGGGATCTGTAGCAAGCTACAATTTGGACTGCAGTTTTGCCCAGAGTTAGTTGCACTTGGATAACCTCGGATGCATTATGCTAAGCAACTAGCCTGGAGGTGTGGATATCCTTAATGAATATGGACACACCTCTGCCTTTGTTGTTCTGGTCCAGGTTACTGGCCAAAAAGTGTGGTATGAGTTATAGCTTGGTAGTGCAGGGGTGCTCTCTGGAGCCTTCAACCAGGTCTCAGTCACTGCACAGATATTGATGTTCTCCATTTTGAGATTTAAAATTCTAGCATTGAGTAGCATTACCCTCAGTTTTTGCTTGCTTGTTCCTGTTACAGTAGTGAATTTGTCATTTGAATCTTGCCTAAAAAAGGCACTATAGGAGTGGCAAGAGCCTTAGCCAGTATCTGGAATCCCAGGGGCGACAGGTGCAGGCCTTCTTTGGCAAAGCATTGTGGCCTGTCGGCCATGTCATCCCTAGCAGACAGATACTGGATCCCCTTAGAATGACACCAGAAGCTCAGCCAATTGTTGAAGTCAATCATTTTGTTCTTGTACTGTGGTATCATTCTGGGTGATGGCAGAATGCTACTCATGGCTAGGGTCATACCTGCCTGGGCAACAAGATCGGAGAGCTCTTCCATGTCTCTTTTCATGTAGTCCAGGGAGGTATGTCTCAGGTCGTTCACACCAACATGAACAATGACAGAGTTATATTTGTCAACATCGTCAGAGGATAAATTATTACTTTGACGGGTTCGTGCACACAGTGTCGCACGTAAAATTTATTTTGATTAAAATAAAGTAAAGTGTTTTTACTGACTGCACTTTTTGTTTTTTTTTTTTGTTTTGTTTTCATAGTTTTCAAGAGTTATATTTGTACTTGTTGTGGAGTGACCTGAGTACGTGGGTTATGTGGTGGATCCTGGCACCCAACAGGCAGTTGACAGTAACCTTCTCCTTGTTTAGCCTGGTGAGTGGGACACCAGTGTGCCTGACTATAGAGTCACCTATGACTAGTGTGTTGGATATGTTGTTTTGACTTATTGGCTGTGGTTGAGTGGCACACTGAGTATGTGGGCTATGTGTCATTTGGGTTGTGTTGGGGTATGAAAGTTGCTTGCATTTCTGCTTTAGAGGTCTCTGTTGCTTGGGCAGATTATTATTGAGAGCCCCCCGTGAATGTTTTTGTGTTTCTATGTGTGTATTTTGGTGGTGTATATTTAGTGAGACTATGTGATAAGTGTGGTGTGGTGCAAGTGTTTACCTTCTCTTGAATGTCAAGTTCGGTCTTGGTTGGAGAGAGCTTTACCTCCAGTTTGGCTAGATAAGTGCATCTCTCACAGGTTGTAGTGTTGAGTGGTAGGAGGAGAGGGTTGTCTGTGTACATGAGGCAATTTCTACATTGCCCCAAGATGCCCAGATTCATAAGATAGACAGGTGAGAACACTGGGAGCTGATCCTTGGACATGCCTGAATAAAAAAGTATTTTCCTCTAGATAAGTGAGGAAAGTGAGTACACAAGCTGTTTTTCTCTAAGCAAGTGAGAAAAGTAAGTGCAAAAACTGTTTTCCTCTAGGTAATGAAGAAGGTTTAGTGCTTTAGTGTAAAGTAATTAGTAGCTTATTTAGTGCTTACAACAAGTTCCGAACAAGTGCTGAGCACGAATAAGCAAATTTAAGTGCTAACACTAATAATCTGCATCTGCACTAGACTAGTTACAGGAAAGAAACAAGTGCAAATGCAGGCTTTTAAATCAGAAAGTTGAGAGAGAGATGGAAAAGATTGCCCAGATGGCCAATAACTAGAATTCCTGGGCCAGAACCACTCCTTATGTGGTAGACAGGTTACTTAGTGCTTACTACTCCCACTGACAAGCTAGAAGGCTTCCCTCCAAGACAGAATGGCTTGGGGGGGGGGGGCTCAGAAGCTTACATACAGTCCTGGATACAGCAAATCTATAATTGGACTACACTAGTTACAGGAAAGGTAGGAAACAGGCTTACCTTTTTTTTTGTTTTTTTTTACAGAAAAGTAGCTAAAACAGCAGTAAAAACAATTCAAATGCAGTGTAAGCTAGCACACTTGAGTATGTAGCAATATTAGACCAAGCACAGTTAAAAAAATTCAATTAAATTAAAAATTACTAAAAACAAGTGCAGAAGGGGTGTATTAGGTAGAATGTGGTAAAGAGATGGGACTGGGCGGAGTGTCCCAGATCAAATCTACAGTGGGGCGGGCAACTGCAAAAGCCACCAAATTTAAACAACAAACCAGAGATAGGGAGGGTGGGTGAGACAAAACACTTTCAGCAGAGATCTGAAAAACTATACAGTGAATCAAAAATAGTGCACAACTCTGAATAAAATTAGTCCAGCAACAATTTACAGTACACAATTCTGAAGAACCAAAAAATATACTTAGCTCTGTATATTTCCAGATAGTTTGAACATGATTCTGTTAGACACAGGTTCCAGCAATGATATGCAGGCTGTTAACTAACAGGGTCTGTTATTATGCAAGTAATCCTTCAGATAGTCAGATGACACAAGCTGTAAAAAACAGATAAACCAACTTAAGACACAGCAGAAAATAGGGAGAGGTGGGAAAAATCACTTTCAGCAGAGATCTGAAAAACTATACAGTGAATCAAAAATAACAGTGCACAACTCTGAATAAAATTAGGCCAGCGACAATTTACAGTACACAGTTCTGAAGAACCAAAAAATATACTTAGCTCTGTATATTTCCAGATAGATTGAAAAGAGTTCTGTTAGACACAGGTTCCAGCAATGATATAACACATCAGTGAATTGTTATAAGCTCTTTCCAAAAAATCTCATAAAATGTGTACACATTTACAACAGAAAAGTAATTTTATATGCATGTCAGTTACCTCTACCTGTGCACAGCATGCTGGAGGTGTCACAGAAGTCAACATCCAGGATCCTACACATATTCCTGAATGCTATGATACAACATGACAGTGACTACACATATTTGCCCTGAGCACCTGAGGACAGAGCCACAACTATGCAGGAGTTCTACCCTGTAGCACACTACTCTGAAGTCTTGGGTACCATAGACTGTACACACATCAATATCAAAGTACCACCCATGGAACAGGGAAGGGTATACATAAACAGAAGGGGCTTCCACTCTATTAACTGCCAGGTCATGTGTAATGCTAAGGGCATCATCCTGAATGTGTGTGCTGGCAACCCAAGCAGCTACCATAGCTCACTTATCTGGCACAACTCTCAACTATATCATATGTTTTCTAGGGGGGGGTATCATACAGGGTCATTTACTGTGGGATGCAGGTTATGCACTTGAACCATGGCTAATGGTGGCCATCAGAAATGCACACACACCAACTGAAGAATGCTATAATGAGGCATATGCTCAAACAAAAAATATCATAGAGCATGTATTTGGGCTGCTGAAGTCATGGTTTCAGTGCTTAGGCACATCTAGGGGCCCCTGCAGTATACTTTCTGTAGATGTGCATTAATGAGCATGTCTGACAAGCACTTTTTCTGTGGCAAGGATGAAAAATCACCTATGTGGAAGAATATGTTTTGTCTATGTTGCATAGGTTTGCATCCCACATTGTACAAATTCCTTTTTTCAGTGTGTAAAGCCACATAAAAATGTGTTAGGTCATATAATTTATACCCCCTATACATGTCTAAAAAGTTAGATAAACTAACAGTTACAGCGGCATCCAAACTAAAAAATAATGCAAACTGTCACATTACCCATCTTAGTTTATAAACTGCCTTTTCATGTGTTTGGGACTGTTGCTCTCCGCTTAATGCCACACAAACTCAGTTGGCATGTTTTTTCAGGTTTGTGCACTAGCATTAACTCCAATAACACAAATCGGGAGGAAAGCACTGTTAACTGTTGCTGTTTGCCCTGAGTGGACATGTCTGGAGCTAGAAGGGAAGGTACCCAATTTAGGGCTCAAAAGGTGGGGTATGGAGGAGTCCAGGATTTTTATTGGACCCATTGTAAACAACACAGCAGGCTGCTATAGGATTCTTATGCTAGGTCTCAGTGCAAATCTGAGGCTTGGAATAGTCTGACCAGGGCTGTCTGTAGTGCGACTGGCATTCTACACATTGGAGAGCAATGCAGGCACCAGTTTAATGACCTCAAAAGGTACAAATGGGATACACTCAACCAGTAGTTAGATGAGTTTAGGACTGCTGACATTCCATGGTGGTGTAAGTATACAGATAAAGATAATTTAAATTAGAAAGCTGCATATACGCAAGACTGGAATGCATGCTGCTCTTCTCTTGTTCTCTCCTTTTCATTCTACACCCAACCAGGAGAAAGCAGCAAACAGGGAAGCCCATGATGAGCATTTAGAAAGACTTAGGGAAGCAAGGGGTATGCATGCTGTGCAACATAACTATTACTTTATCTAAAGTATTGCTCTTCTATACAGTAATAACAAATTAGGCATGCATATCTTAACTGTAAATTCAAGTTTGCATTTGTCAGTCTGTAGCACAAGCCAGCTGTAGCAGTCTATTGTAATAGTGTATTCAGATGTTGTGGGTTTAAATCCTACAAGTAACAAATATATAGTAAAATACTTTAAAAATATTGCATAATAATTTCAACAGAATTGGCATACATGTCATGCTGTTAACTGTATTATTTGATCAAGAATACAAGCAATATATGCATATTGTAAGGATTACTTGGAGCTATCATCAGTTATAGTTTGTAGTTCTTGAAAAGTATATTTAAATGTAAAAGTATAAATACATTCTTTATATTGTACTAATTTATTGTATGTCTCACATGCTAGTACTAATTACCTTTCTTTTTTTTCTGTTACCCCATCCCTTATCTTTCTTTTTTATTTGTATATGTGTGGTCACATTGTTTCGATGTCATCAGTTTCTGACAACTCACAAAATGGTTTACAGCACAGGGAGGTAGGCCAACCACTGTGACACAGCCTGCCCCTGCTCCACTGGCTCCCGCACCAATGCCCAGCAGACCTGAGACCCAAACTGGCAGTACTGTCTGTGCTGCCCATGTACTACCCTGGCCCTCCACATTGGGTAGCATTAGCCCAGCAGCTAGTGCATTGATACCCTCCAGGAGTATTGGCAGAGGTGGGGATTTTGTCATCTGCCAGGAGATACCAGTCATGGTATGTGAGGTCATGGAAAGCACCATTGGTGCACACCTCTGCTGGATGGAGAGGATGCTCTCTGAAATAGTGAGAAAATAAAGATGTCAAGCACTCCAATAGCCAGAGGAGTAAGGGGACAGTGATGACAGTTCTGCAAGTGAGGACTAGATTCTCACTGTCCCCATGTTTGAAGGTGATTGGCATCTGATGTCCTCTCCTTATCCCTAATTATGTTGTCCCCCAAACTATTGTGTCCCTCACTGTCCCTTTGCCTTGTCTTGTTTGCCCTGTTTGTCTGCATCTGCTTCATCACCTACCCTACTTACATGACCCAGAAATACCTACATCCCTTACCTAACATTCCTCTCTTAATGAAAAAAATAAAACTCAAAAATGGGCACTTGTCTCAAAAAAAATAGTCTCATACATAACTCTCCACTTTTGATTCAGTCCAAATGGCTATACAACATGATTGTGTTGTTGTCACCGATCTCTGTTGTTGAGATGACAGTCCAAATTCAGCCAATATTCTATACATATTCATTTCACACTATTGAAGAAGTGGATAGCTATGGTTCTTTCCTACCTTTATCCTGCATATCCCTATATTGTTTTCCCTTTGTTCTTACCCTGATTTCAGCACTTTCCTGTCTACTCCATTTTAACACCATTAATCTGGTAAAAAAATAGAATCACACACCATTCACTTAAATAATAAATTCCCAGTGAAGCCCTTTACTTTTTGTCCTCTATGTATGCATGGAGTTTCACATTGAGCAGCAGTACTATGCGACGGTGAATGGCTGTACACGTTCAGTGCCATGGCATGATTACCTCCGTGCAATGCTACTTAAACCTGCTGCTCTAAGGAAACACACAGTTAAAGTAGAATAATGGCACTCATATTAAAAATGTCATTAAAAATTGTTTTTAGTCTGATGACTGTATCCATATGTAACTCCATATGTGTACTGTTCACATAAATCACTTGAGTACTGTTTGTTTATATACATGCATTCACTGTAGTCATTTGCTCTCACATTTCAAATAATTATCATGTAATTAATTAATTGTATCATGAATACATATATAAAATTATTACGTAGAGCTGGATTTGAGCCCTGTATCAACTGAGTTTAAAATAAAAAGTCAATGTGTTTACACCAGTTGCTACAGAGTCAGCTAAGCTAGGGGTGTATTTTTTACACTTAGTACTATCCAAAGTGCTGACTTCCATGCCTCTTCCCTTAGTATGTTTGTATGTAGGAAAGCAAACCAACAGAAATCTCATATTTTTATCAGTGAAACAAAGGCCTGAATTTGTCACTTAACTATGTGAAAATGGGGAAAGAGTATAAAAACTTTTTTTTAGGATTAGACAATTTATGACACAACATTTCTGATATGAACTAATTATGAACAGCATAGCATCTGTTAACTTTGTCTACTATAACCAGTATGGATAAACACTGCTCAAGTTGAATTAGTAGTCCTTAAAGTCCTCAAATTTGTATCTCACATGCACAAATACTTTGCCATCCATTGCACAAACCAGCTTCTTGATGGTATGTTATTGAAAGTGCGTTATATGTGTATATAATTTATGTTTTCTGCATACTCTTCATCCCATTAAAATCCATGGAAAAATACAACCAAAGCTAAGGCACTTTTTAATGACTGAACACGTATTTACATTCAGTCATGTGTTACCTGCACCCATGGACTTGAAACTTCGTATCTCAGTACTTGTTCCCAAATATCAACTACGCTACAGGAATAAATACCAGAAATGCTTTGTTACATACTATGCATGCCTTTACACTGACAATACACATTCAGATTGTCTAATACTTGTACTAATGTGAACAGGAATTATTCACAAATATGAACACACATATATGATCCCAAAAATGTGTGTTTGTAAGGGAAAAAAACATGTACCTGTGAATTACCACATAGGTGGCAGTACACTAAACACCGAAAGTGTGATAAGAGACTTAAGGACACAGGTGGACAGTGGTCTCACCTTCGATAACCACATCGCAACAACAGTCAGGAAATCCTTCTATGTGGCACACCTCATCATTAAGGGCTTTTCATCCAGAAAAAAGGAAGCCATTGTCCCATTGCACTCATCCCTCATTAGACCCATTATAGAATACAACGCCCCATTTGTTATGTACCTCTCAAGACATATGCAACAACTGGAAAGGCCACAGAAATGCCTCACTAAAAGAATCACAGGCTTAAAGCTGATGCCCTACGCTGACCGCCTTAAAAAACTCCAGCTATACTCTGTCACATATTGTCTACTCAGAGGCGATATCTGCTTAACATACAAGACCATGTCAAACCCAAAGCTATTGGACATGCTACACTTAAAGAAATTCCAAACCCTCAGAGCCACATGCTCCAGGGATCTAATCCTTGTCATCACAATAAACAAAACATGCTAGAGAGAGGTTCCTGACCAAGAGACTCTCCAGACTTTGGAATATCCCATACATGTCAAGCAGAGCGCCTCTTTGGCCTTCTTCAAAAGAAACCTTGACGATTGGATGGGAGAAAGGAAATTCACCCCGGGGATCACGTCAGTCGCCTTGCTAGACAGGGGTCCAGGGAAGTAAATAGTGTGAGAAGAAATAGCCAGGGAATTGTTATGGCTAGACTTGTATAGGCCCTAGTGCCGATAGCCTAGCATCAACCTATGAACCTATGACAATTTAAGTGTTTAATGTACACAACATACTGGGAAAAAGATGAAAATGTCTCAATTCTGCTAAATGCATTCTTGACAGATGTTTGCATATAATTTGTAAAGCTGTCTCTTACGTTATACCAGAACATTAGAAACACAACAGGAAATACTACATCCAAACTTTGCACACCACTATCATAACAGGATATGTCAACCAGATCATATGATGAAGATGGCATCATCTAAACAGACAACTCTGATAAGGCAAATGCATACTTCAGTGGTGTTGCAATCATCACCTCCTGTGTTTTGCAGATGGGAACAATGTAATTAAATGTGTGATATATTAGCACAGCAGCCACATTGTGTGTGTCCCTATGTATGTGTAAGTGTGTGTGCACAGTCAGAGGAACATCAGTCTGTATCCTACTATCATCAATCTGGTACCATTCAGGACTTCAATATCTTGACAGCTGTACATGGCTACCTATCCCTTTCATGCAGGCTTCCAACATCTTTGGCCAAATATCCAGTGATGATGTCATCCACTATAAATTGTCCAACAGAATTGTAAAAGTCAGAATTGTGCAGTGGCACCTGCATTAAATGCAAATTTTTCTGACTGCAAGAGGTTCTCTGATTCAATCCTTGGCTTGGGTGCCTTCTGTGTGGAGTCTGCATGTCCTCCCTGTGGTCACGTGGGTTTTCTCCAGGTGTTCCAGTTTCCTCCCACATCCCAAAGACATGCTGTAGGTGGATTGGACACTCTAAAATGGCCCTAAATGTGAGTGCGTGTGTGTGTGCTTTCTGTGGAAGGTTGGGTGCCGGGCTGGCAACTCGGCACCATAAAACTCTACTGCCAATCATGAGCAGACAGGTGATCCGCTGTGGCGACCTCTAACCGGGAAAAGCCAAAAGAAGAAGAAGTCAGTGTAGGTAGAAGAAAGTAACTGTGTACCCTATGGACAGCATTACAGTCCCATGGAGTATGAATATTTTGACAGTTGTACATGCCTATACATCCATTTCATTCAGGCCTCCAAACAACCTCTATCAAACATCCAATGATGATGTCAGTATAAATTGACTCTTGGCGGTATAAAAGCCAGACTTGTGCTGTGGAACTTGCATGAAATATTGAGTTCTCTAGCTGGTATACTTAGGTAGGGGTTCTAATCTCACTGCGGTCAGCTTGAGTGTGTGTCTGTGTTCACATGTTTGACATTCGAGAGACCATTTTACACCAGCATGTGGGAAACAGCTACTATCATCCTCTTCTCACAAGACACTGCTGATGTCATCAGCTATAAAGTGTTGTTCGACAGTGAAAATACAAACTTGTGCTGTGGCACTTGTATTAAGTACTATGCTCTGTAAATAATTAGGTAGGGGGTCTGTTCTCACTGTGGTCAATTAGTATGTGTGTGTATGTGTGTGTGTGTTTGTTCATTTGGTTGACATTTGAGAGATCATTTATATAAGCATGTGGGACACTGCCACTACTATAGTCTTTTCACCAGACACTACTATGTCATCAGTCATAAAGTGTTGTCAGACGCTATAAAAGCCAGCCTTGTGCTGTGGCACTTGCATTAAGTACTGTGCTCTGTAAATAGGGGATCTATTCTCAATGTTTTCAATGTGTGTGTGTGTGTGTGTGTGTGTGTGTGTGTGTGTGTGTGTGTGTGTGTGTGTGTGTGTGTGTTCAACTCATTTATATTTGAGAGAACATTTTACACCAGCATGAAGGACACTGCTACTACCATCCTCTATACACCAGACACTGTTGATTCTCACCAGACACTGCTGATGTCATCAGTTGTAAAGTGTTGTCAGACACTGCAAAAATAAACCTTGTGATGTGGTGTTTGCATTAAGTACTGAGCTCTGTAAACAGTTAGAGAGGGATTTCTATTCTCACGTTGGCTGTGTGTGCATTGATCAATCACTTTGGTGATAATTTTAGACTGGTATGTAATTTTAGAATGATATGTGAGTCCACAGCTATGTCAGCCCCTCCTCCAAACATCTTGTTGTAGCATGCATTGATTATGTCATCCTGTATAACATGCACTCTGACAGTATTCAACACAAACCTGTGCTGTGGCAGTAACGTTAATTACTGTGTTTGCAAGCGACTTTACCTACACATATAAGGGTTTTAATCTGACAGCATGCATACAACTGTCACTTGTGTGGCAATTTTACACAGGGATGTGACTCCATATCCATGTCCTACACTCCTCCCAACATGTTCTCCTCAGCTACAATGATGCTATCTTACTCCATAACGTGTAATATGACAGTGTTACAATCAGACATATGTGGCATTGCTAGTGTGACATTGCATGAAATTCCTCTGCTATACCTACAC
The DNA here is from genome assembly GCF_019279795.1 of Protopterus annectens. Lineage (NCBI taxonomy): Eukaryota > Metazoa > Chordata > Ceratodontiformes > Protopteridae > Protopterus > Protopterus annectens. The sequence goes on from NC_056725.1 coordinate 363,577,859, forward strand.
AGGTGTAATGTTCAAATCAAGCCCAGTCTACTGGTGTGTATGTGTGTGTGTGTGTGTGTGTGTGTGTGTGTGTGTGTGTGTGTGTGTGTGTGTGTGTGTGTGTGTGTGTTGTTGCTGGAACATTATGGTCATTGTATGATCCTTGAAGTCACTTTTTGTTTCACGACCACTTGGGCAACCTTTAAAGTAGCTCCATGCATCCACCATCCTGCTCTTTCCTCTGGCCACATGACATGACAAATATGCATATATGCATCATGAAGCAAGAGTCCTTCCATGAGCCTCTGCAAGCCATCTCCAGACTACTGCATGTGTGATTGCTAATTTTGCCATAGTGTGGTGCACATGTCCCATATGGACAGTGGCAGGCTGTAATGCAATCCAACAAATATACAGATATACACAGTAGTCTATCTTCCATAATACAGATACAGTGATTTTTTTACATGGTATAATAATGGCTAGGATTTCATGTGATGTTAGCCATTAGCCTAATAATGTCCTATAACCCTATGAACAGTTGACATGTCAATGTTGCTGTCATTGATGTGCTCCATCATGGTGTGGATGTACAGTATGGCTGCTAGATGGTATTACAATCTGTGATGTGAGCTAATGTACTGATGGCTGTTGCTAACATTGCATTGCATTCTCCTTCTATAACAGCTATAGTAATATGCCCCCTGAGAACAGCTGGCATGGTATGATACACTGTTGTGTACATTGGTGATGTATTAGGACATGTGTTGTAGTTGGGCAGATCAACCTTCAACATAGGTCACATTCTGCCACCACAGTGGCACTTACATTATGGCATAGGTGTTCATGTGACTATATACCATCATTAAATGCTCTGTGACAGACAATAATATAAATGCATATCGATTACGTACTCACATAAGTCTTGTCTCATACACATGTTGCTATGCTGTGATATACATAACCAGTATATCACATGTTTTGATTCAGTTTTAACCTTGTGGGCTTCATTGTATGCGCAGCTGTATTGTTATACCCAAGGATTATTGAAATGGTCCTCAGCACCATTATGAACTATTAGCATTGTGTCAAGAAATATTCTTCAGGAGTCATAAACAAGTGATCTCTAATGTCTTGATATAGCATCAGGCCACTCAAACACAGCTTGCCCATGAAACACATAGAGGCATATGTTGTGCAATTGATATAGTATGTGACATTGGTACAGTTGTACAACTGTGTGCATAGTACCAGTGTGTGGAATGTAATGAATGACCAATATTGTATTTCGAGGTCTTTTCACAAATAATTTATTCCAATAAATGTGAAATGTTAAGGGGAATGAACAACTAAGCACAGATCTGTATATGGATGGCACCAAATATACCCAGCTGGAGGAAATAGACAATACGCTAGCTGACAGTTTGTCTCACACATCATCCCCTTGTTGCCACTTGCCATCAGCCAAAGTATACATGCAAACATTGCACAGTTTTTATTCTAAGGAAGGCAGCTCATTTGTGCACTCTGTACATCTAATAACACAGAATAAATGAGCCCTGACAACAACACAGGTTGCCTATAGCATGACTCAACACCCGACCTACCAGACACAGTTGGATCCATATTTCAACACAGCCTCCAGACAGCCTATGTTCCCATAGAAGGGTGTACATCAACATGTATCCTTTTGACTGGAGGTGGCCATCATTAGATGAATGGGGTTATAAACCCATCCTGACTCACCTCATCTGTGAGGTAGACGAACGAGTCATAATGGATCTTCTCTAAAAGGACACAGGTAATCTCCCGACTATGTACAAAACCCATGTGTGATTTTTTTCAGGCTACATCATGTCTGTTACATCTGTTCAGTTTCTTCAAGGAGGTCAACAAGGGCATGCATCACAACACTATTGTCCTGCAGAACTTGACTTGGCCAAGCCATTTGACACAAATCCACACTTGTGTATTACTGAGAAACTGTCACGAGTGGCAATAAACATATACATTACCAAGAGGATAGACCACTGGATCAAATACATGACAGATAAATATGTTGAAGTGTGTGAAGTGACATGTATCTAGAGTCCAGTGAGCAGGTCCATACCTCAGGGCTCTGAGTTAGGCCCTTTCCTGTTCAGTATTTAAGTCTCATACATTGCTGCCACAGCCATAGAGACACAGTAGATGAACAAAAACCAAGGGGGGATTAGTTCCATTATAAAAGTAAATACAGAAGCTAATTATAATACAGACAGCACACCCCTATGAGCAGACCAAGTGGTATGTGACCTGTGTACTCAGGCAGATGGTATGCAGAATGTCCACCAGCATGGGCCAACAGTGGTGAGCACTCCTTTGCCTGTAGCACAACTCCTGAGTATGTGCGGGACATCCACATCAAAGAGTATTATAGTTCCATAGTTTTCAGCCTCATCACACCAATAACTTAGTACAATGCACCCTTTTTCACATACCTCCCAACACATCTTCCATGGATGAGTTACTCAAGTGTACCACATTTGCCACAGTGAGCTCCCACACATCTTATTGGCCACATATAAGGATTCTTTTTGTTGCATAACCATTGTTGGTTGATAGGGCATAACTCCCTTCAAGGTATTTTAAAAGATGCATGTGTGATAAATATTCCTGTGATGCACACAGTAAATACACAGCTGATTGACAACAGTGATGGCATGGCTTACATTCGTGTCAGTGTAGATTGTGCCATATAGATATATATATATATATATATATATATATATATATATATATATATATATATATATGCGCACTTGTCAACTAGCCAGGATTGCTTGACATTTTAAATACAGGTATAACAATGTCCTCCCAACACCTCTGGAAGATGTTCATTTTTAAGGAAGGTGTGCTTGTTTCCCGTCATAGATTTATGAGAAAGCATGACAGTTGTACAAGTGTGTTCTTGCAGAATCATATATTATCACTCACAATCACATATGTTATGTGAAAAACATGGATTAATGGTGGTATTATGCTGATATTGCCCATGAATGTGCATGTTTCTGTCTACTGTTGTCCATGAGCCTGTTGCCATGTGTCCCACATGGTTAAGACCTATGCTGACATGACATTTATATTTAGGCAACTCATTTTGCACTGCTTTAAAATATGCACCTACCCCCGTTTTATATACTGTCCTTGATGAATGTCTTATCGATTGTTCATATCAGAATACTTGAATCACAAAGAATCCTATCCATTGATTTGTGACCTTGTGTGACAGCCAAATAATGTATAATAATTGTGTGATGATATGTATATACCCATACATGAAGTATACACAGCAGTACTTATGGTATTGATTAGATATGTCATTAGTATCATGCTACAGCTGTCTTGTCTTTGTGGTGTACATACATTGACATGCTCACATCTGTTGTACAATATCATGTTTCACTCGTCCTTTTCCCCTGTGTTCATTCCTAAAATTCATCTGTGTGTCCCTTTTCAATACACACACTTCCCCTAAATAATTATTTATAATGCAGTCTATGTACCCTTGCTAACTGGTTGCAACATTTTTATTCAGGATGCCTAAAACACTACTCTGCACTGTATACACTTTCATGTAATGTGTATGAATTATATACATTGCTTTATTAAAAACCATGGTAGTCATTGCGGCTTTCTGAGCAATCCCACAGACCTAGTTTGCCCATAGGTAAACAGGTGCACGTGTCTACAGGTGTTTGTGTTGCTTTACATGGTTTCCTGGTCAGTAACACTGTTGCAGGCCATGAAACCATGCTTGTTTGTGTGTAAATGTGATGCAAGGCATACATGTGCAATGAGCACTGCTGCTCATCGCACAAACACATAGACTTCGCACTAAACCTATAAGGAGGTTATTAAATCCCCAGGTTTGTCTAGCCAGCTAAGTTTATTCTGCATATATCTAACTGAAAGTGTTACTGTTTCATAGTTACACTATTTGAGTATTCAGCACGTAACTGGCAGTAACACAAATGCAGACATAAACTAACTGGTAAAAGTAACTCACTGGTCTACATTCAGCATGTCATGCAGAACTCTCCTTAACCAGTACAATGATGGCTGACAATTCAACAGTCTCTGAAGAGATGGTCATTCTGGAGGGATGCTTTGCAATGGGACAACAATGTGAGGCATATCATAGATAACATTTTCTTAAATCCTTTCCCCCTCAGTAAACTACAGTTCATGGTACTTTCCTGAAATTGAAACTTTCTATGAGGTAATGTCTTAGACAGAGCAGTTCAATTCTGTTCTAGTTAAATGTCTTGACAAAGGAGCAAAGGACAAAGTTAATTTCAGATTTAGAGCAAGCAGTTTTCTACTGGTCTTGGCCTTCCCCTAGACAGAAACTCAGTCTTTCAATTTACTCCACACAGTTAAGGACAGCAATAAATGATATTTTATTTTACTCATTTACATATATATGATACATTTTATATTTTTTATATCTATTTTCTGTACCTTCCAGAAGGATATAGCTGAAGAACTGCAACTTTTCTATTCTTTTTGCTATGCATTTTACCAAAAATTAGCACATGTACTATATGTCTTTTCCATCTGATATTGGTTCATATGTGTACACTGAGTGAATGACAACTGGGGCCTTTTTAAGCCTAGGCATGCATCCTAAATCTCTGACAAATTCTGGTACCCATGGTAGTATAAGCAGGGACATTTACCTGCTACCTGTGGCTATTAGAGACATAGGTGCCAAAGCCCGAGGTGAATTTCTGGTTTCCCATGCAGTTGCCCAAGTTACACATAGATTGGGCTAGGAAGGAACTCTGCTTCAGATAGATGGGAAGCCTGTTCCAGGATGGGGAGCCTGCCCAAGGATGGGGAGTCTGTTCCACATGCACAGTTCACATTCTACAGCCCTTAAATTCATCACTGAATAACATAATTTGCAAATTTTATAAGCTGTGTGTGCAGATATGTTACAGCCTAACTATCAAATGTATATCTCTACACAGAAGTATTAACATCATCCATCCAAGCCCTTATCTCCACACTGAATCACAGTCCATTGTACTTTCTGGAAACTTTCCATGAGGTATTATCTAGGAGATGCCAACTCTGTCGTATTTTATTTTTTTCTCATTCTTGTTAACAACCCTCTCCAATAGGAATAAAATACGAAATAGATTACTGATTCAGAATAACCAGTTGTCTCTTAGTGTAGCAGTCATTATCTCAAAGAGAAACTCCCAAAACTTTTAGTTTACTCCTTACTGCTAACAGTTACATTTCATTTCATACATTTTATATTTTAAGCACAGCTCTTCTCTGCATATTAATCTGCTTTCTTCCCATTCTTGTCCTTCATTCTTTATTACCATATAGAAGACCTTTGTTTTCTTTCACATTTTTTCTGTAAAGTCTCCCCCCAAATGTCTAATGCTATAATCTCAACTACTTGCCTTCACTTGTAGTCCCAAATACATATGCATCATCCCTGTTTCTTCTGACCCACATTTTTTGTTTAGTTTTGCATGCACTTTTTTATTTTTGGGGGATTAGAGGACCCCCCCAGCTTATTGCTCTTGGTTACCTGTAGCTCATTGTTTCCCTTAGCTTTTAACTGTGTCCACCCTTCCTACCCCTAAAGCTCCATCTTCTGGGTCTCACCAAAAAGCTGCTAAATTCATTATTTCTCCACTGTCTTTAATAGGGTCTTTCAAATCATTCTTTTGCCCACTATCTGTAATAGTGTCCTTTAGTCCCTCTCTGGTTGTTGGTGCATTGTTGTCAATTGTACAGCTGTATCTATCTCTGAAGGATGAGTCTTCTTTCCTTTACAGTTTGTTGCCTTTTCTCTAAAATGTTGCTTTCTCACATTCTCCCTTCCCTTGTCTGTGATTTGCCTTTCTTTCTTGCCTTTATCCTGCTGTGCTTAGTCCTTTCTACTAATACAAGGGAGAAAACCCACTGCTGATGTTTGTAAGATGACAAACAGAACATTTTTGCTTCACTTTTCTTGAACATTTTCTTTTACAATGACAATTGCTTTTCTCTCCCCAACATGTCATACACTTCCTTATTTCTGAGTTCCCAGATAGTCCTGTCCATTGAATTACACTGTCACTTATTTAATATTTGTTATTTTTAATCTTGAAATTTATGCTTCTTCAATTTGCAATATCAGAAGTCTTACCTTCTTTGTTGCTCAGTATGCAGGCTTATATCCCCTCTGCTTTCTTTTTCCTTAGGTTTTCTGTAATACTGCAGCATCCAGAATCGTTGAATACTATGGTTCATTCTGTGTTTCAGTCTGATTGCTGATCTGTAGTATCTTCTCCTCCCTTTCAACACTCTTTCATTGCCTTAGTTTCTCAACTTCTTGATTGCTTTGTTTCTGTTTCTGTCTTCTATGATTTCAATTTTCCAGTCCTGCTCTTTCCCATATCTCTTTCTGGCCTCCATTGTTCTGTAAACCTTTGAGACCCCTGTTGTACTCCAACACTTTGTATACTGGAATCTTCAGTAGGCTGGAAATGCCTTTTTCACCATCTTTGGCTCCTCTCTTCCCTTTTCCACTCCTTTTCTTTGAGCTATTTCTGTCACAGCATCGCATTTTTTCCTTATGTCAATTTCTGGACCTTCTATGGGCTGTATCCATTTGTCTTGTGCATTGACAGTGCTCAGGTCTATTTTGCTTGTTCTTCTGTACATTATCTCTCATTACATTCATGATGCCATGCTCAGGGTTTGCCTTTTCCCTTTCACTTTTCATCTTGTTTCTGTCTGATAGCTCAGCTTTGAACATCTTTTGTTTATTTTCTGTCTCTAGCTGTTCCACTTGTATATCTCACATTGACCTGACATTCTATTTCTTGTAGGGATTTTAAATCATAGTCTCTTTATTTGTCTCTGGGGCTTCTTCTTTGACAGATCCCTGAATGAAACTTGCTTATCTCATCCTCCAAAAGTAGCTTCACTCTTATCCCTGTACAGAACTTCATGGCTTTAAAAAAAATTGATAACCAAAAAACATTTGCATTTGCATATAGGAATTTAAGAACAATAGAACGCAAATCATCACAGAGACCATAAGATGTCTCATCAGAAACACCTTTAAACAGAAACATTAAAAAGTTCTTTCTGCCCTTTGCATGGAAATGGTAGTGCTCACCTACCCAGTCAAGCAGGGCTGTATATCACACCATTCATGTAAATTTGTGTATAGCCACTTTATCATCAAGGTGAGTCTTAAAGGCAGACAAAGTAGTATTTTTCTTGACCTTGAAAAAGTCCTCTCATTCCATTGAATGGATTTGTTTTTATAGGTCCATAGGTTCATTTTAAGCCTAGTAATTTTCCCCTTTTGTGCTCAAAATAACCTATCCCATTTAGTTATAGACTGGCTTTACCTATCCCATGGTTGATAATTATATATTAGCCCTATTAAGAATAACTGGGATTATACCATAGATAATTGGAGGGATCTACTCATGGGATAAAGTATTTACAAGCTGCAACTGTCCATTTATGACTCTCCTTTGTCTCAGTATTTCTTCTTTAAGGTAATAAGCATGCAAATAGTCTACTAGCTGTTTGGAAAAGCTCCTACCCTTTTCTAAACATCTCAATTCTAGTTGTTTATCTCTGTTACTATATTCACTAATTCTAGTATAGTTGGTTAAGACTTTGAATTACATTTTCTAGTAATTTCTTTTTTGAGCAGCTATCATAATTAGACTCAGCAAGGCCTTACAATGTCTAGGCAATTCCAATTTTGTATTATAGCTCAAAAAATCATTTTCTTAGTCACACCAATTTGCTCAACCAGTATCTCTGACAGAGTAGTCTGCAGGGCATCTTTAGTGTCTGCAAACTCATTACAGTCCCAGAAAATATGTTCCCAATTATCTCTTTCTTTCCCATCACACCTCCAACATTTGCTGTCTACCTGAGGAAAAAAATTCTTTGGAGTCTACTAGGAGTATAAAAATACCTATGTAAATACTTCCAAGCAAAAATCCTAAATCTTCTAGACTTTTGTTGCATATTTGGGATGCATATATATATATATATATATATATATATATATATATATATATATATATATATATATATATATCTTCCCAATTATTTCTAACCTCCTCTTATTGATTCTTATAATTATCATGCAATATATTATATGTTCTACTAATTATTCCTTATTTAACATGAGCTTATACTCTAGATTCTACTAAAGAATCTCTACCAGAGCTGGCCCTTTGCTTAGATCCCCCTATTTATTTCTCTTTGCCTATACTTTAATATCAATCCTTGATAGGGAAAGCAATCTCTAGCCTGCAGTCCAAATACATTCTTGGCCTATTTCCCTTCTATTGCCTATCCCTCTATAATTATTTGCTCCCAATACCTTGTTATTTTACCAGCTTTCTCCAATAAATTCCAGCCCTCTTTTGCCTATTGTCTATATCCCTAATTATATCCCTAATTGCATGCATCCCTATCAGCAGGATCTCCTTTCTCGATTCATGTGTTGGCTTAGTTCTTAGAATACTTTCTTTTTTTTTTTTTTGTTCAAGTATTTTTATTAAATTTTTCAAACCAATAATTAATAAACTTTACAGATCACGTAAGAATAAATTGAATAAACTATTTACAAAATGTACAATGGCATCAAATCAAATCATGACAAAAGGAACACAATCGTAGATACACAAACAAATATTATACATTAAAACCAAAACAAAAAATTGAATTTTTGCTTCCTCTCCTCTTATGAAGGTAAAGTTGTGTTTGTTTTAAGTGTCACAGTTAGGGAGAGAACTTTCTCCCAAGGATTATTTATCCATTTCCTAAGAAAGATTCTCATTTCCTTGACTTTGATTTCTAGCAGTGCAACATCTTTCAATAGAATTAGAAAATCATCAAATGTTGGAATGATAGAGGAGTTCCATTTCCTTGTGATACATTTTTTGTAACTGCCATTGTAGTCCAAAGAAGATAAAGGTCTTTTCTCTTCATAACAATGGTTTCATTTATATTCAGAAGAATTAGTGTCTTTGACAAAGTGAAAGAATCAGTAAAAATGGCTTGCAAAAATTCACCAATATCTTTCCAAAAGTTCTTTATGTGGGTACATTCATACATAATATGAGACCAATCAGCATTACATTTTGAAGAACACCTCCAACAAATAATTTCATGAGAAATATTAAATCTAGCTATTTTGTTGGGAGTATAAAAGGCTCTATGAAGAAACTTCCATGCAAAGACTTTCCAACTTTGTATATTTGAAATTAACTTAATAGAATATAACACATCTGTTTTAGTCTCATTTGATAACAATAATGGATATTCTTTAGTGATAAAATTCCAGAATTTCTGGTTAGAATTTATTTTATAATTAATAATGATTTTATATAACTTTGAAATTAAATTTGTCCAATTAAAGTCTCTATATATTACTTCATGTAAACAAAATATAAATTTAGTTATGGATTTAAAGGAGGAATTGTCTATTGTTCTGCATAAATCTTGTGCATAAGGTATTAAACTATTAAGAGCTAACCAGTCAATATTTGATAAATTAAATGTATTAATTAACTGACTAACATCCGTGACTATCAAATTTTTCATACATTGGTACCAGCATATAAAGTTCTTTCCTTTCCATGAGTAGTATCTATGGGAATGTTATTGAAACAGTTTTTTGTAATTTTGAAGGGAGGTAATAACTGAAACCATACTTTGATGTTAATACTATTGTTCACAAAGCTCCAGAAAGTGTTGTAAATATAATTTATATAGTTAAATTGGTAGGTTTGGTAGAATTGTATTGCAAGTTAATACAAATAATATGCCAGAGTTTATTATTTTGTTCATTCGATTGTACATTTTTTGTTAATTTGCTTTCTTTTAGGAATATACTACGTAACACCCCTTCTGAAACACAACTACACCACCACAATTCCACAGCAAACAGTTCCACTACACGACAACTCTGAAACCAGCTCCACTGCTGAAACTCTGTAAAACCAATGGTTGATTTTATTTCACATAATAAAATGTTAAGCACTTTCACTCACAAAAATTGTGAGCTTCTTCAGAACTTTGTGAATGAAAGCGCTAAACATTTTATTATGTGAAATAAAATCAACAATTGGTTTTACAGAGTTTCAGCAGTGGAGCTGGTTTCAGAGTTGTCGTGTAGTGGAACTGTTTGCTGTGGAATTGTGGTGTTGTGTTTCAGAAGGGGTGTTACGTAGTATTGAGTTGAACTGAAACACAGATTTATCGTTTCTTTTAGGAATACAGCGGTATGTAATGTTTTCCATGCAGAAGAGAATTTTGGATCTATCCAATTTATCACTGTTTTGAAAAATAGAAGCTTTAATATAAGATTCTAAATCAGGGAAGTTAATTTCTCCCATTTCCCAAGGCCTAATATGGTTTAGAAAAGCTATCCTGTTCTTTTTTGGATAACAAAGGAAGTTCATAAGAATTTTATTTAATTCTTTTAAGATTTTTTACTAGGAATTATAGGGATAGCTAGTGCAATGTAATTTACCTTTGGGAGAAGGACCATCTTTATTAGCTGCAACCTATCTTCAAATGATAAATACAGTTTATTCCATTTTCCCACTACTGATTTAAGGGTATTCACAATATTATTGTAATTTGTAGATAGTTTATTCTAACTTTTTGCATAAACAATCCCTATATAATTTAAAGAGGAAACCTGTTTTCCAATTATTTGATTTATGTTAGTATTAGGGTTATTTTTTATTTAACAATATATGGTTCGACTTAGAACTATTAATTTTTAAACCTGAGATATGGTGAAATTTTTCAGCTAATGAATTTAATTCACATAGTGACTCATCTGAATTTGATAAGGTGAGTAAAATATCATCGGCAAAGAGCATTATTTTGGAGTTAAATTGATTAAAAATGTCAATGCCTTTAATTTTGGGGTTAAAACGGACTGCTGATGAAAAAAGTTAAATTGCTAGTGCAAACAATATTGGAGACATGGGGCAGCCTTGTTTAGTACCCTTAGTAATTTTAATTGCTTTTGATGTGAATGGGCCTAATTTTACATATGTCAAATTGTCTTTATAAATATTCTTTATTAAAGTAATGAATTGTGTATGGAAATCATAATTCTGTAGAATTTTGAAAAGGTAATTTCAATTTAGTGAATCAAATGCTTTTTCGATATCTGATGTGACTATTAAGGCTTCAGATTTGTCTCTGTTTAAAAAGTCTACAATGGTTAACATTTTTTGAATGTTATCATGGGTGTGTCTATTATGAATAAAACCCATTTGATCATCACTAATGATATGAATTAGAGATTTTTTGATTCTATTGACCAGAATAGACATAAGAATTTTATAGTCATTGTTAAGAAGTGAAATAGGATGATATGAACTACATGAGTTGGGATTTTTGTTTTCCTTTAAAATAGGTGTAATTAACGAATATCTCCATGAAGGTGGAATTGTGCCTTGTGAATATGTTTCATTTAGTGCTTTTTGCAGTATTGTTATGACAGAAGCTGGAAATAACTTGTAAATTTCTATAATGATTCCCTCTATACCTGGGGCTTTGTTATTTTTACCTTCTTTATTTTTTTCATTAATTTCTTTGAACATAATTTGTTTTTGAATGTTTATGGTTAAGTACTCTAGTATTTTATTTAAATTTGAGGAATCCAGGCACAAGTGTATGTTATTATGAGGAGAAACATTATTATTGTAGTGTTTGTGTTTTGTAAAGTGAAATTTAAAAGCTTCTAATATGTCACTTATATCTGAAACATTTTTATTGTTTTCCCCTTCATGAATTATATTTTTAATATTGTTTCCATTGGACTGTCTTTTTAATCTCATTGCTAAATTATGCATATATTTGGGGGAGACTGAGTAAGAATTTAATTTTAATTTTTCCATAGCCAAATTGGTTTTATGCATTAAGGTAGCATTGTATTTTTTATTTAATTCCACAATTTCTTTTTTTTTTTTTTTGCAACTGGATCTTTTCCATCCTTTAGGTTAGCTTCTATTATTTACTTTTGGATATTAACTAGTTCTGATTCCCACTCCTTTATTTTATTGTTACACCAAGAAATAATTTTACCATGAAGATATGCATTTAGGGAATCCCATAAAATAGCTATATTTATGTGACTAGTATAATTTGTATCTAACACACATTGTATTTCCAAATCCAACCATGGCTTAAACTCTTTTAATTTGGTGAAATATGCCAAAATTATTTTGGTAAATGTCAGTCTCTTAAAATCCATTTGAATTTTAATAATTAGTGAGTTATGGTCAGAAAGGGGGCAGGGGATTATAGAGTGTGATATTTTCATTTTTAAATCTTAGGATACAAATATTTTATCTATTCTTGTTTGGATGTTGAATCTATTGTCACTATGGGAAAATAGTAGTGAGTTATCATTTTTAAGACTAAATGAGTCTAATAATTGCAAATTATCTATCCATTTTTTAGGAGTTCTCCATGTAGAAGTAATACAAAAAGGTATTTTATTGGTGGTCTCCTGACTATCTAGGATACAATTAAAATCCCCTCCCAAAATTAAATTACCTTTCGAAGTTTTATTAATAAGTTCTATGTGCTTTTTAATTGTTCCTACTCCTATACCCGGAAACCAATATAAGTATACCAGAGTCCAAATTCTGTTACTATGTCTTATTATTACTATTGATAAAAGTCCATCTTTATCTTCATAGTTTATATCACTTGAGGATTGGTAACATTTTTCTTCCATAATAATAATACTCATCTGTTTTGTTTTTACTATATGATGAATTAGATAAATTTAGGAATTCATTTGGATTCCATATGAGGTTATCATTAGCTTTAAAGTGTGTTTCCTACAAAAATACCACTTGCTCTTTATTTACTTTTAGATATTTACTTAAGTTGGATCTTTTCCTTGGTTGTTTAAACCTTTTACGTTTAATGAGAGTAGCACTATATCCATCTTATTAGTTTATTACTGAAGAGTATTTGATTGGAAATAGTGACAAGATATTTTGTTGTTTATTTGCTGTGTAACTTCCATACATTTATTAATTCTAATAAATAATTTATTGATTCTTTTTAAATTATACAATTCAGAGCTTAAAAGAGGCCAAAAAGAAAAATAGACATGTGTACAGTAGTTAATCTCATACATGTGTACAAACAGAAACTTAGAAGAACCTTTTAATAAACATGACATGAATAACATTCCCAATCTGAGAAAACTAAAAGGTTCAGTCAGATTAATCCTCATTACTAAAAATGAACCAAACATTATTGAGAGGTTAGAGGCTCCATTGAGTGTTGTTCTGGAGACTTGTAAAATAAATCAACCCAAGCATACACAGCTAGTTCGATCAATGACATACACGAATATGTGCTTGTTATGGAAACCATTTAATATAGAGTTCTGACACTAAAGAATTGTCACAATTTACACTATATGTGGTAAACCAGATACGCAGTTCCATTTTAAACAAGCATTTGTAAAGTATAAGTAAAATATCCTAAAGATAATAAAATACTCCAGTTTCCTTCTGTCACTAATGAATCCCCATGTATTGACCAATTCATTCAATAACTGCCTTATAGAATACACTATGGTCAGTGTTGTGAGATTTATTCACCATAGTTTCAACTGTAAACCCAGTGAATCATACCAGTTTCTATAATCTAGTTTCACTCTAGTGAGATAGTTTAAGAACAAGAGCTATAGTATTCTACATATATATATATATATATATATATATATATATATATATATATATATATATATATATAAACTTCAATATATATATATATATATATATATATATATATATATACACAAATGCTGCTTAGAACGATGATGTACAAAGAAGTTGCATGCACAAAAAAACTCTACATCATATTTATTACATTACCCTGTACTGCAATGTAGAGCTCGTTTGTTGTTAAATTAAAGTGAACCTTAAATAGTTATTGGATGTGATAAACCACAAGAATTTCTATCCAAAATAGGCAAAGTCACAAATTATTAGTTCAAAGGCATACAATTTCAATTAGAAGAATCAATACAATTTAAAACTGCATCACAATAACTGAGCATTGACAGTTAGTGGAATTTAAATGATGACAACCATTAAAAGGTAGATAAGATGCTCATTCTGTCAGGTTCCTAGCAATGATGACTTTACAACCTAGTCTATTCTCAGCAAAGGAAATTCCATTAAGAGTGTAGTCTTGAAGCTTAATATGGTTGTCTGAATTAAGTAACATTAAAGACCATTCATGGTTTTGCACTCTATTTCTACAGTGTCAAATTATAATTTAATATTTCTGGTATGACGTTTCTCATAATATATGCCTCGACAAAGACCAAGTATCAGCTAATACCTTATACATTATTTTTCCCATCTAGTCATGTAGCTATTTTCCAATTCTTTACATATCTTTCCTTGATACTTTACTGAGTATGATAACATGCAGGCATCCTAATGGCTCATTCTTATTCATTTATTTATTGATTAAGTTTACATAATCATGAAAAAATTTAAATATATCTAAAATGGGTCTAATATTAAGTGTTTCAACTTTACTTTCTATGTTTAAATGTTTCCAGGTGCATTTATCTTGTTCATTTTATATATTTCCATCTAGGTTTCCTAGTTAACTTATTTGTATGCAATGAACAACAGTTATGTGAGTTGTCAATTAATAAACTAAACAATTTCATTACACTTAAAATTTCCTTGTTATCCTATCCTTTAAAACAACATATATTCAACTAGTTATAACATTTAAAAGCATTACTGTCCCTTTAAGGCAATAAGGAAGTGTGTTGTGCATGTACATTAATGTCACTAGCTTGTATTCACATCATCTCATGTAAAAGGATAATGTAGGGCTTTTACAGTGTTCCTTCTCTATTTATAATATTATTCAGAATATGGACAGAAAGACAGTTTGGTCCACACAGCACGCTATGTTATAGATGGTTTCTCAACGTATTTACAGCAAATGGAAGGTAAATAATTAAAACAAAACAGTGTCATGTCTTTTAAAAATATTTCTATGTGGTTAGACTAACTAGAAACTGTGGTGACATAAACGGAATACTTAAATTTAAAAATGTTGTGTTTTGAAGTTTAAATGAGAAACGAGCATTCTGTGTATATGCTAGTGCGCACAGCATACTAGCAAGCTCGCGTAATGAACAGGGAAGATTTCTTGCATGTCTCGAGGACTGGAAAGGCTTTACTTTTTTTTTTTTAAAAAAGGACTTTTAACTGAAATTCAAGACAGTGCTTATTGCAATACTTTTCAGATATTGTGCATTGTCTGGATTGAACTAAATCATGTTTCAATACAAAATGAAACAAAAACACGTTTAAAACTTGCATGTCACTTAGCGATTATTGCTTATTAGAATCAAAGTAATTTATGTATAATCACTGTTACATTTCAAAGTACAGTGTATGAACTAGTTTCTTCACCATACATCATTGTTATACGTTTCAATCACTATTAAGTGAAAATTATTTAAATCAATTAAACTGTTTTTAGGCTACTGTATATAATTTAACTATTAAAGATGAAGTGTGTATATGTAATATTAGTATTATTGAGAGATAATTTGTAAAATACTTAATAGAGTGAATAGACAATACATATTTTATTACCTTTAGCATGAACGTTTTGTTTTCATTGATTCTTTGAGAAAAGCAGAAGAAGGAATAATTTTTGAATCAGTTCTTTGCTTTTTTTTCTTCACATCACTCCAATTATTTTTCTCAGGGGATCTTTTCAGTGAAGTAGTTAAAGACCAATCCATCTCCTCTGGAACTGTCATTATATTGTTATTTTTAATGAAGTTTATTGCTTTCTCAATGTCATTGAATGTCCTTATTTCATTTGAAATAAAAATCCTTTATTTTTGCAGGGTATGCTAATCGGGCTTTTATTTTGTTTTGCTTGAGTAACTTTACCAGTGGCCAGGCTTTCTTTCTCATTTCCAAAACTCTAGAGGAGAAGTCATTGCCAAATCTGATTAGATTTTGCTTATACTTCAGTGGAGACTTTCTCCAAGCACATTTAAGAACAAGTTCTTTGTCGAGATAAGAAAGAAATTTAACTACGATAGATCTAGGTATGGATACTGATGATGAAGGAATGGGTTTCCCAATAGCTCTCTGAGCTCTTTCTATACCATATGAGAATCCTTCTTTCAGATCTAGGATGTCTTAAGGAAAGAGATAATATCATCACCTTCGGACTTCTCAGGTAAACTAAAGATTCTCACATTAGTCCTCCTTTCTCTATTTTCCATATCATCCATCTGGTTAGTAAGCCATTTATTCTGCTGCTGAAGAAATTCACCCTGGACTTCCTCCTCTTTAAGCCTTCCATCTATATCAGATAAGGACTCTTAAATGTTTAATATTTTGGTTTGATGTTGCTGAAGTAGTTGTTTAAAGGTTTCTGTTTGATTATGACAACTTTCTCTCAAATTTTCTAAATTGTCCTTGGAACTGTCCATTTTGAGAAATAATTCTTGTAGGGTTGAAGACATCAACTGAATTTCTTTCCTCAGAGTAGTTTCTGCATGTGAATTCTTTGAACTACTCATCTTCCCAGATCAGTTTTAAACTCCAAAATTTTGAAGAATATATTCCAAATTTGGAATGATAGTAGTAAAAATGTTAAAGAACAATATTTAACTATTTTTTTCTAAAAAAAACAATAAATATTTTCCCGTTATTTAAAGTAGTTTTAAGGAGCTCTAAAAAGTGCTGCTTTCAGAGTGCCATCAAGGCTCCGCCCCTCCTTATAATACTTTATGAGTATAATATTCTGTATGGTTATTGTTATTCTCCATAAGACACTTTAAGGATTTCTTCTGCTTCATGTGGGCCAGCTTTGACTGTCTCTGCATTCTCATTCTACTGCCCAACTTTTCTTCTTTGAATTTTGTCAGAGGTAGCCACATCTTTTCAAAAGTGTATTGACTTTTGCACAGATCTTCAAGTCTAAACAGCCCTTTTGCCTCTGACTGCTTGAGTCTCCATCTCTGAAATTATTTCATTTTTTATTTTCTCATTGGTAAATGAAGCATTACCCACGGCATCGCTAATCTTCATGCTTCTCTGGAAAATATGTTCTACTTGATATGTCTGCTATGCATAACCTTTTACCCAGTCTATATTTCCCTTTCAGATCATACTTCTGCAGCCTGCTCTATAATGAGAGAGATGCTTTCTACAGATATTTTCTGAAAATGTTTTACAAGGTTTTAAGGTTTTGTCTCTTGAATTTCCTTAGTATATAATTCTTCACAGACTTATTCATATCCATACACAACTGATAACAGTTCCTTATTTGTCTGTGCATAGTTCCTCAGTGTATTTTTTTGTAGGATAACAATTCTTATACCATTCTCATTGGTGTCAATTTGCAACCCATACGACATACTAATAACAGAGCATTTTAACTGGTGCATCTTTAACATACAGCATTTTTTGAATTTCAAAACCTATGCTTGTTGCTCCATTTACAGTCTGCATTTTGCTTTTCCATCTTCTTTGCAACTACATTTATCGCAGTCATATTTTTAGATATTGCATCATTACAAGGCACCTCTCTCAGGTGAAATGGCAGTGGAGTTTTTAGCTAGACTGTTTAATGAAATCTTGGAAAGTGAGAGGATGCCTGATGAATGGAGAAAAAGTGTTTTGGTACTGATTTTTTTAAGAATAAGGGTGATGTGCAGAGCTGTAGTAACTACAGAGGGATTAAACAGATCAGTCACAGCATGAAGTTATGGGAAAGGGTAGTGGAAGCTAGGTTAAGAGGGGAGGTATTATTAGTGATCAGCAGTATGGTTTCATGCCAGGAAAAAGCACTACAGATGCAATGTTTGTTCTGAGAGTGTTGATGGAGAAGTACAGAGAAGGCCAGAAGGAGTTGCATTGTGTCTTTGGGGATTTAGAGAAAGCATATGACAGGGTGCCTAGAGAGGAGTTGTGGTATTGTATGAAGAAGTCAGGAGTGTCAGAGAAGTATGTACGAGTGGTACAGGATATGTACGAGGGTAGTGTGACAGCGGTAAGGTCTGCGGTAGGAGTGACAGATGTGTTTAAGGTGGATGTGGGATTACATCAAGGATCAGCTCTGAGCCCTTTCTTATTTGCAATGGTGGTGGACAGGTTGACAGACGAGATCAGACAGGAATCTCCGTGGACTATGATGTTTGCAGATGACATTGTGATCTGTAGTGAGAGTAGGGAACAGGTGGAGGAGACCCTGGAGAGGTGGAGATATGCTCTAGAGAGAAGAGGAATGAAGGTCAGCAGGACTAAGACAAAATATATGTGTGTGAATGAGAGGGAGGATAGAGGAATGGTGAGGATGCAGGGAGTAGATGTGGCGAAGGTGGATGAGTTTAAGTACTTGGGATCAACAGTTCAGAGTAATGGTGAGTGTGGAAGAGAGGTGAAGAAGAGAGTACAGGCAGGATGGACTGGGTGGAGAAGAGTGTCAGGAGTGATTTGTGACAGACGAGTACCAGTAAGAGTGAAAGGAAAGGTCTACAAGCAGGTAGTGAGACCAGCTATGTTATATGGGTTGGAAACAGTGGCATTGACAAAAAGGCAGGAGTCAGAGCTTGACGTGGCAGAGTTGAAGATGTTACAATTTGCACTGGGTGTGACGAAGATGGACAGGATTAGGAATAAGTATATTAGAGGATCAGCCCAGGTTGGAAGGTTTGGAGACAAAGCCAGAGAGGCAAGATTATGTTGGTTTGGACATGTGCTGAGGAGGGATGCAGAGTATATTGGGAAAAAGATGCTGAGGATGAAGCTGCCAGGTAACAGGAAAAGAGGAAAGCCTAAGATAAGGTTTATGGATGTGAGGAGAGAGGACATGCAGGTAGTTGGTGTGACAAAGCAAGATGCAGAGGACAGGAAGAAATGGAAACAGTTGATCTGTTGTGGTGACCTCTAACAGGAGCAGCCGAAAGAAGACAAGGCACCTTTCTAATTCCTACTTGTCTTATAACTTTGCCATTTGCACAAATCCTTTATACAGTATTTCACAAGATTCTGTGATTATCTTACTGTTGCTTTATACATGCCTGTTTTCATTTTATACTCTGAATTTGTTCTACCATGCAAATATTTTTTCACATGATAAACCTCAAAATTATTTGAATTGACTTCACTGAGTGCAATGTCTTGAAAAAGGAATTAGTACTTTTTATTTTTCTATTTATGTATCAGAAGTTTTTGATCCACTGGTTCCACATATTTCAATTTGAATGTAAACAGGGTTTGGCCCAATGTCTTCCCAATTTCAATTCACTTCTCAGCAGTGTTTAATCCAGTCATTTTGACCACTGGTAAAATATAGTAACAATTTCCCAAATGTTCTTAATTCGGTATCTTCTGAAAAATATTACATTATGCATTTGTGTCTAGTTCAAATTAAACATTTGTTTATGTTAATGCTTCATTTTGTTAAATGTCAGCATTTGATGCCAGCAGTCTGATCTGCTTTCTTGTCTCAGTGATTGTGAAGTATTTCCAGGCTTACAAAGAGTTGATTTTCTTATTTTGGAAATACAACATGCACCTTGTTTTGAACACACTTGCTTATTCTTTCAAAATATCTTCTACAAAATTCCTTTTCTGGGAAAGTTTCCATCTACAAGACTCTTTAAAAAACACACCGTAACTTCTGTTTATAGCCACCATATAACACTAATTTTAATTGCACATTTTCCTAAAACTTCCGTGAGCCAAGGTGGTGCAGCAGTTAGTGTTGTTGTCTCACAGCAAGAGGTTCCCCCATTCGATTCTCAGCTGGAGCATCTTCTGTGTCAAATCTGCATGTCCTCCCCATGATTGAGTGATGTTTAAAGACATGCAGGTAGGTGCGTGCATGAATGAGTGTGCCTTCCTTGAAGGTTGGGCATCGGGCTGGCAACTTGGCACCATAAAAATCCACTGCCAATCATGAGCGGACTGGAGTTCAGCTGTGGCGACCCCTAACCGGGAAAAGTGGGAAGACAAGATTTTCTTATAGCTTCCATTGCTGCCACAATCCATTGTCATGTGGTCTTTCATTTTGATACCCATAACTTTTGCAGAATATCATCAGTTTATTTCTAATTGTTGCTTTTATATTTGATTCAAAATTTATCTCGTACAATTTATTTCCTTAGTTAATTCTTTGAATAATTGAATATCCATTTTCTTTGCACATATTAACAACTTCTGAAAATGACAGGTGTTTTTCTGTCTGTTATCATACAGCTCAATAAATTACACCATCTTTAGTTTGGTTCTTCACCTTAGTAGAGTAAACATCTATGGCTCCACAGAAGTATACATCATTTCAAAGAACAAGTGGTTAACAAATCACATAGATTAGTTGCATGCCCACAATAATTCCTGAACCTTTCTCTCATTGCTGCTTCTTAAATTTGTAATTTTTAGGAAAAGTTAATAAGTTAAATGTATTCAAGAGTTTTACTTGTCTTGTATGCTTTATAGATCTAAAGCATCCAGTGTTCTGCAAAGTTTCTTTGAAGTGAAAGGATTCCAAGTGCTTGATCTGGACCACTCTTCAGAAGAAGTATGCTTCTCTAATTTCATGCCCATATGCTTTTGAATGTAAATATATTTCTTCTCTTCTGCAGTTACATTTCCATACTCTTATACCATGTAATGTCTCAACATTTATTGAGATGGTAAACAAACACAGAGATACCAAGAATATGACTAATCTCAATGAAGTTTGCAATCAGACTGACCTCTTTTGAAGGAATGTGTACTACATGACATGCACTTTCCTATAATTAGCTGATTGGCATTTAAATCTGCATAGAGCATCATTTATAAACTGTCTGTATGCATATGCACCCTTATCACCTCTTTGGATTATTCAGTACTACTCAATAGTTTAGTTCCTAAACATTCTGTCACTCTGCTGGAAAACATCAAAGCTTATGCGGGGGAAGGAAAGCCACAATTAACTGCAAGTAGTGATCAGAGAAGGCTCTACATTCAACAGAAACAAGACTGAAGACCTGGATGTTGACTGGAGTGAATGCCCAGGAGTTCAAGGAAACATACATGGTTCTACCACCTCAGGAAGTAGAGGAAACAGATGGAATGGAAGAAGAATGACAGAGCATTGAAATACCATGTGTGAAGTCTACACAATAGATATGCAGCCAAGTCAGGTATAGAATTAAGGTACATAAGGAATGCTGTTGGTGGGATGTAGAAGTCCAGGCATTTACCAAAACAAAAAAGGAGTGCAGGAAAAAGAGTGAAACAGAAAAGACAAACCAGGCTAAGAAGGGGCACTGGCTGGCTAACAAAGAGGCTAAGACAGCAGTTGCTACAGCAAGCACAAGGCACAGAGGGAGTCTACCTGCTTTTGGAAAGTGACTCAGTAGATAGCCAAAATGAACTCTATTTAGTTGGAAGACAAAGAGAAAGATATAGAAGATAGTCATCAGATTCATAAGTGATGCCAACAACAACCAGTCTATAGGACATAAAAGGTAGATTGAAGGAGAACTTTGAGCAGCTTCTGAATGAAGAAAACCTCACATGGTTCAGATTCAGGTCAGGCCACTGCACAACTCACCAAATATTTGCAGTGAAGCAAATAGTTGATTAGAAGTTAGAAAGTTAGAAGTTGATTACAGGTTAGAAATGAGAAAAGAGCACAGCTGTGCATTCCTAGACTTGAAGAAAGCATATGACAGCATCATAAGAAAGCTGATTTGGGCTGTTCTGTGATGGTTTAAACTCCCAGAAACGTTGGTAGGATTAGAGCAGACTGTGTGAAAGAACCCAGAAACACAAGTACAAACAGCATTTGGACTCACAAAGGTTTTCCCAGTAGCAGTGGGTGGTCATCAGGGTACAGCTTTGAGCCTATTGCTGTTCATAATGGTGACAAACTACATTGGCAAACAGGTCAGATGGGCAGATCAACAAAACTGCTGCAAACAGATGATGTGGCATTACAAGATAACTCCGAACAAGAACTCCAACAAATGTTAGGGGAATGTAATACAAAACTGAAGGCAAACAGGATAAAACTGAGTAGACAAGACAGTTGTAATGGCAACAAATGAGGATATTGAAGAAGCTGAAATTGATATAGAAGGAAAATGATGGAACAGCTTCAAGTATCTACGGTGGTTGAGGAGAAGTGAAGAATGAACGAGGAGTTCAAAGCTGGAATCAGAGGGGCTGCAGCCAAAAGGAGCAGAGTATCAGGGGTAACATATGATAAAAGTATATCAAAGAAGCTGAAAAGTAAAGTGTGCAGAAAAGTGGTGTGACCAGTACTATGGCATGGTACATGACCAGTACTACTATATGATACAGAAACCTGGCTAATAAAGGCAGAGCAACTGAGGGGACTAGTAGGGATGGGGATGAAGGACTTGCGATGGGTGGTAAGATTTACACTGTGGGACAGATGAAGAAATGACAATAGATTAGAAGGTAAAGTAGCTCCAATTGCAGACAAGGTCTAAGAGAATAGATTAAGGTAATTTGGGCACAAGTGCAAGAAAGCAGAACACAATCTGGTGAAGATGATTTGGGTGAGACAGGAAGAAGGCGATAGGAGAAGGAAGTCCAACAAAGAAATGAATGGATAGGCTGAGTGAAGTGTGGCAGGCCTGATTCCCTAAGAAGGTAGGACAGTGGTACTGAATTGAGATGGTGACAGTTGGCATGATGCCAAGACCCCCTGTAGAAAAATGGGAAAAGGGAAATGATGATAATGTTGATGGTGAAGAAGACAATTGGGAGATACTGCTTTTCTGATCTGAGTACTAGTTGTGAACTGTTTTTAATTTCTGTGTTAATTGTAAATTGTTCATGACAAACAATGGGAACTAAGAGGATGCCCATAAATGTTACCGCTAATAAAGCACCTTGTGCGAAAGGTCAGTCATGAACTTTGTGGTTATGTCCTTAGACATCGAACCAGTGATGTAAGATACTTGGGTCAACAGAGATGCAAAAATGATAACGATCACTATTACATATCTAACCAGGTCAGACGGCAGTGATAACACATGGAACCCCCCCTCCCAAAAAAGCAAATGCATAGGGAAGGTATCATGTAACTGTACTTTAATCAATATTGTTCAAAGAAATGCTCTCTTTCACTGTTACTCTAGCAATCTAAGAAAGCACTGTAAAATATATGTTCCACTTCATCATGGTGCAGCTTTGAGCCCTCTGCTGTTCATACTGGTGATGAACTACATTAGCAAACAGGTCAGAGGGATGGATCAACAAAACTGTTGCAAACAGATAATGTGGCATTACAAGAAAAATAGGATCATAGGATCATATGAGTTTACTAGGCTATTGACCAGGAGGTCATTTCAAGGCTAGCCGTTTCATCCCAATGTAATACCATAGATACTCTAGTCAATATCCAGGACTATATTTAGAAATGACTGCCCATGTCCAGAAAGGTTGCGGGCACAATCCCTGGTAAGAATGTATGGTGCCCCATTCACTTGTCCAGTTTCCTTTTGAACACTGTCATAGAGGTGCTCTGTTTCACATGAATTGGTAGCCTATTCCAAAGATGCCACAGTTGCTGGGACACAAATCTCTCCCTCCAGCATGTCCTATTTAAGTCGCAGGCCATATTTAAGTACATAGAACAGGTAGCTCTAGTCCCATTTGATTTATGGATGTGCAGCAAATTTATCAGGTCTGTGTAAAGCACATGCTGGAGTCCCTTTATCTTCTTTGTTGGAAACCTTTGAAGTCTTTCCAATTGCTGGAGATGCTTTGTATAGTACATGCCATAAAGGATATTTTGCTCAATTATGGACCTGATTAGTGACAACAATAGAGGGATTATAACCTCCTTTGCTCTAGAGGTGATGCCTTTACTAATCAAGTATGCTATATACAAAACCTTCCTTACTACAGTAGACACATGCTGGTCAAAGTTAAGGTCACAGCCAACTTGTGATCCCAGATCGCTTAACACTTTGCAGGAGCTTAGGGTATTGTTATTAATTTGATAGTGTGAAGGGACATTGTTTTTACCAAAGAGAATGATGATGCATTTCTTTTTATTCAGTTTGAGACCATAACTAAGACACCAGTCACTCATCTGCATAAGACCCACCTGAAGTATACTTACATCATTTGGGGATTCAATAATTGCACCTAGTTTGCAGTGGCCCACAAACTTGGTCAGCCACAGCCCCTTAGTTTTAGCCTGAACGTCTGAGAAGTATATACCAAGCAGTAGGGGGCACAGTACTGACCCTTGTGGCACCCTGCTGGTGACAGGTCTGTTGGTTGATGTGGAGTCACCCACTTTGATAGTGTGTGTCCTGTTTGTGAGCCAGTTGCCAACCCATCTTACAACAAAAGGATTTACATCCAGTTTGCTAAGTTTATCAGTAATGCCTGAGTGTGACTCTGAACAAAAACTTCAACAAATGATAGGAGAATGTAATGCAAAACTGAAGGCAAATGGGATAAAACCAAGTAGACATCACCCATGCATTTAAAGGAGCTTATCCTAAATATTTGGGTAGACCGAGGATGTTAAGTTTCAGTGGATCCTGTTTATGCTGCCGTAGCTGAAGGAGCAGTATGTAGATGTCCGTAGAGCTGGTCAGCACTTGTCATGGTAGTAGGACGAAGACCCTTTGTTGAACTCCCATGTTGAAGAAATCTAAGGGGAAAGAAACATGCATTGCTTACATTGCTAGTGGAGATGATCTGGAATTGAGGAGTGATGCTGATAAACAAGTAAGCTATCATTTGCAGCAATCATTGAACTGAAGGCATTGTTTGGGAGGTGAGTGTAATACATAATATTACAAAAACAAAAAAAAAATAGTCACTAAGTAAAAACAATATCAATAAATCTAAACATGACATGAAAATGTAAAGGTGTAAAAGCACAAAAACAGTGAAGTGGAACAAATATTTTCCGGTGCTTTCATAGACTGATAGAGTAACGCGGAAATAGAGAATTTCTTACAACAGTATTAATTAAAGTTCAGTGCAATAAACATTTTAGCATTGGCTACTGTATAGTGATTCAGATCATTTTCTACTTCAATATGACATGATGGGTTGCTGTACGTCATAGGTTATAGTACAGTAAAAGTTGATAATAGTACATTTATACATTTGCTAGTTCATCGTATAGGATAGGGTAGAAGTGAGATACCCTTTTCTTTGCACAGTAGTGGAAGAGATTAGAAAGTGTGGTATGAAATGCACATTAATGGTAGAGATTGAGAAGTTTGGTACAATATAAGGGATTAATGATAACTGAGACTGAAATGGGGTGTAAGGGATTAATGATAATTGAGGGTGATGTAGGATCTAACAGACAGCTATAGGAGAATTGTATTAGCAAACAACATTTGTATTTTTAAAAGACTGTTTGTACTACCTAAAAGTAATTTAGACATTGTGAGAAAGTTTATATGCAATGCACTTAAGGTAGAGAGAGAGAGAGAATATAGGAATGCAGATGGGGAAAAGAGATGTTAAGGGATGAATTAAGGGGTGAAAAGTACTTGCCAAAGTATATGTAACCAGGTAAAAAACAGAAGCAAAGATATAGGTTAGTGTGGTGAGAAACGGGCACAGCCATCTTTTGCATATTTAATGTATTGGAGTTTGTTTGAAAGTTTGTATGTGATGAGAGGACCTGATAGTTTCTGGTAGGGAGTTCCAAATTTAGGCTATCAAGTATGAGCATAAGCTCTGACTTGCAGATTTGAGAGGTTTTAGGGTGGACAGGAGGTGTTGGCCAATGGAATGCAGCTCCCAGTTGGGGTGTATGTGGACAGAATAGTACTATGTGTGGGGCAGGTAGAGGAGAGAATTGTAATTTTGTAGCCTTGAAGTAACTGTGTATCTAAGATTGTTGGATCCATATAACCACTGCATGATTTTGTGGAAAATACAGTGATGAGTTTGAAAGGGGGGGGGGGTTCACTGATGTCTGCAGCCTAATTTTAATATTGCTCGAGTTTTTTTTTTTTTTTTTTTTTTAAGTTTTCTTAGGAGTTATTTAGGATGTTGAGATAGGTTTAAGTGTGAATGTGGTGAAACAAGATTGTTACTTGTTGGAAAGGAGTAATAGTGATGGGGATCAGGTGGCCTTTGTGAAGGAAGCTTTACTGCCTGTTAAGTAAGTGTTTAATTGTGTTGTAGTTTCAAGAGGTATGTTATTAGGAGATGGATTTGGGCTATGTTGTTTCTTGGGTGTATGCTTTCTTTAAATGGATGACCAGATTTTTGGGAGTTCTTTTTTATTAGTGTTCTAAATGTTAGTGTAATAAAGTTTCTTATCAGTATCTAGCTATTTATTTATTTATTTTGTGGAATTCAGAGTTCTCTAAATTGCTGGTGGCTTTCTGAAATTTTTTTTATTTATTTTGCTAGTTTTTTAACAGGTTTACTCTATTTTTCAGAAGTATTTTGCTGGTTTTGTAGAGTCATGTTGCATTATTTGTTTTTGGTCTTTTTTTCTGTTAGAGATGCTAGTTTGTTCAGCATTGTTAATAAAATTGTATTAAAAGGATTTACGGCATCATCCAAAAGCAAAGTTTTTTTAGTGTTCCAGTTAATGGATGGTAGGATGAAACTGAATGTGTCTGAGTAAAAACAAGGGAGGTTGCTCGTGGTTTTATACACTTGATGATTTGGTGAGGTGATACTGAGTGCATTTACATATGTTTGGAGGTAGTCTCTACTGGAGTTTAATAGTGTCCCTACAGAGGTATATTTGTCTGGATATGAAATCAATATCCAGTCGAGTTTTTTTGTTTGTTTTACATTGGTATGTTTGAGTAACAGTCAGTTGTTTTAGGCCAAAGAGGTTAATGCTGGAGGTAGGGGGAGTGGGGATTATGTAAAGCCAGTTAATGCTGACATCACCAAGGAGTATTTTTTCATATGAGACAGTGGTTGTTAACCACTATAAAATGTCACCTAGGTTGCCTCGATATCTCCTGGAGGAATGCATAGTGTAACAATGCATATTTGTTTGTGTTTATTTAGTTTTAGGAAGGAGATCAAGAGATTGGTTGTATTTAACTTTGGAACTGGGTCTTTATAGAGGGTGATTTGATAGTGGTTGGAAATGTCACCTCTTTTCCTTTTTGTGCTATCATTTCAGATAATATTACAGCCAGGTGGAGTTCCTTCTGAATCTGTTGTGGCAGGTTTTAGCA
Organism: Protopterus annectens; assembly: GCF_019279795.1. Classification (NCBI taxonomy): domain Eukaryota; kingdom Metazoa; phylum Chordata; order Ceratodontiformes; family Protopteridae; genus Protopterus; species Protopterus annectens. Next base: position 363,605,145 of record NC_056725.1, read on the forward strand.
AGATTCTAGTAATGGCTAGGATGTCTGATTTATTATAGGTTATCCAAGCATTGAAGTCAGTGATTTTATTTTATATGCTTCAGATGTTAATTGTGACAAAATTAAAATTTTAGGAGGATAGCCTGTGGGATGGGTAATGGATTTGTCATTAGGAGGGCTATAATTGTGTAGAAGTTGATTTAAGGTAGGGCCTTTTTTGGGTTGGCTACCATCTCCAAGGAACATTTTATTATAAGGGAAAGTAATTATTGTTCGCTTTTTACTATTAGAGATTGCTTTTGTATGGTTTTGTTAAGGATTGATAAGGGAGTGAGTTTAAGAGTCTATATCAAGGATACTGGTGAGGGATGTCAGTGAATAGCTCAGGTGAAATAAGTGTGTGTGTTAGAAGAAACAAGATAATTTGTTGGATAGATATCTCTGGTTATCATTATGTCATGGTAAGATGAAAATGTGCAAGAATGGTGAGTAAGAAGTTAAACAGGCTTACGAGTAGAATTTTGTAAACCAGAGTGGCTGAGTATGGGCTGAAGCAGTGGCAGCTGGTGACTTCAAATCAAAGAGGGGCTGCAGGAGACAGCTGAATGGGTGGGGTCAATGGGAAGGGATGTGACCAGCTAGAAAGGGGAGGGGCTATGCTCAAAACCACAAAAACTAACTAAATACACTGCCCTGGGTGCCAAACTGTCATTATGAGAGTCCAATCAAGACAAAATGAAGTGTAGAAGAATACAAATATTTCAATGCATTGGCTGCATGACAGCTTACTTAATATCTAGATGGAAACAAAAAGGTTGTGAGGCATGAAAAAATAAATTACTTTTTAAATACATTAATGGAATGCCAGTCAAAATCAAGTATAAGAAAAACAAGCAGCACTCAACTCAAACCACTTCTTGCACTGCAGTTCTAATTATAATTTATATTCAGCTTTATTAAAGTACCAAGTAACATGCGGAAAGTAGAAATCTCTGATGCCCCCACTTGTAAAAATGTTTCTTATCCAAAAAAGACCTGCTGCTTGACAACTATCTACTTGTTTCATGGGGAAAACATGATCAAAGTAAAAAATGAAAAGCAAACAAGAAATAAGCTCAAGATACATTGCTTAAAAGGATTACTGCACAGGCTATGGACCACATGACTGGCATTCTGTTTAGTTTACGGGTAAAGCCTGCAGAGATGACTGGAAGTCTCCAAGTGCAATGAGCTTCTTAAAATAATGTAATCCTGTCCTTTATTACAAATACTGTCATATGCATTTCAATACCCAAGGCTTATACATTATCTAGTTAAGTATTCTCTACATGGGAACAACAGAAAGGCTTTCAATGTTGGCAATTCTTTAACAGTATGCTTATTAAAGCTTACTTGCATCTTACGATCTCAGCCAAGCTTACCTGATGGTCATTAAAGTATTGCTACTTAAACACAGAGCAACAGGCACTTTGAGTAATAAGCATAAATCAACAGTGCAAAAAATATGACAGAAACCAGACCATTCTGCAAAAATCAAGGACAGATGAAAAGCCACTCTAGTACTTGTGTCTACCTTGGATGGGGTGGGGATACTCTGCACATTTACACTGCATAACTACTCCTTGCCTTGCTTCAAAACATCCAGAGTCACTACATGGGGGAGTGGGGTGCAACAATATGTCACAATTTGAAATGTCTCTGGCTGACTGTGATGGCCCTGACACATTTGTCATACCTCTCAACCTCAGAGCAAGAAATCTGGACAAAGCCATACAAAGAAGTGGGACAAAGGCCCAAAAATAAGGACAATTTTTAAATATTGCTCTTATAAACTTAGAAAGACAATAGAATAGGTCCTGCATTAGTATGAATTTTCTGAATGGTATGAAATCTGAAACTCAAATGTCTGTCATTATTTTCTAACTTCAGTCTTTAATGATTTGTCACTAATTTGCCAAAAAAACACAATTTTGCCAAAAAAACCCACAATTTTATGAAAAATGGACCAAAAATGTGATGTAAAAATATAAAATAGCCACACAATACAGCTGGGAACCTGTCAAAGAAAGGACACTTTAATATTAGTACTGCTAACTTGAGCAGCTGACAAAATAAAAGAATCTACATGCATTTCAGAAATAAAAGTAATCTATAACTCTGATTATTACAGTTATTTCTTAATTGTAAACCCTCCATGTTTTCTTCCAAAATTGCTATTTTGTAGAGGGATTATTAGGGGGAAGAGCAACATTTTGAGCCAAAATCAGGGACAGTTGAGAGGTTTGGCTATGCCTAATTCTATAAAGTAATTTATTTGCATGTACCTCTCAACATGTTAATGCAATAAATCTGGACAAGGCCAAATATATTGGGGGAACATATAAACAGTACTAAAAATTGCTCTTGTATAAACTGAGACAGTTGATAGAACAGCATGCATTTTTCTGAAGGTTATGAAGTCTGAAACTCAGTGTGTCAGTATTTACTGACTTAATTCCTAAATGATTTGCCAGAAAACCACAAATTTTATGAGGAACAAACCAAAAATAAGAAGCAAAAATCTATTAATTCTTTGAAAATCAGGACAGTTGGGAGGTATAGTTCAGCTGGGGCTGTCTTTAAGTTTACCGCCCTTCCCCCTCACAAAATCATGGTCGAATGGAGCCTCCCCCTGCAGCCATTTCAATGATCCATTACTTGGCTATTTCACTCCATTTACCATAAACACTAATGTGCATACTGATTTACTTCTATGATGATTTGGACTTCATTTGAAAGTTTATTTTGCATTTTACAGCACAAACACTAAGACATCTGCTAAACAAACTTAGCATTAAAATTTCTCTGCCCTTGAAACTCGCATTCATTGAAACAGCACTGAAACCCACATTCAAAGAAAATAAATTTTACCAGTGGCAGAACTGCCCAATTCAGAACATCTTTCCAGTAAACAATGAAACAAAATGTATGCACCCATAATGACAAAACTGCCCAGTTCAGAACATTTCAATCATAAAAGTCTACTCCAACTTCTACAGTCCACCATTTTCAGTAAATATGCACAATTCTACAGACCACCATTATAAGTAAATATGCACAATTCTACAGTCCACCATTACAGTCCACCATTATCAGTAAATATGCGCAATCTCTGAAGAAGTAAAAAAGTCATCTAAATAATTCCACATTAAATAAATCTGTAACTAATGAAGAGGTTGCTGCTAGCAAACACCTTTATATTTCATGGTTTCATCAAAAAATAAAGTGTCTGATGCCCCTGAGGAATAAATTGCCTATATTACATTAAAAATGATAAGCTAGTAATATTGCAATAGGAAATGGATAGCAAACCGATAACAGGCTCATATTTAGTATCTTAACTTTTTCAGTACAGCAGCATTCACCCTTTATGGGAGTAGAACCAACAACCTTCTGCATCAAAAGCAAGTACACAACCTGTTGTGCTATTAGCAATGCAAGCTGACTTAGTATAAGCAGCACTAAACTTCACTTCCCCTGCAGCTCTCAGCTCCTTGTAAAATCTACTCAATACTCAACTGCATCTCAACATCACAACACAAGAAATCTGGAAAAAGCCAAATTTATTGGGGGGGGGGGGTCAAAAGCCCAAAAAACAGGGACACATTAAACATTGCTTGCATAATCTTAGAAAGTTGCCTGAATAAAATGCTGTGTTACCACCATACATCTTACTGCCAAGGTCCCTCTGCAAAAGAGTCAGAGCAACATACCACTATGCCAAATCAGCTGCTTTGTGAAAGAAAAATGCTGTGTTACCACCATACATTTTACTACCAATGTCCCTGTGCAAAACAGTCAGAGCAACATACCACTATGCCAAATCACCTGCTTTGTGAAAGAAAAATGCTGTGTTACCACCATACATTTTACTGCCAAGGTCCCTGTGCAAAACAGTCAGAGCAACTTACCACTACGCCAAATCAGCTGCTTTGTGAAAGAGCGGAAGACTGAAACTTAAATGGCTATCATTTAATGAATTCAGTTCTCACCATAGCTGTCAACCTCTTAGCACAAAACACCTGGACAAACCCAGTAATGAGGGAATACAGCCCTCAAACATATTCAGTGAATTCAGTTCTTGCCATAGCTGTCAACCTTAGCACAGAAAACCTGGACAAAGCCAATAATGGGTTAATACAGTCCCAAAAATAAGGATACATTTCAAATATTCATCTTATAAACTTAGAAAATTGCTAGAATAAAAGGTTGTGTTACTATGTATGTTCTGAAGAATATGAAGTCTGAAATTCAAATGCCTGTCAATTTTACTTCTGATGGAACAAAAACAATTTTCAGCAGAGACCCAGGGAGAAATACTGCAGACACACGTCTTTGTAAAATGGCAGGACACCAGAGCAAATCCACACAAACACAGGGATAAGATGCAGACTCCACACAGAAGGCACCCCAGCCAAGAATCAAACCAGAAAACCTATAGCTGTGAGGCAACAATGCTACCACTGCACCATCAAATATGTAAGGAGTTAAACATTCAGAAACCTGAAGTCTGAAATTCAAAGGCCTGTCAATTTTATTTAACATTTGTTAATCAGGACAGTCTGACTTGGAACAAAAAAACAATTTTCAGCAGAGGCCCAGGAAGAAATAATGCAGACATGTCTTTGTAACATGAGAGGATGCAAAAGCAAACCCACGCAAACACAGGGAGAAGATGCAGACCCCACACAGAAGGCACCCCAGCCAAGAATCAAACCTAAGAACCTGCAGCTGTGAGGCAACAATGCTACCACTGCACCATCAAATATCAAGCATTGTAACATTTAGAAACCACAGATATTATGAGGAACAGATCAGATCAAATGTGAGGCAAAAATCTGCAATTTTTTTACAAATGGTGGTGGGTAGGGAATTCAGGTCCTTAACACCTGCATACAAGATACAGGGTACAAGCCTGAGGTATTCCCTACCACACCACCATGTGTTTGTTCTAGCCACCAGTATATAACAACTGGAGCATTTTCACACACACCACGATCCATATAGCCACGGCGCGTTGGAGCACAGTCCGGGTCAGACCTGTTGTTCCCTTGTTCCCAGCGACAGTTTATGCAGTTTAAAACTGCATAGACTTCTGGGAGCTCTGTTCTTCATGTTTCCCAGTCCGGACTGCTACTGAGACAGTCTGCACATGCTCCAGACTGTCTCAGCAGCAGTCCGGACTAGTGCGCATGCGCGAAAGTCCGCAATTTTTTTATTTTTCATTTTATTTCTTTATTTTACAGCTGAGGGGGCTGCAGTCCGGCAGTCCAATAGCACGGGCCACCCCTGGGCTGAAGTGGGTAAGCAATACAAGAACTGGAAGAGAAGGTTGTCAGGCAGAATAGCAAAGTTTTAGGATAGTATAGGAGAAACTGGTGTAGGAGGGAAAAGCTGGGATTGGCAGAAATTGATTGTCAGTGAAGGGTATGTTTGGGAGGGTTAGTAGCTGAATGGAAGTGATAGGAAGTGATAATATGTGGTGTTGTGGAATACTGGAAGGAAAAGGAGTTATATGGAGAAGTGGAAGGAGGTGGACGATAGAGGTGCTTATATGAGTTTGTGTAATAGAAGTAGTGTGGAAAATAGTAGTAAGTGAGAAGACAGGAAGAGGATGTGATGCAAGTGTGTGGTGAGTGTTTTTTGGAAGGTGAGTAGAATAAAGGAAGTATAAAAGTAGTTAAAAACATTGGGTGGGAACTGGGGGGAGAGTGAGGGAATGTAGCTAGGGTGAGTTGAGTGGGGTTAAACCCTGTTGCAGTTTGAAAAAGATACCCAGGTAATTGTAGTCAGTCACAATTTTCATTTTTGAAACTAAGTGCTGCTTTATAAATAAAATGATAGTAGATTATGCAATTATACTGAAAGCTCTTTGTGTTTGAGTGATTTTACTTTCAGCCAGGTTGCACTATGAAATTACAACTGTAAGAGAAATTAACTTAGTCTTGATTACAAATAAGTGCAGCACCCAGTTAGGAATATTTAGGAAACTGCTATGAACTGACTTACATTAACTCTAAAATAGGCTATTTGCAAATGACAAATCATGTGTTACATTTTGTTTTCTTGGATTTAGTTGGTGTGTAGGATAAATGTAGGATTTTGTGGGGTATTTGACTCAAAAACATCACAAGCTATTTAACTGGAAGAAAATACAAGAAAACTCTAAGGTTTTATTATAAGTTGAGCAATATTACACATTAGGTAAATAGAATGGTGGATTGTTTAAATTAAGGCCAGTTTAAAGGTTAAAAGTAGAAATAGTTGGGAAGTGCAAATGGAATCAGTGGAATAATGTGGATGGAAGATTTGGGTAAGTTAGATAGAGATGGAGTGCGAGAAAAGTATTGAAGTCAATGAATTTATAGTTCTTTTTCATATATATATATATATATATATATGATATAACATTGGTGTGATACACTTTAAAGGAGAGCATTCATTAAGCAGGCTTCACAGTAAGGTTCTCTGTTGTAAGTTTAGATAATGGGAAGGTATAGATGCTGAAGGGCAGAGTTTTGATCTGCAAATTGGTTAGTACAAGTGAGAAACCATGAATGTCAGAATACTGCAGGTTTGGAGACGCACATGCAAAGGGGGGTGCCTACAGGGTGATTCTGTACAGTTGACAAAAAGTAAATAAGTAAGAAGTGACAAACAATGATCAGTATTTGAGATTCTACATCACACGCAAAAAGAACATCTTTTAAGCTTATACAGATGACAGGGTGCATACTTTTTAACAATGAGGTCTGAGCATGAGGTTTACAAACAGAGGTACAATCACACATTTGGACCATTGTGTCTTAACTATGCAGATACAACACAATACAATGATAACTAGCAAACTCTAGATGTGAATCATTAGCAGTATATGTATCACAGCTGTGGTATGGAAAATAGCACTTTTGTACTTATACAGTGAGGGTTTTCTTGCCAAAGAACATAATATTGTAGTAGAAGAAGTATACTAGCAAGAACTCTAGAAGTCAATAGTTCTGAATGTAATCTGCCACACAACAGTGTCATTTATGATTAACAACTGAATGCACAAATGCCTTCAGATCAACTTACTTAACATCAGGACTGGAAGGAGAAGTTCTCCTATCTAAGGGGGCATGGAGTGGATGAGTGTGTGTGCGTAACCTTGAGAAATATCTATTGCAAAGGTAAGAATAATACTGACATGGAATTGCAAACTAATTAGGAAAGGGTGAAGTTATCAGGAGGTGTGCTCATACCCCCATTCCACTGGAGCATTATCAAAAACAAAAGTATACCCAGTTGAGGTTTTATGGTAAGTATCCATGAATATATGCGTGTTTGTTTATTACTTTGTTCAGCTGTTTTTTGTTTAAATTGTAGCAAGTCATAATATTCATTTTTGTAACTAAGTGTAGTTTTATAAGTCAAGTTATGGGAGGTTATGGAAATACACTGAAGGCTTTTTGCAGCTCAGGGTTTTTACCTCCATCCATGCCCTATTATGAAATTATGTTTATAAAAGGGCATAGGGGCACTGGCGGAATGTATGGACATCCTATCCCTATGGCACAGTATTTGTATAGCCCTCACTATACTTGCTAAGGTGACCTTCCAGAAACTGACTGAATGGGGATCTCACAGACTTTTGTCTCAAGGATACTGCAGCAGTTCTTAAATGTACTCTTGGCACATGTGGATAAGTAGATCTATTTCATGGTGCCACCTCAGGTCCAAGCCAGGACTGTGTGTACCTCTTATGGGCTGGCACATTTCTCTGAGGTACTCATTGTAATAGATTGCACCCATGTCATGATTAGGGCATCTCCTGGTCCATAAAGGGACTATTATCACAATAGGAAGGGCTAACATTCCATCAATTGTCAGGTAGTGTTTGATGTATGGGGATGCATCACCAAAGTTTCTGCCCAGCATCCTGGCAGTGAACATGATTCCCATATCTGGCACACTAGCTCACTCTACTACCTATTCCTGCCTGGTAGGATGCCCAGTGGTCATCTTGTTGGTAAGTGGAAAAATATGTATTTTTATATTGTATGTAAGTAGTTATTCATATTAAAATGTATTGCTGAATGCTAAACTTTTTCTGTTTGTTTTGTCTCAGCCCTCTGGCCACTGGAGCCATGGCTGGTGAGAAATCCAAGTGGAGCTGCAGAGGAGACATACAACACATCCCTAACTTAGACCTATTTTGTCATTGAGAGGGTCTTTGGCCTCCTGAAGAGCCATGTCAGGTGTCTGGATGAGTCGGAGGTACCTTTCAGTATGACTCAGCTACTGCATGCATGATGTTTACTGCATGTTATATTCTACATAACATAATCAGGCATCAGTCAGGTGGTGAAGTGATCCATGATGTCACTGCAGCTCCCAGTTTCATGTCAAATATGAATAATGATGACTAGCTGGCACCTGTGGTAAGAGGCACGTGTGGTAGGCTCATGCATGGCATGTAGCTGCACAGGTAAAGAGGGGGTATCTAGTCCAAAACTATGGACCATGACATTCAGGTTAGCTTTTCATTTCTTGTAAAAACATAGAGAATAATTGATGCACGCATTGCCGTACAGTAATATCTATGGGCTATGTTCTATTGTGCATGGTCTGCTGTCACTGTTCATATGACATTCTCTCTCTCATCTTATTTATTTTTATTATCTTTTAGAAAAATTACTTACATTATTGTTATTTAAAATCATGCCTGAGTGTTCATTGACTCTTGTTCAGTGATGTTCTACGGCTTCATATAAAAAATAAATCACATTTTTATCTGCTTTGATGAATGAGATCTGCTTTTCTGATTACTTAATCATACAAAAGTAATGAATACTGTTAACAGTAAAATACTTTCTGAGTTAATGCATTGCAAATTTAAGGAAAATTAATTATACTGCTTTTTTATATTATGCATTTCTTCTTAGATTATCCTGTGGTGCTGTGTCAGATTCATTTCATCTGTCATACACAATTTCTGACTTCAAAAATATAAAAAGAACTATCATCATTTATGCAATGGGGAGGGTGATATAGCAGCAGTGTAAGTCTGCATGACAGGATGCTCATTTTAATCTGACATTCGCTTATTATATATTTCTCCTGAAAAGATTTTGTGCATTATTACTTTTATGTTGTAAGTGACTGACACCTGTAGGAATGATAATCCATGCAGCATTGTTTTTGTCTACTTTTCATTGCTGCTATACATGCTAGTTTTTCATGATGAAATTCATACATTAGCAAACTCCCATTCCAGTTAAACAGACGTCTGTGCCTTTGAAGCTGGTTCACAGCAGTTTAAGAACAAATGAATCACACACATCACCTATAAATAAGCTAGGTGATGGTGCAAGTGACTTTGAGGTGGGGCTACCAAGAGAAATGTAAGGTGGGGGATGGTGTCAAAGGCCTTGGCAAGGTCTAGATAGGCTGTGCAGACTACCTTTCCCTTGTCCATGGCTCTAGAGACTGATTCGAAGAAGTCAATCAGGTTCAGGAGACAAGATCGGTCCTTCACTAACCCAAACTGGGTGGGGTCCAGTGTTTGAAGGTTGCCAATGTCTTTGTTTATAAGTTCCATGATAATACGCTCCATGGCCTTGCAGATAAGGCTTGTCAGACTGATGGGACGGTAGTTTCAGGGATCCAAGGTGGATCCCCTCTTATGGAGTGGGATACCTGTAGCTCTACGCCACTCAGTGGGCACAAAACCTGAGGTGAGGCTATGATTAAACATGACACTTAGGTGAGGTGCCAGTTCATATTGTAGTTCATGTAGTGCACAGTCTGGGATGTCATCTGGTCCCATGGATGCTGTATTCATAGCTTTGGAGAGTGCGTTTTTTTACCTGTGTGGCCATTATTACTGGAATTTGGCAATCTTCTGGTATTGAGATGGGCCATTTAGGGGGTGAGAGGGGGGTGAAGTTGGCACTGAATCGATCTGCCAGGATATTGGCAATATCCTTGGGATCAGTATATTTAATGCCATTCTGTTTTAGCTCAAAGCACATCTGAGCAATTTAGATTCTTGACATGGTTATAGAATGCCTTGTGGTTGTCTTTGGAATCTTTGGCAATTTTATTTCGTAACTAGCTTTGGAGGATTTTATGAGGGATCTCAGTTTCTTACTGAGGCTGTTAAGGGAGTTTTTTGCATCCTGGGATTTTCCTCTTTTCTGCAACAGTTTCTTCCTTTTGTTGTAAAGTTTGTTTATGGCAGGGGACCACCAGATTGGCTTCCTTTTTTTGGATGAGAGCATCTTGGTTCTATTTGGGATGGCACGATTCATGCATGAGTGGATGTGGTCGTACAGTGCCTTAGTGTAGGATTCAGCAGTTGAACTTTCAGTTCCCGTCTGCATGGGTGTCATGAAGTTTGTCACTTCTGACTTGAGTAGCATGAAGTGGCTTTGGAGAAGTTTTTTAATGGAGGTTTCCTTACTGGGGGGTGGGGGTGGGATGTGGATGTTAAAGTGATTAGCTTATGGTCAGACCCGACTAACAAGGGGGTGACCATAGGTGTGGAGCATCGATTTCCCATGTTGGTAATGACCAGGTCTAGGATATTGGAGCCCCTGATGGGACTATGGATTAGATGATCCAGGGCATTGGAATTTATGAATTCCAAGAACCATTGGGCAAAGGTGTTGGTACATGAGTCGTTTTCCCAGTTAAAAGCAGGGTAGTTGAAATCACCCAGTATTAGGGTGTTTGGTTCTATCTTAATATTTTCCAGTATGTTTAGAAAGGTGTAGTGAGAATCTTGGGGTATGGTGGGGAATCTGTAGCAAGCTACAATTTGGACTGCAGTCTTACCTAGTGTTAGTTGCACCTGGAGTATTTCAGATGCATTGTGTTGGGCAACTAGCCTGGTGGTGTGAATATCCTTGGTGAATATTGACACTCCTCCACCTTTAGTGTTTCGGTCCTGGTTTGGTGGCCGAAAAGTGTGGTACGAGTTGTAGCCTGGCATTGCAGGGGTGCTCTCTGGAGCCTTGAACAAGGTCTCAGTTACTGCACAGATATCAATGTTCTCCATTTTTAGGAGTGCTTCGAGAGAGTGCATTTTGAGGTTTAGACTTCTAGCATTGAGTAGCATTACCTTCAGATTTTGCATGTTTGTACCTGTTACGGCGGTGGTTTTGTCCTTTGAACTTTGCCTAAAAAATGCACTATAGGGGTGGCAGGAGTCTTATCCAGTAACCTGAATCCCAGGGGAGACAGGTGCAGACCATCTCATCATTCAAACTATACAAAATTGACCATATCTGTCTGCCACCCCATAAAAAGACTGTTAAAACAAACCCATAATTATATACGTACGGAACTGAGCCAAGGTGTGCTATAGCATTGTTTGCAGTCTATAGCATTGTTTGCAGTACATTCACATCATTGAAGCAATCACTTTTTTAACAGATTCATACTTCCTGAACCCCTTACCAATGTTATATATTCATACATTTTTTTCTTTCAGCAGTAACAGTCAGAAATCCTACAGTAAAGACACATGTGCATCGAGCCAAGAAAAGAGCCTCACCCACTGCAGTGCTTCCCAATTTAATGGCTTTATTTCTAACATGTATACACAATCACTGAACGATTCCAAAGTAAATGATTTTTCCCACGATTAATCATTTCCAATGCTGCTATACTGAATTCCCACTTACAAATGACAGCTCTGTAGTATTCATTAATAGACATCATAACATGCACATGATATTAGTAAAAACAACATTTCCTAAATTTATCTGAGTAATTTTATACATTGTAAGTGCTTCTTATTAATTTATAATATTTTGGTTATTATTTTCTTACTTTTACTAAGTCTGCAGATTCCTTAGGCATTTGTCACTAACTGAAATAATGGCAAGTGAATTTGACAGTATTCAACTTGTCCCAATGAATTCTGGTCTATTTACATGTTGTGTATGCAAAGTAGGTATTTGTATGTTTATCTCTATGAATCACAATAATAAGAGAATGTTTACACACTTATGAACATAAATCACTCTTGGAGGCTCATGAACGTGGACTCAGACTTACATGCACATGCTGCAGGAAGCTACAGAGTCAACAGCCATTTGCAGCATATCGACACAGTTTCTGGCATGCCAAGTTTAACAGGCATGATTCCCTTTGACAAGGCAAACTGGGTAGGTTCAAGCATTTGAAGATTTCCTATATCTTTGTTAATAAGGTCCATGACGATTCATTCCATGGCCTAGCAGATAAGGCTGGTCAGGTTAATGGGTCTATAGTTCCCATGTTCCATGGATGTGCCCCCTTTCTGCATAGGGGTGATGGTAGCTGTCTTCCATTCTGTTGGACAAAGCCAGTGCTTAGGCTATGATTGAAAAGCACACCCTGTGGTGGTGTTAATTCCTGTTTTAACCCCATGTAGAACACAACCTGGGATATTGCCTGGTCTTACAGAGGCTGTGTTTTTGGCCTTGGAGAGGGCATTTAAGACCTGCTCCTCAGAGATACTTGGTGGGGGACAGGTGTTAGGGATGTTTTGGCTGTATGTGAAAGGGACAGAGGAATGAAGTATTCATTGAACCCATCAGCGAGCAGGTTTTCTATATCCACAGGTTCTGTATATGTAGTGCCATTAACTACAAATTCAGCACAAATCTGGGCCTTACCTTTGAGGTTACAGATGTAACTAAAGAATACCTTGTGGTTATGCTTAGTTATAGAAGCTAATTTGGAAGACTACGCTAGGAATCTTATTTGCATGTTTAAGCTTAGGAAGTGTTTCCAGTTTTGAGACTGTTCCTTCCTACTCTTAGACAGCAGTTTCTTTCTCCTATTGTATAGCCTATTAATGGCAATTATCCACCAGGCAGGTTTGTTTTTCCTTAAAAATCTTGCTTTGGTTCTTTCAGGTACTGCAGTGTCAATACAATTGTACAGGTGTTCATATAAAGCATTGGTGTATAGTTCAGCATAGGTGCCTGTTCCATCAGTAGGGGGAGAGTGCTATGAAGCTATTTATGCTGTTATAGTTACTTCTAGCGAGACTGATTTGTGATCAGATCTCACTAGGGATGGCCACACAATGGGGGTGGTGCAGCAGTGCCCTAAGTTGGTGATCACCAGATCCAGGATGTTTCAGTCCCTTATGGGTGTGTCAACCAGCTAGTCCAGGGCACTGGAGTTAACAAAGTCCAGGAACCTTTGGAGAAGTGAGATAGACCACATATAATTTACCCAGTTATTGCATCATTAAAGTCACCCAACCAGGGCATTTGGTTGTATCTTGACTGACTCAAGTAGATCCAAGTAGGCTGAGAGGATGTCCTGATTCATGGAGGGTGTCCTATAGCTGGTAATGACTTGAAGATGGGTCTTACCTACAGTCAATTGCACATGAAGTAATTCAAGGCAATCATGTTGTTGATCTTTAATGAATATTGATACACCACTTCCTTTAGTTCTCACGCCTTAAGTTTGTGGTCTGAACACGTGGAAGGAAGTGTAGCGTGGTATACCTGGGTGCTCTCCACAGCCCTAAACGGTTGAGTGTCCTTTTATGGTTGAAATGTTCTGAAATGGGTAGTTTTGTCATTATTGGTTCATGCATTTTGTTTCACTGCATACTGAAAAATGTTTAAAACTACAAATGTAAAACACACTCTAACGAGTGTTCAAGAAATAGCATTTTAAACAACTAGGACGCTGACTAAAAGAACACATGCATTCATGCAGGGTCCTAAAATTCATATAAGGGGCCCATGGCTTGAAAACAGCCCGGAGTTCAAGGTACACTTGATCCACCACTGGCAAGATGCATTTTCAGCGAATGTGAGTTTCAAGGCAAGAGAAGTTTACTTTTGCTCATGCTACATATGTTTTCCATGTTAGGCCATCCATGTTATATGTGCTTATATGTTAGGCCATCCATGTTTGTGCTATAAACCTTGAAATAAAAGTTTTAAATTAAATCCAAATCTCTGTAATCATTGTAAAGAAGAAAATAGTCTGCAAGCTGAAATGTTTGAACAGTGGTTTTGATACCTGAAGAGATACGGCCAAGTAATGAGTGGTAGTGGAATGGTGGAGGCAGATGAGTGAGGCGGCTCCATTTTCCCTTCCCTGCCTAGGTCCCAGTTTAACCATGATCTGGCTTTGCATATAAGTACATTTCTAGCTTACTTTTGCCTTTAGCAAATGGCCTCTATCATCAAGCAAATGTTATAGAGTTCTATATATATCCTTAATATCATTTATAAGAACTACTTTAGTGTTTACTTTCTTTTGGCAGTAAGAAATATGACATTCGACATATACTGCTTCATGTAAATATACTTGAAGAGATAATTAACAAATGAGTCAGGTTATTTTAGACTCTGCAGAAACTGAGAAGTACTGGGATTTTGTAATAACCCTTAATTGCTTTTGGCGAACTGCCTTTCCCAAAGTACACAATTACTTGCATGATGCATTGAAGTTATTGCTTCAGTAAATAATTAGTTTACTAAATATTTCACTTCTGATAAATGGTGTGTAAGTAAATTACTTCACTCATTTCACAAAATCAGATATAAGCTACAGTCATAAACTAGAAAAATATACAGAAATAATTCTGCTAAGATTAAATAAACAGATGCAGACTTTGCAGACAAATATTCATGAGTAGATAAACTCTTAATTTCAAGTCCTTGTCATATAACCGCTAGCATTTCTTCAGCCTCATAAGATCCGCTTGCAATTGTTTCATTATTAGGGCTTTGAGATTACTTGTACCTATCATGCAGAAACCTAACACTGCTTTTTTGTATCTGTGTCAAATTCATAAAAGGTGTGCATGTGTGTATTTGTGTACCATGCCTGAAGACAATAAAACTTCATGTTCTAGGCAATTAAACACTCCTAAAGCATTTTATTTTCAGTCCTGTAAATATCGTTCTCAGAAATCATTTAATGATTTGTTCAATAACTATTTTCAAGTTACTGATACTAATGTGTTAAATTAAATCAAATGTTGAGGCATTTTATCTATTTGGACTGTTGCAGTCCTCCATTGCTGTGGCATAAAGCCTGTCTTAAGACTATTGTGAAATAGTGACTGCAAGGGTCCTGATAAGTTGTATTTTAGACTGTTCCAGAGGCATCCCGGAATGTTATAGGGGCCCAGTGAGGCTTTGTTTTTGGCTTTACAAAGTGCAGCCAGTACATGCTCCCTAGTTAGAGTTGTAGGGGTTATGCTGAAGGGGATGTTTGGGGGTAAGACCGGGATAAAATTCAAACTAAATTTTTCTGATAACAAGTTTGCTATATCATCAGGCTCGATGAATATGGCATCATTAACCACCAGTTTAGCATATTGCCATGTACTGCCCGTGATGTTTCTGAAATAGCTGAAGAAAGTCTTATGATTATCTTTCACATGGGTAGCTTTATTTGACCTAACTAGCCTTCTAAGTTGTTATTTAGTATGATAATAAGAGTTTTTTTCTTTATAAGAATTACTTTTGCAGATTTTTCTACAATTTTTTATTTTTATTTTTGTTGTATGTCCTGTTTAATTTGGGATGCCACCAGGGTGTTTTTTTATGGGGCTTGTTCTGGGCTTACTTCTGGTAGGCACAGCAGCCTCTGTGCTGCCATTGACATGGTTGTACAGAGTTTCTGAGAGCAGTTCAGTGTAGGCTGCTGTGTTCTTGGAGTTTGGAGGGGCACTGAATTTTGACAAACCATCCCTTAATAAAAGGTAATTTGCCTTAGACTAGTTTCTGTTACTGGTTAAAGGATACAGCTTTATAATCAGACTTTACCAGGGATGAAACTACATAGGCTTCTTGGACTGGAGTGAAATCAGTATATAAATGAAATGCCGAACTAGAGTGTAGTAAAGACTGCTTCACAATATCTCAGATTTGCTAGACTATGTCATCTGATATTAGAAGTTTCCATTAAAAAAAAGCATAGTGTACAACTCCTGCCTGCTTATAGCACTGGTCTATGTGCTGTAAAGCCACCCATTAATGCATTCCCAGTCTCATGTACAAGACTGATGCCAGCCATCTTTCTCCCTCTACCTGTGCAAGGAGCCCAGGAGAAAAAGTAACTAAAAAACAAACTACTGACTATTTTCTAATCTCCTTCAAGACTTCTTCAGACTGAGTTGTGTTCCACTTAACGCAGCACACTTGCATTACTGAACAGCAGACTCGCATCTCTTTATTATAGTTCACGCAAATTCATGATTCTAGGATTCAGATTCTAGGCTTCCAGTTTCCTTGCAGATACCTGTTCTCTGGTATCTTCTGCTGAAGAACAGGAGTGGCTTTAATGAAAATTATCAAATGATATTCAAAGAAAAAAGACAAGTATAGCTTAGCATGCTGATTATGGCACAAGAATCCAGCTTATCTTTATAAATGCATAAAAAAAAATACTAGGACAGTCCTACAATGTCATGATGTACCCCCTTCCTGTACATGCTAGGATAAAAGCAGTTTCCCCATGACCATATCTTTCACATTCATCTTATCGATGAGGGATTTAACAAGCTACAGACACAGTACTACAAAGCAGTAAAATCCACACCTGGCCATCCTTGCAGGGTACACCATTGACACCCATGTATGAAGCACTCACCTTCACTTTGCACACTGTTTTCCTTTTTTAAGAGTAATTGCACTGTACTCTTGCACCTCATGAAATGGTATACTCCCTTAAAACATAACTCCTCTACAAACTGTAATCTTCATTTACAGAATATACAAGTTCACTTTGAAATACTTTTCTCTGTCACACTCCTCCAACCTCTCCCAACATGCTTTGGAGCAAGTAAATCATAAAATGCAAGCAAGCCTTA
Source organism: Protopterus annectens (assembly GCF_019279795.1). Classification (NCBI taxonomy): domain Eukaryota; kingdom Metazoa; phylum Chordata; order Ceratodontiformes; family Protopteridae; genus Protopterus; species Protopterus annectens. Next base: position 363,621,991 of record NC_056725.1, read on the forward strand.
ACCAGCACCTTAAAAAATAGCATTATATGACATTAAATAACATATTTAACTGCCCTTTAATTCATATCAACTGGCTGTGCTCAATTCTCATTACTTTGCCACATCTCCCCTCACTCTGCAGCCTAAATCCCTTGCAAACCTCACTTGTCCCTTTCCTATTTCAAATGGTCCCAGTGCACTCACAGACCTCCAGAAAGAACTCACTGCTTCTGCTGAACTCAGATTTTCATAAACATATTCCCTAAGACAGCTCTGTCTGATTAAGACGGACTTGACTATGCTTATTCTGAGGCCCAACACCATTCCACCACTAAATGTGTCTATTTGTCTTTTTACTAACAAAAATAAATTTTATATTGGTTTCTTAATCTGTTAACCTCTCTGTATATATGTTAGAAGCAATGATTTGAAACTTTTCTTTCATTTTTGTATGCTCTCTTTTGTGTATGCTTAAAAGTTTTGACTTCATCTAGCTGAAGCTTTTCCTCATGACTTCTACCAAAAAGGGGTCTCCATATCTGGACCTTCATGAAATACCTGACTTGGCTTATACCTAGGAAACATAATATATACATGTATACATATAGACACACACAGATAGATACAAGCACACACACACACACACACACACACACACACACACACACACACACACACACACACACACACAGACACACACATGCACACATGCACGCACACACGCACGCACACACGCACACATGCACACACACACACACACACACACACACACACACACACACGTGCAGAAAAAGGAATGGCATGCATCTCTACCCACACTTTAAACAGCTCCCCAGATGTGACTTTGTCCCACAAAATAGAAAAAAAGTTTTTCAGGAGCATTTCAGGGATAGTATTAGCATCTCAGGCTGGTTTACTCCACTGCTACAACATACACAAGGAGCAGTGTCACTACTGCCTGACCCTGGGAGGGATAACCTCTGACCTTCTCTGCGGTTTCAGGAGTTAAGAAGCTATGCAACAATAATCAAGCATCATATACTGAGGATACAAGGTTTAGGATCTGCTGTAACAGGAACCAAGAGTGGGAAGGTAAAAAAAAACTTGTGTGTGTGTGTGGCTGTGTCAAACAATATCAGGCAGTTTGATATATGTTGAAGTAGCTGCTACCTTGCACCACAACTCCCTGAATACCAGTTTCTGCTACAATGATGAAAATGTGCACAAGGTTGCTGACTTAGCTAGGGCTAACATCTATCCATCGGTACTAGATGTTCAAGGTAGAGATCAGAGACCAGTGTGCCAGGTTTTATACAGAATATGCTGAAACTTTTAAACTAATCAATAAAAACAGCAGTTTGTGATTATGCCTCTTTACTTCACAGCTGCTGCTTAATTCTCTCGAGTAAATACATTTTTCTACTTTTTCAGCTGCTGTTTTCCAACACCCATGCAGCTGCAGCAGATACAGTCATTCAGCTGATAAAGACATGCATGTTTGTTATATATTTAGCTAATGGGAACTGTAGTAAGCATATTCCAGAAACCATACCATATCCTTGTAGTGTTTACTTATTTATTTATTTTATGTTTGTTTACCAGGACAGTCCAACCGGGCAGGTAACCCATTTTCAGTGGAGGCCTGGGGAGACTCACTAATTACAGAGAAAATATAATCTAAGAAACTACAATCATAGGATGACATGAGACAACAAAAATAACCCCTTCAGAGAATGCATAATATACAAAAATGCAAACTTAAGTTGAGACCTTCAAATAAGTTACAAATAATATATATGTAATATAAGAAAAATACAAAACATATGATAAGATGATCAACTTTAGCTCCTTTGGTTAATAATAATCATAAATGTGTTATAAAGAACATCATACAATAAGAGAAATGACAACGCACTTATGTACAAAGGACATTATAATATTTATTGAAACATAGTTAGATGTATGTCGTAGCGGTTAAAAAAGCAGGCGTAAGAGATTTAAGGATAGCTTAGTAAATTCAAGATCTGGTATTGGAATTTCTCAGGAAGGATTAAATAGACACAATATTCAGTCGGGATGTAGACAAGAGCAAAGCCAGGAGTTAGATAGGTGTGACTTGAGAAGTGGTTTAAATTTTGGGCAGTGGTTGGTCACCATTTGGAATTTGCCCTTTTTCCCCACTGTAGTGCAATCTCAAAGTTGGTAGTTGTTAAGTTTTATTATTTTCTTTTCAGTAGCTAGAGTAGCCTACCGTTGTCTTGCCATAGGAAAACTTTCACTGAAAAGTCCGTTCGACGATTGGTAGCTTCCCTAAATAGGCATTCGATGAAGAGGTGTTCACTATTTTAAGATTCAGGAAAATGTCATAGACTTGTCCTGTAGCTGCAATTGGAGTAGAGACAATCTCCATGGAAGATTATGCCCTTAGTGACTTGTAATAAAAGTTTGACAGAAGATCTGAGTTGCTTTATATTAGATTGGGTTTTAAGTAGATCTTGAAGAGCTGGGAATTTTCAAGTTGATATATTATGTTGTGAGCTACTATAAGCTGGTTGAATGTAAGGATGTTAGGTAATTCCAACCAGTTTAGTTGTTGTAAGGCATTGCGGTGATGTGATCTGCATGGGGAGTTATTAGCAAATCTCGCAACCTTGTTACAGCAAGCATCTAGTTTGGCTAGATCAGTTTTCTTCAGGTTGGTGAAGGAGGCATAGAGGAGGGGAGACAGTAAATGAGTCCTGTCAGTGAGATATGGTTTAGATCTGTACAGAGAGCTTAGTTTTATGTGTACTTTCTTTACAACAGTTCACAGCTGCTTATCGAATTTCATGCTGTGATCAGTTGTGATGCCAAGTAGCTTGCTGTGTGATACTGGTTCGATCTTGGTGATATTAGCTGTATAGATTTGGAAGGGTGAGTGGTGGTCAGAGGGCTTATTATTTGAGAAGATCATTAGTTTTTGTCTTATTGGGATTCAGGATTAAGTAAGAGTTGCAAGGCAGGATTCTACCGCAGAGAAAGCGAGCTGTTTTTTTCTTGAAGTTTAGAGAGGGAGGGGGATGCACAGATGAGCGTGGTGTCATCAGCATATTGTATGATTGTGACAAGGTTTGTAACAGAGTGGAGCTTGTTAGTAAAGATATTGAATAGGAGTGGACCTAAAATTGGACCCTGAGGTACACCTAGTGTAACAGGTAGTGTAGGGGAGAATTCATTTTGCCATTTTATGGCTTGATGACAGTCTGATACGTAGTCATGGAACCACTGAAGAGCAGAATGGCTTAGTTTAAAAGACTGGAGTTCATGTAGAAGTTTTTGATTGGAGACTGTATCAAAGGCTTTGGACGTATCTAAAAATATTGAGGAGACTAGCTGTCCATTATTTCTGGGATGGCTGATGATGTCTGTAAAGCTTAATAGAGCTGTAGTAGTGCTGTGGTTAGATCAAAAGTCATGTTGGATGTTAACTAGAAGATTATTAGAGAGTTGTTGATTCATGATTTGAGAGTGAATACATTTTTCTAAGATTTTGCATAAGGGTGACAGAATCGTGATTGGTCTGTAGTTAGAAAGGTCTGTACAGGTTCTCCCTTTATGTAGGGGTATTACATAGGACGTTCTCCAGATTTGGGAACGTGATGCTCAGTTATGGAGCGATTAATCAATATAGTGATTGGATAGGCTATGACGTCAGCAGTTACATGAAGATAGTGTGCGGGTAGTTTATCAGCAGCAAGGGTAGTAGGTTTAAGTTTATGGAGCACTCTTTTTATAGTAAAAGTTTGAATGAGCTTAAAAGAAAAATTGTTGGATGTTTCATTGGGTTCAGTAGGGATTTTTAGAGGCACAGTGCTGTTTGTTTTGGTTAAGTTTAGAATGGTATTGGTGAAGTAGGTATACTATCTTGTGTATTTGTGGTGAAGGGAGTTGGGGTTACAGATTTGTCTGGCTATAAGAGCTGATTTATAGCTGCCCAGAATTTTTGGAGTTGTTTTGATATTTTTGTTGGATTACTATACAGTAGAATTTTTTTGTCATTTTTGCCTGTTTTTTAATTATTTCTTAGTTGCTGATAGTAGTTTAGTATGGCCAGGCTTTTACTGGACAGATACTGTGACCAAACTTTATCTCTGTTTTCCTCTATATTTATTTCCTCTATATTATTTATTTATTTCCTCTATAGTACTTACTAGTGCAGTCCTTCAAGCAGCTGTATTTGTATCTTCCAACCTTTTGACAATTCATATTATTTACTATTTCAGTACTTTATTTTTGGAACTGGCATAGTTATCCTGATCAGCTAGACTAGAAGTGATTATTTCCAATAAACTGCCAACTGCCAATACTTTTCTGAAAAAAAGATACTTATGCATATTGTCACCTCTTTCCTAGCAGAACTTTTTTTCCTGTAGTTTTCCTATGGCTTTGCATGTTTTATAATAATACCTGCGTGGTGTTTTAAGGTAATGTCAGCCAATTCTTTAAGAACAGCATGAGTGCATCTTAGCCTAGTTCTGTTATAGCACTGAAACTGGAAAAGTGGCATTTCTCTTGTTAACATCTTTCCAGTTTTTGCTGACTTCTTTTTTGATGCACACACTCCTGAAGATAAATGTCTATTGTTGTTTTCTGTCAGTATAGAATAGGTTAAGGTTATAACTTGCTAAAAGCTCTATACTAGGAACATTCTGTACTTTTGGGTATTGAATTCCACAGTTAGCATTTGTATAAGCAATGACTGTCAGGCAAGTAAGATCTCTGTTCTCAAATCACAGGAAGGCTAGCTTGTTAAGAATAATCAAAATAGAACAAGTTACATATCTGTAGAATTAATTATTTTATATATGAATTACTTAAGAAAAATAAAATATAGCAAGCTACACATGAAGAATTATTTCTTGCATATATGAATTACTTAAGAAAAATAAAAATAAAAAAAGCTACACGTGTATATAATTATTTATTTCATTTATGAAATACCTTGCTAACAGCCATGGGGTTTGAGGACTATGGAGTGACACAGTTAGGAGACAAAGGATGAGACTGAAATAGCTGGGACTGTGTTATAGAAGAAAAAGTTATTTACAGGACCGTGCAGTTGTCATTTAAGGACATGAATACCCCTAAACGTAGGACTTATGAACCAGAAAACTGTGTGTGTGTGTGTTTGCATGTGTGTGTGTGTGTGTGTGTGTGTGTGTGTGTGTGTGTGTGTGTGTGTGTGTGTGTGTGTGTGTGTGTGTGTGAGTGGTTATCTACTGTGCAGCAGTATTAATAAATGAACAGAATTTTTTTCAATTATGTTTTGTTTGGGAGTCCATAGTTTGTCTGTTCAAATGTAATGTGTAAGAATGCAAAGTACTTAGTAAGCATATAAAGAAAGAACAATAAATAGCTGCAGGGTTAGCAGAGTTATTAAATTAATCATTGCAGAAAATAAGCAAATGCTGAAATAATAAATATGTTTTCAGGAGCAGTACTAGCAATGCGCAGCCTCTTATTGCCCCTTTAAGTAAAAAAAGTTAAGGAATTCAGCAGGTAAGTAGGCGAAATAAATGCAGTGGCAATGACTAGAAACAGGAAGAGAAAGCTTATATGGGTGAAGACTGGTTCTGACATTTTCAGAGTTGAGTATTAGAAAAGGCTAGGTTGGAAAGTAATATTTCAAAGTTATCTTATAAAGTGAAGTAAAGAGGTTAGTTGAGGTGGTAGCAATGAACTCATAAAATGGCCACCTTTCTTTGAAGATGATTATGAAGTTGCTGACCTTAGTTATTCAGGCAACAGTGAAAGCTAGGAACAAAGCAATCTTAAAATCTGTTTTTTTTATAACCATGAATGTCGCAGGTCTCACAAAGTGCACAGTATCTTCCAAAAGTAAACAATTGAATTTTCGGCTGCTGTATAAGTCTACATTTTTACAAAAATAAAAACCTATTCAGTCTATACAGAAAGAATGCCATATCATTTAAATTCATTAATCAGAAGAAAGGAAAATGTAAATAGTGTATTTATTGCAGCAGATGTATTGTTTATGACTAAAGTTAAAAGAAAGTTTTAGGGTAACGCATATGGTAAATATCTGCTGACACTGTGTTCTAAATGTTTTAGATGTATGGCTTATAAGTAAAGTTAAAAGAAAGTTTTAGGGTAACGCATATGGTAAATATCTGCTGACACTGTGTTCTAAATGTTTTAGATGTATGGCTTATAAGTAAAGTTAAATGAAAGTTTTTGAAGAATGTGTCTGGAAAATATACGCAGGCATTATATTCTAAATAAGCATTCCTGCTGGAATGGACATATATTTGAATGAAGTACAGAGGTCCTGGTTAACAAGTTTGCTGCAGGTTTCATTTATTTATGTTACTAAGAAAGTCTGGCAGCTTACCAGATTTCCTCATAATCAAACAATAAGTGACTAGGTATTAATATCTATATATAGAGATATTTATTGGGTTGACTGGGTAATCAGAAAACAGATGATCAGGTGGCTGGAGAATATTTGTAACTATATTCTGGCAGAGTAAAACCCCAATCATCCAGTTTACCTGCCCAAAATATAACTTAGATTGGGTCATTTTACCCAAAGGTCTCAAGACATTTGGCAAGAAAAATATGCAGTAACCAAGTTCTGAATAACTGCATAAAATTAAAAATTGATAATGATCTAGTGGCTGAGTTTTATTAATTCTAAAACTACTGTACGTCACAGAAATACAAATGCTGTTTAATAAAACCATGTACTGCTCTTTGTTTAATATGTTCAGTCATTGTCAAAAGTGGTGCTTGGTGTGCTGTTTTCTTTTGATTTGAGACACAGGCTATATCCCATTGATAGTATGGAGTCAAATGATCTTCCATTAAAAAATTAGTATTAGATTAACCTTTAAATGCTAAAATTCTTCATATGAGCAACCTAAATTGGAACTGTAATTACTGTCTCAGGCAGATAGATCACTGTTATTCTCCCTAACAGAAAAGTCCCATGGTGACACAAGGCCTGCAAAATTATCTAATTTTTTGTGTCATTATATGTTGGCTTACATGATACATATTTCTTCTTGGGTACCATATACCTGTATGAGATGAATCAGAAAACATACATAAAAATTAAATATATAATAAACAGGATGGCTGTGAATTCACTTCTGTGTGACTTTATGCATCCAATATGCACACAAACAATTTAAACTTGTTAAATGCTCACTATGACTACACCCAAGTTATCCCCTCCAACCCCCCCCCCCAAAAGTATATTTAAAACTCAATCATCAGCACTGATTTCATAACACTTATATAATGGAGATAGCACAGGATTAGCTGTGTAATACATTGCATTAACAATAACAATTATAAATGGAGCATAAGAAAAGCAACACCAAACTGTTATAATTGCTATATACACGGCTGTGGAGTTCAGTCAGATAGATATACAAACAGAACACATTTTTCTTTACCTGCTAGCACAAATAAAAATGTTAGAGCTTTCTACATATTTACAATACAACCATCTGCAGTAATTGGGCAAACATGACATACAAAATAAAATAATTGGTCATGTAGCATTCAGTAGCACAATTGTAGAAATGCAGACACGGCTATGGCAAAATAAAGGGATAAAAGTACAAAAATGATAATAATAAAAAACATTTTTAGTGGTTATGGCACTTCACATTTTAATGTTAAAATAAAACCATTAGTTAAAAATAGCAATGCACCTTGACAATACAGCACTGTAGAAAATAAGTACATTTCCTAAAGTCTGTTTTCCTAGCAGTATTGAGCTCTGTGTTTCAAAACAGTCTCCCCATTATGATACAAGAGCATTAGCTACATAATTACCTTTATATAGTGCAGAGTCAGCCCTATGAGCACTGTGAGTATGCAAATGGGATGTGAAATTATTTTAAATTTCTGAATACCAAAAGCTGCACTAAGTGTTGGGAATGTAAACATGGTGTAGGATCTACACATCACATGCACACATGCTAGCAATGCAAAGATGAGCACTGAGAAGTGTTCACTGTTAATGGCTAGCAGGTGTCTATGTGTACTGTGACTGCAAGAGCAATCAGCTTTCACAGCCTCCTCTCTTTGATATAAACTTATTGAGGATGTATCAGGGAGAAGAGACTTAATGAAAAGTCTGAAAGTGCATTCACCAATTTAGTAGACTGATAGTCTTAACATTCAAATGCTGGCTTTAATTGCTATAGTTATTAGTCCAAAGTAAGAAATGTTATTCATATTAAAGGAAGTACTTTAGGCATAACAGAGATAGAACTGATATAATGAAAGCACGAATAATGAAATTTGGCACCAGACAGAAAGAATTGGATACACTTGCAGTGTTTGCAGTCTTTGTTTGATATAGTGTGAGTACATACCAATCAGACAGACATTCACTGTCAAACGTGAAAGGACAACCTTCAGAAGTTGTTTCTGTTGCACATCCAGTGTGATGTGATACAATGTCACATTATTATGACATACAAACTCTTTAGCACCTTCTAAATATGTCTGTCTGTGGCAACTTTGGAAAAATAGTGTGAAATAATTACTTTCAATACCCTTGTTTGAGGGGTCAAATCCATGCAGGTCCCTGTTGCAACACAATTTTGAATAAATGTGCACATGTAATGTATGTGATCTACAATATTTTTTTCTCTTGTATCATTTGCCCGCTGTTTGGAATTGTGCACCATTGAAATGCATTTCACTGCCCAAGATGAAAAATGACAAATTTTATTTGGAATGTCATCAACAGAGCAATGAAGTCTTGACATTGTTGAACTTTACGTGGCAGTCTGAACAGTACTGCGTGAACACATTAACATTCTTACAATTGTATATCTGTGGTATAACATGCAGGAGTATTCAGCTTAGAGAAACAGTACAGGTGATGCAGGGATCGAAACCTGTTCCCAGATAATTTCAGTGAGGGAGTTCATAATAATTCTTCACACTTATTTTGTTGTATGAATGTGTTGATGTGGGAATCTCAAGTATGGTAGCACTGACTAAAACTGGCAGACAGATAAATCATTTCAAATTATTTAAATGTGAACTGTGTGTGCTGTGTGTATAATCAAAGCATTTCTTTTGATCCCTGTGCCCTTCTCCATTCCCATGGCATCAGCTAAAGTCTTGATATTATCAGACATACATGATACTACTGATGCGTCAATAAAATGTGACATGACTGAATGCATCACTGCAATTCATTACTATATGTGCACATTGTTACATATACATTATGATTCTGTCCATGTGTCTTCGACTTGTTATTCCCCAAAAGCTGTTTGAATACTTCTGATAAATATTTTGGTGTATTTGTGCACCACTTGGCAATGCAAAAGTCACTTTTACAGCTTAAGGGGAAAAAGTAAACAATTTGGTGTAAGATGCCTCGGGTAGTGCAAACCAGCCCAGTGGCAGTGGGTGGCTGTCAGTACTCTGAATAATATTCAGGAAAGAAAATACAGATGACAATTAACTTTCTCTGTGGCAAAAGGTGTAATTCCAATTATGTTATAAAAGCTTACCAAATTCCTTCTTCCTCAGTTTATTACACTCTCTCTAGTTAATGTTCTGCTTTAATATATTAACACTTATTTCCCTCTCTTGTTTCATCTTTCTTACCTTTGCACAAAGCAAAAATGCAACCTGGTGCCATGAAGACAAGCTATTTATCAAAGTTCCAAACATACACCAGCATTTCTGTGCCTATTGTACTTCTTTAGTATGATAAAAACTACCAAAGTGCAGCAATTTAAATTCACCAGCATTACATCATGGCTAATAATTAATTGCCTTTCTTTCAACAATGGTTTGGATTATAGTCTAAACCTATATGTATTAATTTCTTACTTTTTAAACTGTCCAGCTATATATATTTTAAAAGTAAGAACTTAGTACATATAGCTTCATTCATTGTTTGCACCCCGTTCTTTGTAGACAAAATGAATAGCATGCTGAGAGAGTGAATAAATGAGCATATTTATGATATTATTAAAATAAATTGCAAGAGCACTCCTGCTGGGCATACATTGAATACTTATAAAAACTTCACTTTTAAATTTATGGTAATTCAGCTTATTGAAGAAAGTGCAGGAACTGGTGATATTATAACACAATGAAATTCTTCCCTGTATGTATTGTTCCCACAATTCTCATTTTTTTCCTATGTAGTTTGGACTACACTTAATGTGATCCAGTTAACTGGGCTTAGTGGTGCCTATAGCTCCGGACCATTGCAATGCCTGAGATTGAGTTTGCTGCTATTATATGGATTATTATCAGAAAATACAATAACAATATTATGACAGAAAAGTGATAGCTGAAAGATCAAGACCTCAAACAGGAACTATGGTTCCTATCAACAATTCTGTTAGGACTTTCACAAAGACATGGACAGGGTAAAGGAGGGAGGGAAGTTGTGGAAAATGAAAATGGACAGCACAGATGGAATGTTATGCTGAGTATATAACTTATGTATCTGATGTTGTCATTTTCATTCATTCCTCAACTAATGGGACAGAGTCCCCAGCTAGGGTAACCTTGGGTGGCCTTCATGGAGAGATGTTCTGGAGAACTGTGGAACCAAAAACAGCCCTATTTCTGGAGATGATGTCCAATTTGTAGTGAGCAATGATAGTATGGGTATTAGACCATGTAGTAGCTGCACAAATATCATCAATGGATGCTCTATCCCAAAATGCAGCTGTTGTGGACATTGACCTGGTTGAATGTACCTTTGGTTATCTTGGTAATGTTATGCCTCTCAAGGTATAAACACAGGAGATACAATCTGTTATCCATTTAGCCAGTGTAGTTTTTGAAACTGGTTTTCCCATTCTATTATTAGCAAAGAAGAAAAATAATTGATCAGTTCTCCTAAACTCATTGGTCCTGTGAAGGTTAAAATGAATTTGTCTATGAATGTCTAGAAGATAAAGGGCGTATTTACCTTTATTTTCAAATTTAGAAAAGAAAATTGGTAAAGTGATCACTTGATTGATGTTGGCTTCAGAGGCAACTTTTGGTAAAAAGGAAGGGTTTGTGCATAAAGTAGCTCTGTCTTTGTGAAAAATCAAATACAGTGGTTTGGAAGATAGTGCTTGGAGTTCAGATACTCGTCATGCAGAGGTAATATCCACCAGAAATACAGTTTTCCATGAAAAAAACTTGGATCTACTTTAGTTGATGGTTCAAAAGAAGAAGTAGCATCCTTTATTGGAGGTCTGTTTAAAAAGGTATGCTTAAGAAAAGCCTTACATAATTAAGAAGACACTAAAGGAGAAGCATTATCTCTGATGTGTAAGTTGGAGATGGCAGCTAAATGAACTTTAATAGTGGAAAAACTTGCCCCACCTTCATAAATTGAGGCAAGGAAATCTAAAATAGCAGGAGGTGGTATGGTAAAATGATCTAACTCTCTCTGATGAGCCCAAAAAACAAAACTTTTTTCATTTACTTTTGTAAATCTTCCTACACAAAAATTTATGAGAGGAGACTAGGATTTTTCAAACTGGGGAGGAATGCCTGGAAAGTCTAGCCATCATTGGAATTGGAGAAACCATATGGCCAACTTGAGGCCAGCAATGTTCAAGTGAATCTACCCTGACAGGTGAGATGGGAGGTCTGGACTGTGATCCAGCATCAATGGAAGCTGTACTAGGTGAGAAAAAGGATGGGGATCAACACCTGTCAAGGCCAGAAAGGAGCAATGAGGATAACTGTGCTCTTCAACTGAAGTGCTTTCTGAAGATCTTGGGGATGAAAGGTAGGGAAGGATAAACATAAAAGAGACTAGAGGGCCAGACATGGACTAGAGCATCTCTCGGTGACTGTCCATGAGATGGGATAAAGACACAGAACATGCTGTATTTGTTGTTGAGGGGGGATGCAAATCGGTTGCAGCAAGGTTGACCCCCATTTGTTGATGATCATGTTCGCCACTGATTGTTTGAGAAACTACTTGTGAGGCATGAGGATGGTCCTGCTGAGTTTGTCCACTAGAATGTTGGATTTCCCTGGTATATATCTCGGTACAAGAAAGCAGTTGGATGAGATCGCCCATTGCCATACTGTTATTGCTTCTTGACAAAGGGGGTAAGATCTAGTTTCCCCCTGTTTGTTGATATACCAGACTACTGACATGTTGTCCATTTGTATTCCAATAATCGCTATAGGGAGAAAGCTCTGAAAAGCCTGCAATGCTGGAACCACTACTCTCAACTCTAGCACATTGATATGCAAATTGGTCTCTCGTGGGGAACACGTGCTCTGCACAGTCCAGCCCAGGTAATTCCCCCTCTCCCCACTCCCCAGCTGGGAGGCATCTGTAGTTGATGTGATGTTTGGGGGAAGAAAGATAAATGGACATCCTTGACCGATCTCCTTGGAGTGAATCCACCAAAGAAGAGACTTTCTGCAAGCCTGCGACAGTTTTATCAGCTGTCTCAAGGGGTGTTGAAAGGACCATTGCACTGATAGTGCTCTTTAAAGAATTCTTATGTGGAGATGAGCTGTGGGAATTAAAGTAAATGCAGCAGCCATTGACCCTAGAGCTTTGAAGACCAGCTTTGCAGGGAAGAAGGAAGAGAAAAAATAATTTTGATATGTGTTTTCAATGTAAGAACTCTGTTTTGAGGCAGAGGAGCTAGAGAATTGACTGTGTCTAAATGAGACCCTATAAACTCCAAGACTTGGACTGGTTGAAGTTTTGATTTGTCCGTACTGATAGTGATTCCCAGCAAGTGAGATAGCTGGAGTAAAGAGTCTCTGGCTTTCATGAGCAGATGCCTGGTCAGTGCAGTGAGGATCCAGTCTTCTAAGTAAGGAAGCATTCCGAATTTGAGCAGTCTCAGGTGAACTGCTACCGCTGCCATGCATTTTTTGAACACCCTCAGGGCTGTGGTGAGACTGAAGGGCAGGCCTCTGAACTGATAATGACTGGCTCCCAGCTGGAAGCATACATACCTTTGAGAACACCTGTTCATTTTGATGTGATAATATGCATCTTGAAGATTGATTGAGCACATCCAATCGTCCTTCTGTAGGAAAGTTAGAATGGCCTTAACCGTGACCATCATGAATTAGGTATTCTTTGCAAACTGATTTAGATAACTGAAATCCAAGATAGGTCTCAGTTCCCATGTCTTTTTTGGCAATAAAAAGAACCTTGATTAAATTCCAGATCCTGCTTGGTCTGGCGGATCTCTTGGATGGTTGTTTTTGTATAGCAACTTTCTGATGTCTTGGGCTGCTCTGATTCCTAGAGAAAGGTCTCTGCAGGGTAGAAAAGTGGATTCTGGTGGTAAGCAAGGTCTTTCCATCCTGTTTGCTGCAGAAGACAGTCTCTTTAATGGTTGTCCCAATAAAAGAAGGTCCATCAAAAGCAGCATTGATGATTGATGCCTCAACGGGCTCCACAAAATTGCACAACCACATCTAGGCATGTTTCTTTATGGCTATGTCTGAACTGGCTACCCTTGAGGTACCTTCAGTTGCATGCAATATTAACTTCATGGACAAATTTGTAATAGAGTGTAAGGTAGACAGTCATGAGGAAAAATGACTTCTGTTCCTCTGTGGACATGGACCATGGGGCAGAATTAGAGAGTTCCATTACTATGTCTCTCTGTAATATGGTGGAATGTGCCAGGTAGTTCAGTAATCACAAGGCAGATGTTGCTTACACTTGCTTCCCAAACATGTACAATGCTCTAGACTCTTTGTTAGGGGGATAAAGAGTGGAACTTAGTTCAGCCCACTCCTTTTTGGTGGCTGCCGCAACAATCACTTCATCTACAGGAATACCTTTAGTCCATTACTATCTGTCAACAAGAGCACTTAAAATTTTGTCTGGGCATTTGTGAATTGGTTCCATGTATTCCAGTTCCTTCCATGCCCTGCAGAAGACAAGATCTACAAGCTCATCCATGGGGGGGGGGTAACCCAAGACATAGATGGTCCAAACCCAAACTCTTCTAAGAACAATGATTCCTCCTGAAAGGGGGTTTGGGAAGACCAACCACCTTTCTGGCAAAGGATCTCTAGGATATCTCTGAAAGAGGTATCCTCAGGTGGAGCTCTGGGGACCCTTCCCCTTCATCAAAATCAGTGTCTCCTGTGAGTGATCCCTGCAAACATTCTAAGTGCCTCTTTTTGCATGAATTCTTCTGAGGAAATTTCTCAGTAGGGTATTCTGGTGAGGAATCAGAAGATGTGGGGAGTTCCTGCTGGGAACTGATTGGAAGCTCATATGGGCTAGCTGTCCCTGAGAGTTAGGATGACCTGACTCAATCATGGATCTGAAGGGGAACAAAGTATGGAAACAATGGAGGAAGGGTCGAGACTGCTCTCTGGTGAAAAAAAGACCTTTCCACCACTTCAAAGGCAGAATGGCCTGGAGAAGATGAGGAAAATCCACCTGAAGCTGAAGCTCTCAGAGCAGACAATCCCAGGCCCCCCGACTCCTAGCTCGGAAGGAGGAGTCAGAGCCAAGCTGTCCAGCACCAAAGTCCTGAGGGGAAGACAACTCTGAAAGTTTTGGAGTCAAAGTCAACCCCTCGGATCTGAAGCTTGGGCTCTGAGGACCATCACACTGTGAGGGGGTAGGCACCAATCAGATCATGGACATTGCCAGAGTGGAAGACATAAGAATCTCCAGATCTGATGACTCGAATCTAAGGGATCTCAGATCTGAGGCTTCAAAATGGAAGGCCAGATCAGAGAAGGAGCAACAACAGGCTGAAAAGATAGTTTATGGCTCATGGATACAATGAGAGATGGAGCCAGCAAGATGCCCATTTGGATCTGTGTTCTGAGAAATTTTCTTATCATCCTATCCACCTCCATTTCTGACAGACTTCAGGATAACCTAACAGAGAAGGTCATGGAGGGTGGCCTAGAAGTAATCTTGGGTATGCCCCACAGAAAGGAAGACCTTAATCTGGGTGACACTCATTCAGGGGAAAACCTCAGACTACGAGGCAGAGGAGATGAAGACACAATGAGAATCAGATCTGAAGGCTCAGGATCCAAGGTCTTAGGAATCTTCTTGGGTGGCTCCACTGTAAAAACAGACTTTGGAGACTGAACAGGAGAGTGATTATGGTGCTCCCTGGGATCCTTAGATTTTTGTAAGGGGGTTTGAGCCCCTGGTACCTGAAGAAGGAGCCGAAGCTGGTAACAGACCTTTCAGGACAAGTTTATTTCACCTGTCACTAGTGGCCCCAGAATTAAAGGCTGCACAGATGGAACAGGGAGTATCTAAATGCAATGGGTCTAAGCAGTAAATGCACTTCCTGCGGGCATCAGAATTGGTAATCTTATGCCCACAGGAAATGCACTTCTTAAAACCAGTCTGCTTGTTGGCCATACTGAAAGAAATACAAGGTCCCACAACAATCACAAACAGTAACTAACTAAAGATAGAAATAGAACGTTTGCACTTTTTTTTCTTTACTGTTTTTTATATAAGAGAAAAATAGAAAAATACCAACAATGGTAAAAATGGAAAATGAAATAATCCCAAGTGAGGTAAAGATGCTATAGGAGAAAAGAACCAACTTTGGTAGAAAAGATGCCAAGACACAACCTGGTATAGGCATAAGGGAGATACTATAAAAAATAAGAAAAGCAAAAAAAGATTAATAAGGGAAAAAAAAGATTAGCTAAATAAGCAGTTCAGTGAACTCACAAAACCCTTAGAGCTTGAGAGATCACAATCCCATCTGAACCCGAAGAGAGGCAAATGAGATCTGAGGTATTGTAGTGGTCAGGGCCATTATGGGTAAGGGAGAATTAGATCCTAGAATCTATAGAAGGTGGCCAAGTCTGATCCAAGTGTCAGATCCAGACACATTAGTTGAGGAACAAATGAAAATGACAACATCAGATTCTAGAGTTAAATATGTTTATGACAGAAAAGGATATCATTAAACTGTGATTCAGCTTAACATAAAATTATTGCTTCAGACCCTCTAGACATAATCAAATCTCCTCTTTCATCTTACTGGTCTATTTCACCTTTCCTAACCTAGTTACTACTACCCATATCTCACCCCTTCTACTTCTTCTACTTTAACTTTAGTTTCCCTTCCTTTGCTATTACAGTTATGTAACTGTACATATATTTGGTTTGTTAGATCTTCTATGTATATATTGTTTATCAGATTTTCAATGCTTACTAACAAATGTAAACCACTGGTATTTATAATACTGTACATTGCTTTGTTACATTATGATGCCAATGTTTATCAGTGTTTTACCATAGCAAACACAATTAAACAAATAAATAATAAATACATAAATGAATGGTGAAAAATAATGTTTGTGGAATGTACGGGGTAGCTAGAGTTGACAGTCTGGAAGGTTCAGAATGGTTACCTTAGTATACTTTCTGACCGAGTGCTTGTAGATAAAGAGAATTGTGATAAGGTAATAGCGCATATTTCTGCTGTTAATATGGTCTGTGGATAGGGGGTTTACCCTGTATAAGCAGATATAGGTATAATCCCTGAAAGTAGAGGGGTATACAGGTATTTTTTTTTTTTGGATACAGTTCACAGTACATGTGACTAGGAGGAAATGGACCGGCATGGAGGAGGTACAGCTGGATGGTATTAAAGCAGGACGGAAGGCAGAAGTAGTTAAAGATTCAGGAAAACAAGGTCAAGAAACAAGGGTGAAAGAGAGAGAACAGAACAAACAGTTAAGCGGCTGGCAACTCATTGTGCAAGGAAGTGGGTATGTTAAAGAAAATCTCTTTAGGATCTTGACACTGAAGGAGCAGTTAAATAAGGTGGAAGAAAGGAAGATGGAAGTTGAATTCTGTAGGAGGGGATGGATGCTCTGGGATATGGATAATAAGATGTTTTCTTGCATACCTCTCAACTGTTACTGATTCTGCAGAACACCCCTGATTTTGCTTTATATTTTACCTTGTTTTTAATAACATGTTTGTTTTTATGGTAAACCACTGAGGACTGCAGTCAGTCAATAATGCCAGATATTAGAATTTCAAACTTTTTGTTGTTCAGAAAATTCATGTTAATGCAAAACCTGTTGTTCCATGAACATCCTAAATGAATTAGGGTAATATTTAAAAGTGTTCATGATTTTTGTCCTCTGCCATATCCCCCCACCAGCCCCCCACCCCATTATTTTTGGCTTTGTCCAGAATTCCTGAGCTAATAAACTGATATCACGTTTCCTTGTAAGTCCAATAAAAAGATGGGTGCACCCATTGAAGCAATAAAGGACAAAGATGGGACACAAGTTTGGCTGAGTTCTGACTCCAAGGGAGGGAGTGTGAACCATGTATTGTTTAAGTGGGAGTGGGATTAGAGAGTGTATAGCTGAAAGAATAACTGAGGGAATAATAAGGAAGTCAATATTTCTCCTAGAAATAGTGCCAGTCATAGAACATTTAAAAGGTGCCAAGTTAGCTGGGTCAAATTTACTGTCTAAGGATGTGTTTAAACTTGTGTGTTCTGAGATGTGTACACCTTGTCAAACATTATTCCAAAGTGGGGTGTTGAAAAGAAATATATTTGATGTATTTATTCTAAAGGGTAACCTAGAACATATGGCCAGTTTTTGTCTTGTATCCTTAATGAATGCAGCAGCAAATATTCTTGTAATGGTCCTAGCATGTAGGTTGGAAAATGTGGCTGATAAAACTAGCATTGGGGGGGTAAGTGTGTGTGTGTGTGTGTGTGTGTGTGTGTGTGTGTGTGTGTGTGTGTGTGTGTGTGTGTGTGCTTTTTTTTTTTTAAAGACCAGACTTCATCTACTAAATGGTCTGCTTTTGTTTGGTTTTATGGATTATGTAGAGATGAAACAGGTGACTGAGGGGTAAATATTTCTATTTGACATAAAGTGTTTACACAGTGAAGTGGGACTATTTATTTCACAATATGGTAGGAGCCAGATGAAGAAACATATTTATTAACAACATTCAAGGTTCATGTCATAATGCATGTTTTTACATCCCTGTAGATATTCAGTTGTCCAAAAAGATTAAAAAAAGTACAAAGAGCAAGACAAGGCTGTCTAATATTGCCAATGTTTTGTTATACTAACAATGGAAATGCTTGTTCAAATGATGCAAGAATTGCTAAACAGAATATGCTCATCATTTATAAGGTTGTTTATTGGTAGATGACTGCATGTTGAAATATGTGGATAAATTGCTGCCACCAGTTCTGGAAAATTTTAACCAGTTTGGTAAAGTGTCTGGACTTTGTCTCCAAATGGAAACACTGGTAACTGCTCATTATGTAGCGTGAGTATGGTGGTTTAGCCTTTGATGGTTGAAAGCAAAGCACAAATACTTGGGTTTGTAGATACTGTCCATGCTTGCAGAAATTAGATACCAGAATCAGACAGAAGAGATCAAGAAAATGAGAAATCTCTTAGAGGAGGAGGTGAGTACATATGATGATTTTGCCATTGTCATTTTGATGAAATAACGTTTTAATTTTCGACATCTATTTTCAGCTAAGTAAATACCCTCACTATATTTAAAACCTCCTTCATATTATACCTGGATAGTATGAAACTTTATTGTTTACTATCAAATGTTTTAAACTTAACATCATTCATAAGGTCGAGGGTAAAGGTGTAAAAGTTTAAAATTGCGAATGTAAATCCCATCACCTCTGAAACGTTAACAAGTAGCTTGCATTTGTGGTTTTGAATGTTGCTGTTTCAAACTGGATTGCACTACAGTGGGGATCAGGAAAAATGCCCTTTTCCTCACTGTAGTGTGATGTTGGATTTAGAATATAAAATTAGCAAGGGGTGTGGGGGCATAGCCCCCCACAAGGTGGGGCAAGGGGGCTTTCCCCCTTACAAATCCTTTGTAGGACATTTCCAGACAACCAGATAAGTTGAGCAATGTTCATAATATCGAATTTGATGGGTCTGTATTAGAACATCGAAGTTTCAAAACTTCGAATGTTCTAATATCAACCCCTATTCAGCGAACGCTGAAAATAGCGAAGCTACAGAAAACCAAATTTTTTCCTAGGGAAAGAATTTGGTTGTCCATTTCTGTCACTTTGCTATTTTCAGCACTGTGGTGGAAAGTTACGGGTCGGGTTCAGGTAAGTGTGCGATTGGGCGTGGGTTAGGTGAGTTAGTATTAGGGCGCGGGTTAGGTATGTGTGCGATTGTATGGACGTGAGGGTTAGGGTGGGTTAGGTGAGTTAGGGTTAGGGCACGGGTCAGGTAAGTGCACAATTGTGTGGACGTGAGGGTTAGGGAGGGGTAGGTGAGTTAGGGTTAGGGCTTGGGTGAGGTGAGAGTGCGATAGTGATGGACCTTAGGGTTAGGGCTTGGGTTAAGGTAAGTGGATAGTTAGTGGTGTATGTACAGTTTAGTGTAGGATTAGATGTAAGATTTTAGGTGCATGTGTGTGGATTGCTGTTTGTTTGGTGTACTTGTGTTGTTTGTATGTGTTTTTTAACAGCGGATTTTTTTCCCTAGGAAAAAATTTGCTGTTCTGCATGTTCGATGTTGTAAATGTTCGCTGAATAGGGGTCGATATTAGAACATTTGAAGTTTTGAAACTTCGATGTTCTAATATAGACCCGAATTTGACATAGCAACATCACCACTTTCATTGTTGTGAGCATACTGTGTGCAGAATTTAATTGTTTCGGATCGAGTAAGTCATTACTCGCAAGACTGATTTGCAGAATTTTTTTAATAAAACCAACTTTATATATTCCTGTTATCATCCTGACAGTTTCAGCCATCACACTGTATGAAAATTCAAAAAATAAATGAAATTCCTACTTTACAAATTATCTTCTTAATCTTAAATTAACTAAAACAAGAACAAAGTGCATATATCTGAAATAGGTTTCTTAAACTTGAAACTTAAAAATAAGCTCCTTAAAGTTTAAGATGATTGTACTACCCAGATCTTCAGTTTTCAGTAATCAATTAATATTTTATACCAGGGAAATGCATAAGAGCTATAAACCTATGTACTGTTCTTCTGTGTAGCTCTTGCCTCATGTAAATAATTTACTCTGATGATTTCTACAGTAAAGTAGGGAACGTGTATTTATTATATTGAGTATTGGTCTGTAGATCATACCAAAACAATTTAAATTTTTAGTTAGTGGACACATCAAATTTGTAGCTTAGCGGGTGTCTGAAAATCTGAACACCTCTTGAACTTATGCATATTATCTGTTTAAAAATAAATATATATGCTATTGTAAGTTTAATTATTTGTATGCTTTTTGTATTCAGTTCTGTTTGTAGCTTTTCTCTCTGAACCTCTGGTAAAAAAATTGTCAATGCCCAGTCTGCCTGGCCCAGTAAATAAATGTAAAAAAATAAATAAATAATAAATTGAGAGAGAGAGAAGATTACTTCCAACTTTTTATCATCTATGACTACTGCTTCGTATGTTCTTCAGGTACTGTTTTTTTTTCAGTGTTTGCCATTCTTGTAGCATAGACAGAAAGGCTTAATTTCTGGAGGTTGGAGCAACATGGTATACAGGGCATTTTCATACCCACTCTGATGGATCTCTTGCATATCCACAAAAAAAAAACAGCACCAGAATTACACATTCTAAAGATGTAAACCTTACCTGTGGTATAAATAGGACCTGCTGGAGAGATAGGTATGTATTCCAGAGACTACCCCGTCTATGGAACAGGCTCCACATCTATGTGAAGCAGAATTCCTCCCTAATCCAATTCAAGTGGAACTTGGACAATTGGATGGGAAACCAGAAATTCATCCCTGATTTGGCACCCATGTCTCCAATGGACAGAGGTAACCTGTAAATGGTTCATATTCCAGGTCCATGCTTACAGTTATCAAGAGTATCAGAACTTGTCAGAGATTTGGGATGCGTGGCTAGGCTTAAAAAGGCCCTTGAGGTCATTAGCCTAGTAAACACCTAAGAACCTATGAACATTCTGTAAGGTCCTGTTTACACAGCATCATTGTCCTGAATGGCCAGTAGGCATGACTTATGAATAAATATGTGCTCATTTTTGAGGATGTTACTCAATCTAGCCGCTATGCCATTTTGAGCACCAATGATGGTGCTGCATATAGACTATTTTTCAACCTGGCTAAAATGTTATATTGTTCTTCTGTGACTACTTCTACTACAAGATAAAGTAAGGAGGAGGCAATGGTGGCTCTCACATGCTTCATATATAATATTAACAATGGATTAATAAAATGCATAGGAACTGAATATCCTGTATCTATAAAGGATATTAACAGACAAAATAAAGAGAAAGTGATAGAGAGAGGCTAGAGAATTCTGGTAAAAAAGCTTTCATGCACTAAAGTAAGAAAAGAAATCTGTTGTATATGAATGCATGTTGTTAACAAGTATCTGCTCTTTAGAAAAATTATATCCATAAAAAGAAGAAAATTACATTAACAGAAGTGTTTGCCTTGCTGCTTTTAGACATATGAGTTGCCCTGATTTTGCACTCTTTTACAGTTGTGATGACAATTTGGTATAGCATCAAGGATTCATTTCCAACAGGGAATGCCTGAGTTTTCAGTTAACCACCATCAGTATACTTACCCTTAGGTCTGAGGCAGTGCCTATACTCAGTCTTCCAGAAGTAGAAAATGTGCCCACCTATGAGGATATCATAACACAATATATTCCCACCCCCAAAGACATGTATGATACCATATGTACCCAACCATAGGAACATGGATAATACCATATTTGTAAATTTGGGATAGAGAAAAGTACAAACCTTCTTTTAGAATTACAGATATCCTAAAAATGATCATGACCTTGAGACAGAACCTTGCCTCAAGAATATTTTTTCCTGGAATCTGGCCTGACTATTGGTGGCTCCAAAAAGCAGCATTTCAGAACATACATGAACATACATGGGTTCAGTGTATTATTTCTACATAATGCGTTGATACTTCTCCATTGATTATAGGTTCCTGGGATCACATACTAGTGTTAAGCCATCAGTATGTCAGCCATTGTAGTTTAGCCAAGAATGCTGTTGAATAAAAACCATTGAAAGTGAACTAATAACTCAACAGATGTTGGTTGTAGGTTGAGTTGATTGGGAAAATATAAGTAGTATACCTTCAGCTTGGATTATGTTGGAGGAAGGGAATCTGGAGACATTGGAGTAAAGGGAGGAAAATTAAGCAGAGAAGGAATAGGCAGGATTGAGACACAATAATGTTTACTTTGGAACAGTTAGAGGTTTTCAGCCATTGTCTTCTAGGATGAATTTATAGTATCCCATCCATTATCTAATTGATGTTTGAATGGTGCAAGGGTGTCACATTATCTAATATGCAGGGGAAGCTTGTTTGATAAGACTGAGAGGTACTGGGTGATCACTAAATGAGGACATTCTGATATTTGGTCATGGAATTAGGTCTTGGGAAAGGGTATACACTGAGTAGGTTTCGTTTATGATGAAAATGCAGTCAGAGAGAACAGAATTTGACATAGTTCATAAGGCAAATCACAGAGCACCTAACAGGACTAACTGGACTCTATATGCCACAGAAAATAAGGACAGGGTTTTTTAATCTACAGGGAATGTGTGTATAGTATGCTGAGTATTCAGAACTAAGTATGGGTTTGTAGATCACACCAAAACAATTTCACTTTTAATTTGTACTTAGTGGGTACAGCAACTTTATAGTTTAGACAATATGACTCCCTAGCAGCATTCAAACTTTAATTGGAAAACTCTTACAAAAGCTAAAACCCGCCAGCATTCCCTGTTTTTTTAAACCCTTCCTTTTTTATGTTTATAAAATGCTGGTGCAATCCTTGGTAAGAGTTCTGGATCACTCTCCAGCCATAGAATCTACATCCTGACACATAGTGCAAAACAGCTTGGGAATCCACCAAAAAGTGAACATTCTGACTACTCCAGGCAGAAAAGTCCCCCAGCAATGCTAGTCTGTCATACCTTAAAGTCTTGACACATTGTGCAAAACAGCTCAGGAACCCGCATCATTCTGTGCACTTGACACTTCTGAACTATCATACCCTCTACTCAAGAGGTTGGAAATGAGAGTCTCAAATGAGTCATACATGTCACTACCTTTTGTGCTCAGCCAAGTCGTCCAAAAGAACTATCCCTTAAGGACATTCTTTTTGATGTGCTTGGGGTGCATGCTCTGAGAGTGTACTGTATTATTGGTTTTACATGGTTTTACAAACTGTCTTGTGTAAAACCCTCCAACCCATGGTCTTATGTACCATTATGTCCAAAAAGCAGATACACTCTACTGACCATTCATGGGTAAAACGGAGAAAGCTCGTGGTGTTGTTAAGGTATGATACAAACTGGTCAAGGGTTTCTGGTGTGTCCCCCAGATAAGAAACAGATCATCAACATAATGGCCATAGAAAAGAATGGACTCCCTGAATCTGTTAAGGTCTGGAAACACATTTTATAGCTCCCATTCTGCCAAAACCATATTGGCGTAGCTATTGGCACATTGAGTAGAGGGTATGATAGTTCAGAAGTGGCAAGTGCACAGAATGATGCGGTTATGTTGAGGGATGCCCGCACTAGACCATACTTTAATGAACAGGCTGAACAATCTATCCCTTCGGCCATGAAGTCAAGACAACCAACACGAATGAGTCTCACATTTTCTAAGGACTCAGGTTCCATTTGTGGGATTATTAGAAAACATTGGAGGGTTCTAGTCTCAGATGATAGTGCAAAGGTTTACTGAGAGATGCTCCCTCTTTTTGTTTTAAGAATCGCCCCTCATTGAGAAAGATGTTGTGTTATAAGCTTCTTATTAATAGAAGAAGCAATGTAGTGAGTGTCAGAATAGGTACATATCCTTGCCACCATTGCAATGCATGCAGGGTCATAGAAACTGATGACCAGTTTGTAAACCCAGACATGGGATGTGCTTATGACATCAGTCTCCATACTGGCTGTAGCAGTCAGAATGTTGTGTATTGTGCATCCTGTGTGGACTGCAAAATTTTCTATATTGGGAGGATGAACAGGAGTCTAAGGGATCGAATAAGAGAACATGTCTATAGCATAACGAAGGGTGATGACAGAAATGCATTGTCAAAACATGTTAAGACAGCAGGGTCAAGTCACTGGTTTAAATTTATGGTATTGGAATTATACACTCCTAACTCAAGAGGAGGTGATGTTAGGACTAAAACTGAATGTGTGGAAATAAAGTGGATGCATTTGTTCAGAGCCAATGAAGGCAAGGGGTTAAATGAAGTTATCCCTATTAAGCCAATTTTGAAATCACGTGATCTCAGGCATTAAGCAGTAAATTCAGTCTGGTGTTCATAAGTGTGTACCAGGCTAATGGCCCTGGAGCCTTTACAAGCCTAGCCCATAGGATTACCCTGGCATCGTGCCATCCAACCTTAGTTCCTAGTGCCTCTGTCGAGTAGAGCTACTGGAGTGATCCCCGGGGTGAACTTTCTATTTCCCATTCATTCATCAAGATTTCTCTTGAAAAGGGCCAGTGAGGTTGTCTGCTTGACATGTATGGGAAGTCTATTCCATAGCATGGGCAGTCTCTGAGTTATGAACCTGTCCCTCCATTATTTTCTGTTGATTGTGGTAGTGAGGTTGAGGTCTCTGGAGCGTGTGGCGTGGAGGGATTGTGATTTCTTTAGATGTAGCATTTCTAACAGAGCTGGGTCAGACATGGCTTTGTAAGTCAAGCAGAGATCGCCTCTAAGTAGGTGATATGAGACAGAGAATAGTTGGAGTTTTTTGAGCCTGTCAATATAGGATAAGAGTTTAAGGCCTAGGATCCTCTTTGTGAGGTACCTTTGTGGCCTCTCCAGTTGTTGCAGGTGTCTAGTGAGATGCATGCCAAATGGGGCATTGTTCTCGATGATTGGCCTAATGAGGGAAGAGTAGAGGGAGACAATGACCTCTTTCTTCCTGGATGCAAAACTCTTTGTAATGAGATGCACCACATAGAAGGACTTTCTGACCACAGTGGTAACATGGTGGTCAAAAGAGAGATTGCTGTCAACCTGTGTTCCCAGATCTCTTATAATGCCTTCTGTGTTCAGTGGACTAGCGTCAATGTGGTAATTCAAGGGAACCGGGTTTTTTCCCAAAGGGGATGAAGACACATTTTTTGGCACTGAGCTTAAGGCCATGGTTCTGACACCAATCGTTGGTCTCATTGAGGCCTTTCTGCAGGATGTCAGCATCACTTGGGGAGGTAACTTGCAATCATCTACGAACTTTGTCAGCCAGAGTCCCTTCGTGTTGGCCTGGACATCAGAGAAGTAGATAACAAAAAGGAGAGGACCCAGGACCAAACCCTGTGGGACTCCACTCACGACTGGTCAGCAGTCTGACTTGGAGTCAGCTACTTTCACACTGTGGGTTATATCTTTGAGCCAGTTTGCAACCCACCTAGTGATATAGGGGTTGATGCCTAGCTTAGTAAGTTCTTCTATGATTCCTGTGTGGGGAATGGTATCAAATGCCTTGGCCAGATCAAGGTAGGCTGTATGAACCACCTTACCTTCATCCACAGCAGTGGTTACTGACTCAAATAAGTCAACCAATTTGAGCAGGCATGATCTACCCTTCACAAAACCAAACTGTGTAGGATCCAGAGTTTGGGGATTCCCTATATCCTTGTTTATTAGGTCCATGATGATGTGTTCCATGGGTCTATATTATAAATATGAACGCTTACCTTATCGAATCCCTAAACGTCGACCCATCCTCATTGAACTGCATAAACACCGAAAGCCCTAAACCGCGATATTCAAAACATCGAACTATCATACTTGTCCCACCCCAGCACCCGCTACATACTACCTACACAAACAAACTAAATAAATATATACATACACTAACCAAAACCCTACTTCTAATCCTAAACTAAACCCTACCTCTAACCCTACACCAAATCTTACATATACCACCAAGTATGCACTTAACTTAACCCGCACCCTAACCCTAAGGTCCATAACTATCGCACAATTACCTTAAAAAGCTAAACCCAAACAAACTAAATAATCCACACATATGCACTTAACAAAACCCTACACTAAATCTAGCATACATTACCATCCATGCACTTACCTTAACCCGCACCTTAACCCTAAGGTCCGTAACTATTGCACACTTACCTTACGGAGCTATACCGCAGAAGGTCAACCATGACAATTCAACATTTCTGGTTTTGCTCTTCTGGACATTCGATGTTTTCATGTTTTGATAAGGACGGGTCGATGTTTACGGATTCGATAAGGTAAGCGTTCGAGTTACTAATATAGACCCGCGTTCTATAGCTTTACATATCAGACTCATCAAGCTAATGGGGCGATAGTTCCCGGGGTCTGTAGTCAGTCTTCCTTTGTGAAGAGGAATGACTGTAGCAGTGCACCATTCAGTAGGGACAAAGTCTGAGGTGAGGCTGTGATTGAACAGGGTACACATGTGAGGTGCCAGTTCGCTCTGTACTTCATGTAGAACACAGCCAGGGATACTGTCAGGTGCCATAGAAGCTGTATTCTTGGCCTTGGATAGTGCTGTTTTAACCTATTCAGCAGTAAGACTAGGTGTCTGGCAATCTACTGGTATTGTGATTGGTCCTTTGGGGGGGGAGAGGGGTAAAGTTAGCACTGAATCTGTTCGCCAGTATATTTGCAATATCTGTTGGCTCGGTATATGAGATACCATTGTGCAGTAGCTCACAGCAAATCTGGGTATTGCCATGGAGATTCTTTACATAACTATAGAAGACCTTGTGGTTATCTTTACTATCTGCTGCAATTATGTTTTCATAGCTAGCTTTAGAGGACTTGATGAGGGATCTAAGCCTTTTGCTGAGGCTGATAAGGGAGTCTTTCCAGTCTTGGGACTTCACCTTATTCTGCATCAGTTTCCTCCTTCTGTTGTAGAGTTTGTTTATGGCAGGTGTGGTGTTTTGTATTGGATCTGATGAAGTACCTTTGTGTATGAAAACCCTCATCCTGTTTTGTCTTTTGTTTTATATTTTTATTAAAAGTGTTTGTACTACTCTGCCCAGCCAGCTTTTTTTTCATGTTAATACTTTTAAAACTATGCAGTGACATCCACCAAAAACCTAGTCCAGTCTTAATGGCCTTCCCCAAGCCCTTCAAATCAGTAACATCAACACCCATCCCATATACTCACATAGTGAATCAAAAAAGTATATGTAACTAAATCCCAAGAGTTCATGCTTTGTTAGCAACTGAGTCACTAGACATCCTGGTGTGCAATGAAACTTGGCTTAAACCATAGATAACAAATGAAGACATTTTTCCACCAGGATTTAATATACCTAGGCCAGATAGCTTACAAAAAAGGGCAGGAGGCATGGCTATTATTTATTAAAACACATATCTCCTTATTAATAACAGCATGCCTCAGCTCCATAATGCCAAATTATTAATATCATTGTTTCCTTGTGAATTTCTTATATAATCTCTCTTTCCAATCTTTTCTAACCTCCTCTGATTAATTGTTATAGTTAACAAGAAATATTTTCTGTGCTCTGCTGATTATCCCTTTTTAACAGCATTTTCTGTTTTTAGATTCTATTAAAAACTCTATCAGTGCTCGATTTTTACTTAGGTTCCCCTCTATTTCTTTCTCTTTGCCTATACTCTGATATCAATTCTTGATAGGGAAGGAAATCTCTAGTCTGTAACTCAAATAAATCCTTGCTCTCTTCCCATTCTATTATTGTATTTATCAAAAGCAACACAACAAATTATCATTTAAGCTCTATATATACCACCAAGTAATAATAGTATCTACCTTAGAAAGCATTCTGTACTGGCTTTACATTTAATGTAAAAAAAAGACATGGACACTACAGGATGTTCGTTTGTCCCTTCTCCGCTCCATTTTCCCATTTGAATGCTAACTATTTCTAATAGCTACAAAATTAGCCAAACTAAACCGAATCAAGCCACAGACATAGAATCAGAACTAGAGTTCTGCGGACCCCTTTTTTCTGAGTGACCAGTGGGAAACCCTGTCTTACATAGTTAAAGCTTTCTTGTGTGTAGACCCTACATCATCTGAACTTATGGACCTGGCTCAGTTGCTTGCAATTCTGATTGTTTTTTTCCTGTGCTTATTGGCTCAACCCACTCCATTCACTCTCACTATGCTTGGACTCACTCCACTACCTTAGCCTACCCCAATTTTCACCCACCACCACTTACACTAAATTTATACTCTAGGCAATTTTTGCCGTCCCACATAACTATCCAATCACCTCTGACTGCACATACTCCTCTTGCTTCTCAGACCTTAAACCACATCCCACTCTCCAACCTATAATCTTCCCTACTCTACACAGTTACAACATCCCAATTTCCTCCCACCTCCAGTACCAACAACCTCTCAACTAAACTCTCCCTAACCATGATCTTAAATTTGATTGTATCTTCCCCTACTACTCCTCCTCACCCCCTTTCTTCTTATCATTACCTTATCTTACCTCCACTATTAAAAACCAACACCAAACCTACCCTACTATGATAAGCCAGTCTGCCTCTACATTATTTACCATCTCTCCCTCTTTACATAACACATCATTTACTCAACTATTTCATTACAAATATTACAATTACCCTGCACCCTCTTTGCTAGGCTTAAACTTAAACATCTTATGCTCATGTCCCTTGCTCTCAAACCCAACTCAAAAGCCACCACCCTCTTGCTAGCAGGTGACATCCACCCTAACCCAGGACCATCTACTTCACTGCCAGTCACTGCTCAAACAATCCAGCCACTAACCCAAATAAGCACTCCTCTCAGACTCACTGTATCCCCATCTTCCTGTATCCCTACCCCACCAATCTCCCAAGAATGTATCTATTCTATCCATCAGTGTATAAAGCCTATTGAATAAAGTTACTAACCTTCGTGTGTGGATCTCAGATTATTTCCCTCACTTAGAAGCACTATCAAAAACCTGGCTTAAACCTCACATCCCTAACACATACATTCTCCCCCTGGCTCCAACATCTACAGACTAGATAGAACCACTAAAAAAGGTGGGGGTGAGGCTATCCTATACTCTAACCACCTCACCCTCACTCCCATGCCCATTACTATACCAGATTTCCACCCCGCAGAAATTCTAATTCTAAACTGCCACCTAAACAATCACAAAAAGCTCACTGTCACCTCAATATATATCCCACCTGGCAAGAACATCCCTATCACTGAAAACATACTTTCCTGGGTGTCACAAAATATAAACTATGAAGCTATTCTGCTATTAGATGTAAACATTGATTGGAGTACCCTTGACACCTACTCCCCTGCCCAAAGCATCAATTTGTTTGGCTTTACTCAGCTAATTACTACCCCTACAAGGCTAAACAAAAACTCTGATAATGGCACAACATTTTACTGGATCCTAACCAGCAACCCCCATCTGTACCATAACCCTAGAATTATTCCCAATGCCTTGGGTGATTACTTACTCATCAGTATTCAAAGATATACTCCCCAGCTAAATAAATCACATCTATACAAATTCTGACATAAACTCATTAAGTTCAACCTCACCATTTTCAATTATAGGGTCTCTTCTGTTAATTGGTCTAACCTACACTCACTTCCTCTCGATGCCATACTCAAATTCAATCACATCTTTCTTGGCATACATGACTCACTAGCTCCCCCTCGCAAAATAAGAATAAAATCAAACTATGCCCCCTGGCTTAATAAAGATGCTTATACACTAATGCACAAAAGAGACTCTACCTGGAAAAACTGGCAAAAAAAGAAAATCTCCCACTCACCACCAATTATTTAAAGAAATAAGAAATTGTGCTAAAAACAAATATATAATGATAAAAAAATGTTTACCTTGAGGCACAATCCACTCATCAATCCAAACCCAAAACTTCTGGAGAAATATTAACTCAATTATTCACCCTGGTAAACCACAAACTCCCAGCCCTTACCCTAACCATGCAGACCAAGACACTGCCTCTCTCCTTAACCAGTTTTTTATTGATACCATTAGCAAATTAACAAATTACAGCCACAACCTCTCCCCAAAAACATTATCTCAAACCACAAATAATGAAACATGTTTCTCTTGCAACCCTATCTCAACTTCCTACATAAAGTCTCTCCTTCTAAAACTTAAATCTTGCTCTCCCTCTGCCGACAATCTACCCCCCCACTTTCTGAAACTAGTAGCTAACATTATTGCCTATTTAGTCTCAATACTTATTAATATATCTATTAAAGAAGCTACTGTACCCAACATCTGCAAGTCTTTCTACATAATTCCCCTCCACAAAGGTGGTAACTCCACTGATCCCTCCAATTATAGACCCATTACTATACTATCCCCACTATCCAAAAGTATCAAAAAATGCATACATAACCAGATACTGAAATTCTTCATTAAAAATAACCTCCTGACTCCTACACAACATGAACTTTGACCAAAGGACAGTACCTCTACAGCCCTCCTTTCCTTTAATCACACTATCGCAGAAGCTAGACATAACTAGAACATGGTCTCATGCCTGTTCTTAGACCTTTTGAAAGCATTTGACATAGCATCATACTCCAAACTACTAAACAAATTGGCTGGCTTAAACCTTTCCACCTCAACTCTCTCTTGGTTCTCCAGCTGTGTCACAGACAGACTACAGTCTATTAAATGGTAGTCTTCTTGCTCTACTTTTCTACCAATACACACTGGCATGCCACAGGGCTCTGACCTGGGACCCCCCAATGACCTCCATTCTTCCACTACCCACTCATCCCTCATACACTATGTGGATGACTCTACTCTGATTACATCCTCAAACTCAATCTCACAACTTCAGACACTCACACAACAATCTTTCCTCTCAGGTGAAAGCTGGCTAAATGAAAATCAAGTTATCTTGAATCCTAAAAAAAACTCCTCTTTCTCCCCAAGGTTAGTAATCACCTTAAGCTCTACTTCTCCATCTCTTCCCTAAATAAAACCATTATTAACATTGAAACTCACACAAAATTACTATGAATGACAGCTGATGACCATCTAAAATTTGACTTACACATCGAGCAATCGATTAAGAAAACTAATCAAAACCTCTATCTTCTATATCACAATACAAAAATTCTATCTTCCGATTCCAGACAATCCCTGCCCCAAGCCTACCTACTTCCTAGACTCCTCTATGGAGCCCCAGTTCTAAGTAATCTTCAGTCCCGCCTGCTCTCCAAACTGGAACAAGCTTATAATAAAATTTGCAAAATTTGCAGCTAACTTACCTAATTCCACCCACTATTGCCTTGTTCTTAATAAGGTGTATTGGATTGAACTTCCGCATCATCTCAAATTATTTCAACTCCATATAACCCTCTTCCTTCTCAATAAACCAAACTGCTTGTCCCTCTTCTCCAGTCTAGCCACTTACTATACCCCTTTCTGTCCCTTACGTAGTACGGACAAATTCCTTCACCAAACCTACAGATCCAAAATGAACATTGGCAATCTTTTATTTAAATCCCCCATAACTGAATTCTGAAACAACCACCCTGCCAATTTACATTGCATTACTCACACTAACTTCTTCAAAAAAGAACTGAAGAACTTTCTCCTGAATACTTGGCTATGCCCCTGCCATGGCCCAGCCTAATCCTGTTCTATTACCTGTATCTCCCACTTTGAACAGTAAGTTTGCTGGCTCTTCTCTATTTAGCTAATGAACTATATATTCTGTATATATTCTGTATGGAAAGTACTATGCTTACATCATTATAATTACTTGTTTATTATTCTGTCTCTTTTTCTTTTTTTACAAAACCATATTATCTTAATACGTATAGATACTGTAAAATTGTCTTTGTTACTTTTGTGAAACCTATTACTGTAAAATTGTAATTGCCTTTCTTGGAGCTTTTCTCCTCGGTTTCCATTGAAAATGTGCCTGTGCTGAGTTGCACCAACCTGGTTAACAGATGTAAAATAAATAAATTAAAAAACAGTAATTCTAGATGATGCTTTAGTTGGTGATCTTGTATTGGAGCTGTGGACCAACATGTTCTGTGATAGTTCTTTTGCAGAAATGGGACCACATATGTCCTTAGAAATAAAGGATTAAAAAAAAAGGTGGGAGATTGGCATAATGGTTAAGGTGATTACCTTACAGACTTAAGGTGCAGGGTTTGATTCTCACGTGAGGTAATTGGCTAGGCTGAAAATGGCCCACAAGGGCAGTTAGCCTAGTACTAACCTATGAACTATGAACTGAACTATGTAAATATAGACTGCAATACCATTAACTCAAGTAATACTATAAATAATATGTAGTTATGCAACCTCACACAACGTATTAACATTCTCATACAATACTATAAAAACAAATAAAATAATTCTATCTTAGAATGGATTTGTATATCTCATCTAAAAAAATATGCATCCTATAGCACCCTTCTCAGCTTGCTCAGTGACCATCTAGCAACCTCTGTTATCAGATAGAAAACCCAATTATCCTGTAAGCATCCATATAAAGACATAAGAAACCTATACAAATTCTAAACTGATTCCTTTATCTCTATCTTAAAACATTTCAATTGGAGTGTAGATGAAGCAGTCACAGAATTCAACAAAAAATTGCTTAACACACTCAACAAAGTTAGCACCCATAAGAACAAAAACAATCTAATCTCATCTCTCACCATGGCTATCATAAAATGCCAAATTACTTATAAAGATAGAGATAATGCCTGGAAAAATGGGACTATATTAAAACACCCACAAATTTGCAATATCATAGACAAGTAAAAAAAGAAGTGAAACAACACATCCAAAATGGAAGAAAAACTTCAGTATAAAATATAAAGATAATTTTAACATTTCTGGGTATCGATCAATACCCTTCTACATCCATGCAGGACAAGCCCACCATGTCCTACCACTGTTTTCCAAAATGGAAGCATAGTCTCTCAATTCAATCCCCATTTCTAAAAAAATAGCTTATCTCATTACATATAATTCCAACTCCAAACACTAAACCAAGCCCAACATTTTCTCCTTTAGTACAGTTTTCACCCCCTTCATCAAAAAACTCCTACAAAAGCTAAAACACACAACCTAGGTCCCAGACAGCCTACCTCCAGAATATATCAAAATTGCTGCAGATGCAGCATCTTACCTGAGATCCATCTTATTTAACTGCTCCGTTAAAGAAAATGACATACCTCATCTTTGGAAGAAATGCTATGACCTACCACTCCACTCTGGGGAGGGGGGGGTTGTTCTGATCTCTCCTTTGTTAGTCCAATTGCCATACTATCTTCTCTTTTAAAAACCCTAGAAAAGTGTATTCACTCCCAACATTTTAAGTATATCATAAAGCAAAAACTCCTCTCTCCAGCAATACATGGCTTCAGACCACACCACCGTACCAGTACAGCCCCCTTTATCTTTACCTAGTGGTCACCCTCTTCTTCAACTTAACAAACGCTTTTGACTCTGTCTACACCCACTCCAAAAAAAAAAAAACCTTTTACTATAACCTCACAAACTCAGCACTCAGCATTTCACCGGTTTCAAAGCTATATTACAGACAGTAGACTGCAAAATGGGAAAATCATTTATCCTTCCTCCTTCCTGTAACCCTGGGTGTCCCACAAGGCTCAGTACTAGGCCCACTACTGCTCAATATCTTCATAGATGACCTAAGCACTGCTTTCAGGCATGACTCTATAATGCAATATGCAGATGAGTGTGCATTGATATGGGTAGCAAAAACTCTACCTAGCCTTCAACAGATAACCCAACAATCCTTCTCTCCCTTAAAAACTCCTAATTACTTCTTAACCACCATAAAACCAAGTTAGTCATTCATCCCAAAACAACTAACCAAAAAAGCTTTTCACTGTAACTTCAAAAAATAATACCAAAATTGAACTAGTGACAGACACCAAACTGTGCAGAGTGACCATAGATAAACAAAAGAAATTTGAGATCCATGCATCTCAAACCATAAAAACAATGCTCCAAAAATTAAGCAGTCTCTATAGGGTGAACACATCCTCACAGACTCAGCCAGTTCACTATTGCCACTGCTTTCTTTCTCCACACCTACTGTATACCTCTCCAGTTCTAGAAAATCTAAGTTATTCTACAACCCAGACAGTTCAGCAATGCTATAACAAATTAGCAAAATGTGCTGTAAACATGCCCCATTGATCTCATCATTACCTGAGTCTAAAGAACCTAAACTGGACTGAACTATCACATGTCATTACTCCTCTCAGCTACAGGTAATTCAAAAAGGTCTTTATATACCTGAACTATGTACTAACCTCGGATCTCTTATCCAACTCCACACTCCAAACAGAGCACATCTGCCAGCCAATAAACTGCTATTTAACAATAACCAAATCCAAAACATCTTCAGGAAATTCACTGTACTCTCACTTTTTCTTCTTCTTTCGGCTTTTCCATGTTAGGGGTCGCCACAGTGGATCACCTGTCCGCTCATGATTGGCAGTGGAGTTTTACAGTGTCGAGTTGCCAGCCCGGCACACAACCTTCCACACACACACACACACACACACACACACACACACACACACACACACACACACACACACACACACACACACACACACTCACACCTAGGGCCAATTTAGAGTGTCCAATCCACCTGCAGCATGTCTTTGGGATGTGAGAGAAAACTGGAGCACCCGGGGGAAACCCACGCAACCACAGGGAGGACATGCAGACTCCACACAGAAGGCACTCCAGCCAAGGATTGAACCAGAGAACCTCTTGCTGTGAGGCGACAATGCTAACCACTGCACCACCGTGGCTGAAAACTAGAAATCTTTACCACTATGCATAAGGCAAATTGAAAATACATACTCACTTCAAGCTAAGCTCAAACAACATATTAACAAGACATGTCTTTGCACCTGTGAAACTCTAGACTAATATTAATAACATCAAGTATAGTTATATGCAATACTTACTAGTCTAAAATTATTACCTCATGTATATTCAATACTTTGAACATAGCAGTTTTTCTGCACTGTGCACAGAACTTAAAAGAGGTCCTTGCCCAGTTGGACATTCCCACAGAACAAATGCAACAAATAAATGAATATATAGATAACTAGATAGGTAGATACCAAGTGGAACATTGTATTCTATGACTGGGTGAAGGGGGCAATATAAGGGAGGTAAACCTTTTTTGATTTTTTTTTTTTTAGGAATTAGAATGAGTTGTGGAAAAATCCATTACAGGTGAGATAAGAGAGGTAGATGTATCTTCTAACAAGACTGGGGATATCCAGATTTAAATACAGCTTGTCATCTTATGGAATTTCCTAAATCCCAGCTCATTGTGTCAGTCTTAAATTGAATTCTATTCATGTAATATTGTGCAGAATCACTAGTTGTACTAAAAGTGACTGTACAACATGACTTTATGTTTATACTAAGACCAAAATTATACTACCAGTTATAAGTGTGATCAAGACCTTGGTGGAGTATTAGTGAATTTGGGGGTGGTGGAGGTAAGTAGATTACTAGTTTGCACAAGTATGCAGATTTAATTATCCAAAGAGTATAGTGTCTAAGACAAAAGTTTGAGGGATATCACTAGTTGTATTTTAATTCTTAAAGAGGGAACCATTTAATCTGATCAAATTTGTTCTGTTTGATAACCAGTTAGCAATCTAGTGAAATAGTTAGTGTAGATTACTGAGTGTATTGTTCATATTCAGCCACTGTAGCTAAATAGCATATGCATATAAGTACTGAGAATGTGTGAGAACAGTGCCATTTTATACAGTCAGCCAGAGTGAATGCAGTTATTAATGGAGATGCACATGCGAGTGTCTTTGAAGTAATGAGCGAATCAGTTAGCTTAAATACTTGTTCTAATTACAGTTCCTGACATTTTTATATAAAATAAATATCTTGAACCCATACATCGCTTCATCGTCTCTTTTGAATGCATGAGACAAGTAGCATGGTGCCATAATGGGATTCGAACTTGAAACAACACACAAGCCATAAAGCACATGGTTAGAAGTGGAGAAATATACTAGAATGAACTTGCAAATAGGTCAGCAGTTGTTCAAAGTTACTTTAATTCATTTAGATGATTTTCGGTTGCTGAATGTGTGGCAAAGCATTCAAAACATTCAAAATAATTACTGAGATAAACAAAATGTCTAAAATTGCGACACACAGATAAAAGTATTCAAAATAAATACAAACATGTTTGAAGCAATTTCAGAAATGTTTAAGATGTACAAAAACAGTAAAATTACTGCATTTCTTTGCAATGTACTACTTTTTCGTATTAACTAACGCTATTCGAAGCATCCAAAGTTACTGGAATGTTTGCAGTGTTCGCAGTGTTAAAGTAAAGCCTTTTCAAAGAGATTATTGTGCATTTTAGCATAATTACAAGTAACTGGTCTATGCTTATGTTTTTGTTGATATGGCAGAGGGATTTCGCAGACCTGAACTGCTTGTGTTTGATAATAATATTGCTGAGAATTGTCTACTGTTTGAACAAGAATATGATATTTTCATACAGGCTGCTTTTTGTGATAAAGACACATATACCAGAGCATTCACAGTTCTTACTTTAGCAGTCTTAGAAGCCATTAAGAGGGAACGCTCATTTGTATATGCTCCTGCCGTGTATGCAGGGGAGGGGGAGAACCACCATATTGTGATACAGGCTGAAACGCGGGAAGACCCTGAGTGCTTAAAACGTAAATGTAGAGAAATGTACACCTTCAAATGAATATTACAATGGAAAGGCATATGTTTTACACAAGAAATCAAAAGCCTGGTGAGACTATAGCAGCATACATTACTGACTTGAGAAATAAGACAAAACGTGCAGATCTGGTGATTTGTGAGATGATCTGATAAAAGACAGACTTGTGTGTGATGTTAATAATGATGCAGTGAGAAAGATTTTGCTTTGAGATAGTGATTTAACATTGAGCAAACACATAGAGATTTGTCAAATATATGAGCTTACAGAAAAGCGCACAAATATGCTTACGAATGAGAAAAGCATGCATACAGTGTCTACCACTGCAAATGTTGATAGTGTACAACAGAAAGCTAAGATAAAAAAGAGATATAAGCCAAATATTGGGGCAGTACCCAATTTCAGTCATAAACAGAATGGGGCCATAGCATCTAATTTTATTGTTAACTGTCATAATTGTGGAGGCAACCATGAATCTAAATGAGAAAAGTGCTTAGCTTTTAGCCAGCAATGTCACAAATGTAAAAAGTGGAATCATTTCAAAAGGTTTTGTAAGTCTAAAGTGACACAATCTTTTAGTAAAAAAGATCATTCAAAGAAGCAAGTAGATCAGTTAGAAAGCCATGAACAAACTTTTTATGTTGATGGTGTCTCTGTGATTGATGAAACAGTTAATACAGTAGACTAACAGTTGGCAGCAAAGGGGGAAATATTTTGTGCTGTTCAGATTAATGGAAAATCTGTAGAGCTTAACGTAGATACTGGTCCAAGTGCAATGTTATATCAGCATAAAATGTTTGCCAAAGTAAAAGCTGGTGAAAAACTTAATTCAGTAAATTGTGCAAAACTTGTTGCTTATGGTGGTGAAGAGATTCAGACTGATGGATCAATAGTTCTCACATGCTCTTCTGCTAGGAACAACTATGACTTGCAGTTTTATGTAGTTAAAAGACACATGCAGTCACTCAGGCCTCAAGACAGTTTGAGAGTCAGACTGATTTCATTTAATGAGGTCAAGTATATAACTCTAAACAACCAAAAATGTTTTACACAGAATCTATTTTGAGAATATGCTATTTTTAAAGATGAGCTTGGCAAGCTACCAGTCACATATTCCATGAAGTTAAACCATGAAGTAAGCCCACTTGTCAGACCAGCAAGAAAAGTTCCAGTAGCAAAGCAGGGCAAAGTAAAAACAGCACTAGACAAATTGTTGAATTCAGGTGTGATAACTCCAGTAAAAGAACCAACTGAATTGGTATCCTCCATGGTCGTAGCTCATAAGAAAAGCTCAGATGATATTTGAGTATGTAATGATCCAAGAGATTTAAACAAAGCATTTAAATGTCCTCATCATTCACTGTGGACAGTAGAAGAAGTACCAACTCTCATTCCAAATGCCACTATTTTTTCAGTCTTAGATGTAAAAAGTTCATTTTGGCAAATTTCGCTGGAACAAAAATCTTCATTGTTAACTACTTTCAGTACACCATTTGGAAGGTACAGATTCTTGAGAATGTCATTTGGGGTAAATTCTGACAGTGAAGCATTTCAAAGCTCCATGGAACAAAATTTTTAAAATTATCCATGTGCTGTCATGGTAGATGTCATTATTGTATTGGGCAATGGTGAATATGAACACAATAGAAACCTCAAGAAAGTTCTAGACCATGCATGTGAGTCAGTCTTAAACTGAATCATCACAAATGCAAATTCAAGCTGAGAGAAGTTACTTATGTGGGTCATTTGTTTACCAGTTCCACCATACAACCAGATCCATCTAAGCAAGCAGCAATTCTTGAGATGCCGGTCCCAGACAATGTCACATCTTTGCAACATTTTCTTGGTATGGTCAACTATTTAGGAAAGTTCACTTCAGACCTGAGTGAGCTTTCAGCACCCTTACATGAGTTGACAAGCAAAAATGTAAACTGGTCCTGGTTGGACCAAATTGCCAGTCCACCTACTCTGACATATTATGAAGTTCACAAACCAGTAACTCTTTCATGCGATGTTTCAAAGTATGGTCTTGATACAACATGTCCTTGAAAAGGCATACCAGTAGCATATGCACCCAGAAATTTACCCAAACTGAGATGCAGAATGTGCAAACTGAAAAATAGCTTTTGGCAGTAGTGTTCACATGTTCAAAGTTCACTGATTGTATTTATGGCAAATCTGTTTAAACAGAGACTGATCACCAACCTCTAGTGACAATTCTAAAAAAGGGGTCCTTATTATATCATCGAAGATGCATTCTTTCGAATGCGTCTTAATCGAACTTGAAAGCACAAAATGGAAAAATACTGAAATGGCATATAAGCAATTATTTCCCTGGGAAAGAAATCGCTTGGCTGCCTCTGCTATTTTGCCATTTTTGTCACTGTAGTGTGATTTCAGAGTTGGTATATTTAAGTTGGGGGATGTGGGGGTGATGCCCTCCACTTTATGTAATGTTTTAAAGTTTTTTTTTTTCCTTTTGTGGAACTAAGTGTTCGGGGTTGTAAGCTTTCGGTTACATGGGGTTGATAAATCAGCATTCACTTTTTTGACCCTAAGAAAACAGTGCATTCAGCTCCAGTACACTTGCAATCCATGATGTTAAAAATTGCAAAAGTACAGTTTCAATATTGTTTATATAAAAAGGCAAATATTTATACCTTGCAGATGCTTTGTCAAGAGTACCCAGACAAACCACAGTAAAGCCTGATGATGAGAAAACAGACCTTAAAGTCATAAAAGTAAAACTTTTTCCTTATCACGCCTTGATGAACTAGCTTTAGAACTTATTCTTCAGAAGCTGATACATGTTATCAATCACGGATGGCCAGTGTAACAAACCACTCTACTATTTGACATACAGAAATATTTTCCTTACTGAGATGACGTCATGATGGAAGATGGAATCATCATGAAAGGAACTAAAGTAGTTATTCCTTCAATGTTACAACTGGAATACATCAAGATTTTACATCGTAGACACCCGGGTATCAATTCTACCAAAAGAAGGGCAAGAGGCATAGTATTTTGCCCTTCTATGTCAAAAGATAAGGAGAAGGAAACTCTAGCAGGTTCTATTGGCAATAGTATTAAATCGCACCAGCAAAAAGAACTACTTCAGCAAAACCAGATTCCTGAACTACCATAGTCAACAGTTGCTACTGATATTTTTGAATGGACTGGTCAACATTACTTAGTGTTAGTAGAATCTTACTTGAATTGACTTGAAATTGACCTTCGTCCTAATCTAATGTCCAGCACTGTCATTACAAAAATTGATGAGACATTTTTCTGTGCATGGTAGTCCACATAAAGTTGTATCTGACAATGGTACACAGTTTACCAGTCAGCAGTTCAAGAAATTTGCTGAGGCTTGGGACTTTTTCCATATTGCTAGGTGTCCTGAGTATCCCCAAGCCAATGGATTAGCTGACTGTGCAGTTCAAAGTGCAAAATGATTGTTAGAGACATCTAAGAGAGATGGTAGATGTTTTCCTTAACCTACTCAATCTCAAAAACATTCCTGAGATAATCTTGCCGATCAGTAAACAACTACTGATTCCAAATGCAAAGAACAAATTGTTCAAGGCTAAACTTTTGAAGAAATGTCAGTCCCAAAAGTTGTACTTTGACAAATCTAGCAAACCTCTTATACCATTAGACCATTAAGACAAGGATGCAGCAATACAAATTATATGACAGAGTGGGTATTATCAAAAAAATTTGTGAAAAACAAAATCTTATATTGTTCAATTGGAAGGAATGGACTTTAGAAGAAACTCAAGACATGCACTTTCAGTGTCAGAACCAGTGACAAAGTAGATCACCTGTGCCAAAGACTACTTCTCAGAGCAACCTTACACTTGTTCCAATTTTGCTGGACAGTGTATTTTTCTCAAATCTCTGCAGGTTACTCCACATCTCTGACCAAGACTTACTACGTATCTACAAACCCAGGACAAAAAT
Organism: Protopterus annectens; assembly: GCF_019279795.1. NCBI lineage: Eukaryota > Metazoa > Chordata > Ceratodontiformes > Protopteridae > Protopterus > Protopterus annectens. The sequence continues at coordinate 363,662,720 of NC_056725.1, forward strand.
GGGAAGCAACCTATATAGCTACCATCCTACCATAGCATAGAATAAGTTTCCACTTCAGGTTAGGTTATTAAATCAACCAAAACAATTCAAAGCAGCTGCTAAAAACACATAAAAACACTCTGGTCTGTCACAGTACTCATCCACCATAAACTGCCTCCCCCCCCATCATTTCTCCTAACTTTTAACTTCTACTCTCTTACTGTCTCAACACTTCCATTCCTCAAGGACTGTCTACCTGTATTCTTGCAAACTCTGACTTCCTATACTTCAACACAACCTCGCTCCCTACATACCTTAAAATCATCTTCTGAAAGTAGCCTATGTCTGCACTGAAGAATACTTAGACTGTAAGAATGTTTTTTCCCACATTGAATGCATGACTAATTGACTTGCAAATATTTTATAATTGTATAATGTAAATACCAGCTAAAATGTCTCTGTCATCCCATGTTGATTTTGCCTCTTTAATTGGTTTACTGGATTGTCTAATGAATGTATTACTGCAGTGTATAATATTTTTTTCCTAGACCTTTTCTCCCCAGGCCTCCACTGAAAAAGGGCTAATGGTAGTTCAGTCGGACTACTCCTGGTCAACAAATGCAAAATAAATAAATAAATAACTAAATAAATTCCTATGTTACCCTTGAAGTTCCTATTGAGAAGAATTCCCCAGAGATTGTCACTGTTGCTAAGCCCAGTCAAAGCTTTTATATAGCTAGATTGTGTAGAATTTCCAGACCCAGTCCATAAAACACAGTGACTTGGACTTGAGTTTGATTTGTTATTAATATTGAAATGTTATCTAGCTGTTAGAAAAATATGTATTAGTGTATGTATTAGTAATATGCTTAGTGCATTTAAGGTTTGAAAAGGGTTAACACATTTATTCTATTTCACACTGCATAAATCTGTACAAACTGCAGAAACTTTCCAATCTTGTATTGTCGTGAAATATGCACAGTTATAATCTTTGCTTATGCTCTGGAAATTTACAGGGAAGCAGATCATTTCTGCTTGTGTCAGGAAAATAATAAATAGATGTATCACTTGCATTAATGTTATGAGATTCAGACAAGGAGTTCCGCTTATGCTGTGAGAAAATACACAGCTGCAGAAGCTATTGATAGTAAGAACAAAAACTGCTTGAAAATATATGAACTGCAATCAGCGTTTACTTGTGTCTAAGCTAGAAAAGTACCTTGAAATGTAATACATGTATTAGAACTACACAACAGAAGCTTGTAGCGGGCTAAAGCCCCCAAGGTCAGGTTGTTTTTCCTCAAATGTTTTTCATAAATCCAGTCATGTCAGCAGAAAATCTGAGTAACATCTGCTGTAGAACAATACAGAAAGTTGTGTTTAATTACGTCAACTATAGAAAGCAACATTTTGTAGAACAGTATAAGAAGAGCATACTTCCTGTTAGTAGTTAGGCAAAATCCTGTATGTGCATGTTTTTGTCTCCTTGCTGCAAGTAATAAAAGGTGCCATACCTGAACCTAACGTGAATTGGTCTTTGAAGTTTTTTTCCTTTGACACTAGTATATACATTGTCTTGTTATTCTATGCATGTCAAACAAAGAAAAGAGGGAGGATGTAGATCATTGAGTGTACTGTTCCTATTCAGACACTGTAGCTATATAGCACATGCATATAAGTACCGAGCATGTGCAAAAACAGTGCCATTTTTTACAGTTAGCCAGAGTGAATGTAGTCATGAATGGAGATGCATGTGCAACTGTGTTTGAAATAATGAGTGAATCAGTTAACTTAATGCATTTTCTAATTACAGTTCCTGACATGTTTATGCACAATAAATATCTTGAACCCATATACCGCTTCATCATCTCTTTTGAAAGCATGAGACAAGTGACAGTTAAGCTGACCATTTGTATGATGCCAAAGTGGGGAATGGAATCAAATGCTTGCCCAGATATGCAGTGTGGATGAGATGTATTTCATCTAGGGCTTTGATGACTTATTTTTGAAGACAATCCAATCAGGATCTGATGGACATGCTCCACCTCAAAAAATCCAAATCCATCAGGACCACGAGAGCTAAAGACTTAAACCTCGGCACAAGTATGAATAGGACATGCTGGAGGGATAGATTCATAACCCAGAGGCTTCCCATGCTTTGGAACAGGATCCCAGTTCGTATTAGGCAGAGACTCTCACTGGCTCTCTTCAAGAGAAATCTTGATGAGTGGATGGGAGATCGTAAGTTTACCCCAGGGGTCACATCTGTGTCACTGCTAGACAGGGGCACAGTAAACTAATTCTATTATATAAGGGGACCTTCATTGTGTCACTACTAGACAGAGGCACAGTATTCTAGATTTATTCTGTACATTTTTGTACCATTTCATGGGGTGGCAAAAGCCACATCACTATGGCTAGGCTTACAAATGCCCCAAGGCAGATAGCCTAGTACTATACTATGAAACTATGAAACTATAACAAAATTAAGCAGGCACAAAATACTCTTGCCAAAGTGAATTTCAAACCTTCTACAGTCTGTAGATTCTGTGTGTCCTTGTTAATTAGTTTTACAACAATTCAATCCAATCCATGGACTTACAGATAAGATTGATGAGCTAATGACCTGTAATTACCAGGAGTCACTCTTATGGAGGGGCCAACTATGCTATTTTTCCATTCTTCAGTATATAACCTGTCAAGAGATTTTGACTGATGTTATTTAGGAGAAATTTCGCTAGGTGGCGCAACATCCCTGGCTGTATCCTCCATGAACTCAGGCATGAGCTCTCAGCTTCATTAGGCACCCTAATAAACCAAAGCCTCAGCACTGGCTTTGTCCTGGCTGAATGGAGGACAGCCACTGTCATCCTTCTACACAAAGGTGGAGCATCCACTGACCCATGCAATTATAGGCCCATCAGCCTAACTAACCTGATCTGCAAGGCCATGGAATGCATTATCATGGACCTTATAAGCAAGGACATTGGCAACCTCCAAACACTTGACCCCACACAGTTTGGTTTTGTCAAAGGGAGATAATGCCTGTTAAACTTGGTCAACTTCTTTGAAACAGTCACCAAAGCCATGGATGAGGGGAAGATGGTACACACTGCCTATGTTGATCTAGCCAAAGCCTTCAACACTATTCCCCACTTGGGCATAATAGATAAACTCTTCCAGCTAGGCATCAACTCGTTTATTACCACATGGGTAGCTAACTGTCTCACTGATAGAACCCACTCAGTCAAAACAGGGGAAGTCATCTCTAGTAGTAGACCCATGACAATCAGTGTACTGTCTGGGATATACTTTTCTGAGGTGCAAGCCAAAACCAGTGGTTTCTTGCTGGCCAAGTTTGCAGATGACTGGAAGCTGGGCACTGTCTTAAATTCCCCTAGCGATGTCACCATCTTCCAAGACAGCCTTACCCAAACTAATGACTGGTGCCAGAAGCATGGCCTCAAACTGAATGCCAAGAAATGCATCCTTATCCCCTTTGAGGAAAATGGCATCTCCACTAATTATCACATTAATAACAATGTACTAAGCACACAATCAGTTGTGAGGGAATTGGGCACCCAGGTTTATAGCAACCTGACTTTTGACCACTATGTTGCCTCTGTTGTACGGAAGGCTTTCTACATGGCCCACCTCATAAATACGGGGATTTCATCCAGGAACAAGGAGGTCATAACATCCCTGTACTTCTCCCTTATCAGACCCATTATTGAGTACAATGCCCCCTTCGGCATATACCTTGCCAAGCACATGCAGCAGCTGGAGAGACCACAGAGGTTCCTGACCAGGAAAATCCAGGGTCTCAAACACCTATCCTATACAGATAGGCTAAAAGCCCTGTCCCTCTACTCAGTCTCATACAGACTGCTCAGAGGTGACCTGTGTCTAGCATACAAGGCCATCTCAGACCCAGCCTTGATGGAGTCACTGCATATCCATAAGTCAAACTCCACTTGTCAACCCACATGCAAGACCTTAAATTAGTCTGTGACAGTAACAGAACTTGTTGGCGGGATAGATTTGTGTCTCAAAGACTCCCTCATCTGTGGAATAGACTCCATCTCCATGTCGAGCAGAGTACCTCTCTAGCCCTCTTTAAGAAAAACCTGGACGACTGGATGGGAAACAGAAAATACTCCCCTGGGATCTGACCTGTGTCCCTACTGGACAGGGAAACAGGTGCTGATTTTGAGGGAACATGGGCTAAATTCTTGACTAGACTTATAAGGGCCTCTGGGCCAATAGTCTAGTATCATCCTATGAACCTAAGCAAATAAGCATGCATCCAGGTATATTGTCTGAACTCATAATGGCATTACCTTTTGTTTTAGAGAAAGCAGAGGAAAATTGGTCCATGGTGATGATGGAGAGGGAGCTGGCCTGAGCTGGTATGGGAAGGACCGAGAGTGCAGTAGACTAAAATTACAGCTGTATTTCTTAGCCGAGCTATTAGGTATGAATTCTGGGTTGTTGTACATAGAACCATTTTTAGTGAAATTTGAGCATTTTTAGCCCTGGTACCACTTTGTGCTCTGGACAGCCTCAATTGTTCTCATAGAATCTTTCATTTTCCTACTAAATTGGTTACATTCTTTCATGAGCTTGGAGAGGGTAATATTTATATAAGGATAAGTGCTAACAGTTTTGATATATATATTTCTCTTATCACACCAGATTGAATGATTAATGTATTTTGTTGTTTTGATTATGACACAAGGGGAAATTTTTTCCATATACAGTGCTTTAATAGGTCTTAAAATTCCTTGGTTAGAGCTCAAGTGTCAGTGTTCTGAAATTCAGAGTGAGTGAATGATTTTGCTTTTTTTTTCATAAAATTTTAAAAAATTGAATAGGTAATATTTGTTGAAGTCCGTGGATGCAAACAGATTACTGGGGCTAGGGAAGCTGGTACTAAGTCAGAAAATGATGGCTAAATGGTTTTATTTAACTAGAGAAGGGAACTGTCAGTTAAGACAAGTTCAACCAGAATTTTTTCCTACAGAGATGTGTATGTTCTCTAGGTAATTCTCTGGCTAAAGGAAGTGGAGGCTTCCAAATCAGATATTTTGCTTAAGGGGATTTTTGTGTTGAACACTGCTATTCACATGCAGAGCAAATTAGAATTTGCCAGAATGGAATGTCTATTAATTTCACATTTTTTTTAAGGAAAAGTTTCTAACAGCTTAGAAACAGCTCAAAGGGCAAGTGCAGTTTATGCCTGGCTAAGCAGGAAAGACTGTCTACCACATTTTCTCAGACTTTCATAAACTGGATCCCCATAGAATGACTCCATTTATAAAGCCAGTCAATGAAACTAATGATAGCTGAATTATAAACAAAAATAAACCCAACTGCAGCAACCAAACAGAACTGTAAAACTGTAAAATTCCCCAAAGCAGGCAGAAGACAGCTAGATATGCAGCTAAATCCAAAAACTTGATGAACCAGCAAGTAATCTTACCAAAAAACTTTATTGCAAAGAAAGAAAGTTAGCGCTTTCACGGTAATACCATTCCGCTTCTTCAGACAAACATGAATGGGGACAGAATAACTTATATGCAAATTACATCATCTCAAACAGCTTAACAGCCAATAGAACAAACATTCATGCAGCCACATTCTCAACTTAAAGGCATATAAAGTAGATAATATTTACTAGCATAAAATCTGATAAAAAATAAAAAATAATAATAAAAACATTAGCACAAATAAATAAAACATGTAAGATATTCAGAAATATGTAAACAAACAACAATAAACACCCTACAGCTGTTTATTCCTTAATACAGGCTTAATGGGGACATGATCATTCAACCCCATAATTCCTTAATACAGGCTTAATGGGGACATGATCATTCAACCCCATAACTAGGTGTGCCCCCAACCTCAAGATCCACTCTAACTCGACCACCTCTACGAGTCACTATATCACCACCTTGCAGACCTGGGCTGATCACACGTAATACCTGGAAGATAAAGTTATGTTCAGGGCCAGTAGACAAAACATGTTTCGCTAAGGCACTAAAATCATATTGCTTCTTCATGCAATACTCATGGTCCCTAATTCTTTCTTTTAAGCTCCTGTTCATCTTACCCATGTAGAATTTATAACAGCACTGACAATGTGCTAAATAAACCACATTCTTGGTGGAGCAATCAGCAGATGCCCTCAACTTCCACAAGTAGCCCATGACAGGGTGCCTAAAGAACCTAGACTCATCTATAAACTGACAAAAATTGCATTTATGACATTTAGATGTACCCATCAAAACTTGGGATCCAGACATAACATGTCTAGGAAAACATAACTGTTGCTTTAAATTACTGTGGTTATTATATACAAATCTGGGGCCATCTGCCAATATATCAGAACATCTGCTGTCAGTCTGTAAAATATGCCAGTTCCTGGTAACTATATCTTTCACCATATTAACACCATGGGGGAATTTCAAAACAATAGGAGGACAACAATACCTATGAGGTGATCTGATTGAATGCCTATACAAAGCAGAGAAATACGGACATGCTCTACTCTAATGCTCGTTGGTTATTCTGGCACAAGCTTGATCAACTTCAACTTGGGTGTAACCCTTGACGGCAAACTTTTTCTTCAAATCTGACAAACTTCCTTCAAAGTAAGAGGTAGTACATGACAACCTCGAGACCCTGAAGGCTTGACCTCTCACAATGTTCCCAAATATATGCTGTGGATGCATACTCCACGTATGGAGATATGACGGTCTATAACAGTCCTTCCTATGCATCCTGGTCAGCATTTTGCCATTCTCCAGCCAGATATTCACATCCGAGAAATCAACGGTGACTTGGGAACAAGTGTGGCTAAATTTCAAAATAATGACTACTTTTGTTTAAAGAATGAAAAAACAAGTCAAGCTCTTGCTTGTTGCCTTTCCAAACAATAAACATGTCATCAACAAAACATCTATATATGGCAATATGACCTCTATGTTGTCCCAATACATGATGGAATTCCCATTCTGACATCACCAAATTGGCGTAAGAATTAGCGCAGCTGGTCCCCATAGCCAGGCCAGATTGTTGCCAGTAACATTTATCCTGAAATATAAAGATATTGTGTTCAAGGACCAGCTCTAGAAGCATGCACAGGAAGTCAATATGCTTCATGTCAAATTTATTACTCCTAGCCAAAACTGCCCTGACCATACTAATGCCTTCCTGGTTAAGAATGCACATAAACAGGTATACGTCTATTGTCACTAAAAATTGTATATCTGACACATCCCCCTCACTGGTCACATTATATAAATCTCTCAAAAAGTTTTCAGTATCTTTCAGTACAACTTCACTCATATCAGGAGATATTCAAAGTTGTTTGTCCAAATAAATGGATATAGCCTGAGTCAACCAACCACTCCCAGCTACAATTGGTCTAAACTGTGGGAGTGTAGGGTGTTTGTGGATCTTGGGTAAGCCATGAATCCGAGGAATGACAGGAAATTCAGTAATAAAATAATCAAATAGTTCCTTAGTAAGTAGATCTAGATTCAAGTAAACAATTATCTATTCTACTCTTCATCATACTCACAATATCAGCTTCCACACTAGTATATGTATTAGTGTCAGACGACATCTGATTCATCATATCATAATAACATCCGGAATCTAAAATCACTACACAGCCGCCTTTGTCTGCCGGGCGGATAGCTATATTTCCATTCTTAATTAAATAATTCAAGGCTTGTTGTTCAAATCTAGTCAGATTATTACAACTTGTCATCTGTATTCTATTAATGACTTGATATATTTCTTTCTCACAAACTGTGAGGAAGACATTAAGTGCTGGTGTAAAAGCTGGTGTAAAAACACTGGGTTTTCTAAAAACCTTAAATTCAGTGTCCTGCCTCTCAGAAATATTAGGTCCATCATCAAAAAACATACGTAAAGACAAATTATGTGCAAACAAATGTAAATTAATCATACAGTCAACAAAATCCACTTTTTTCACTTACCATGAAAGCGCTAACTTTCTTTCTCTGCAATAAAGCTTTTTGGTACAATTACTTGCTGGTTCATCAAGTTTTTGGATTTAGCTGCATATCGAGCTGTCTTCTGCCTGCTTTGGGGGATAGCTGAATTATATTTAGGCATCATTCTAGGCAAGAACAGAATATCACCCAACACAAAACTTCTCCAAGACTTAAGATCATGTAATGGAAGCTCTGCCATGTCTTTCTGCATCTCTTTAAAGGAAGACCACCTGAGATTGTGGATCCCCATTGTGAGCAACAAGTTCATACTCATATTTTGGTGGAAGATTTTGGGCCTGGATCACCTTGGCATAGTCTATAACTGAAGTAAATTAAGAATCAACTGATTAGTCCTTTGCCAGTCCAGTGAGTGTAGAAGTCTCCAGACAATGGAGTCACTAGTATTTTGGAGCATTCCTTGTATTTATTATATTCCAGCAGTAGGCTATGTCTGCCTTAAAGTCACTGCATTTTCAGCTTGGTGATTAATTGTAGCAGCATGTTTCGATGGTGGAAAGTAGGCATGGATGTTGCTGTACCTATATACATAGTGGACTTATATGTGTATGAGGATATGTGTGGCTGAGATGTCATATAATTGTCTTAAAGGACTTTTTTGTACTACTTCAGCATGCATCGCAATAACAGACAGGATTAAGGGTCTGAGATTTTAATGAACTGCTCTCTGCAGCCAAGGGTACAATACTTAATTCCTTTTGAGAGATGACTTAGTGAGCTCATAAAACTGAATAGAAACAATGTTAAACAACTGTATTATATTAGCCGCTATGGATTTAGTAAAGAGAAATAAACTCAAACAAATCTAATTTACTGTTATGATTTAGTAACTAGCAGTTGATTTGGAATTGGGAGTGCTGGTTTTATATTTGGATTTAACTAAGGAATTTGATGTATTACCCTTTTCTAAGATCTATGGAACTTTAACTGAGAGCAACTGTATTCCCTATTTGCTGAATTGGATAGTGATATGGATTGTGAAAGTAAACAGCTGGAGGTTATTGATGGGTGTTGTTTTGACTTTCTTTCCGTAATGAATGTTGTTCCTCAGGGACTGATATTAAAACCACTGCTGATTAATATGATATTTTCCACTTTTCCCAAGAATAGAATTTGTTAGTGCAGTAAATATGCCAATGATTGTAAATTAGATTTTGTAAAAACTGACAGAAATGAATATAATACTACTAATGTTTTTTTTTTTTTTTGATTGCAGTAAATAACTAGGCCAGATGTTATAGGAAATAGTTTAGTATAAACATATACTGTTTTATGGAAAGCATATTCCAAGAGAATTATCATTAATTCAGAGTATGCTGCAGTTTCTGAGGTGGATATGTGTGTGTATATATATATATATATATATATATATATATATATATATATATATATATATATATATATATATATATATATATATATATATATATATATATATGATTTAGGTATTTCAATTATTTCAATTATTTCCTTCTGTAAACAGTCTCATTTGATGGTTTCAAAACCCAATAGGGAACTTGGAATATTATTGGGAAATGTTACTTTAAGAGATAATCAATATTTGGTTGATTTATATAAAACATCCATTAGTTCAATTTTGGAGTATAATAATGCTTTTATTGTTTATCATATTAATCAGTTGAATTGGCTATAATGAGTTCAGAAAAGCTTTACTAAAAGAATTAAATCTTTCCCAAACTTATGTTATGACGATAGATGTTGGAGGCTAGTTAATTATTCGTTACTAATATCTTAGAGGTAAGTTAATTTTGGCCTATACAGCTTTAAATGACATTTTAGAAGGCATCATGAACTTAGATATTAATTACAGCAGAAAAACAGATAAATGTTCAAAATGTGCGTATAAAATAAAGAGTTATAGAACATCAATGAAGGTATCTCTATTATACAAAAAAATCCAATACGGTGGAATAAATTGCCATTTTTTTATGCATAAGGCTTTTAAATTAAACTTAAAAAAATGGATAACTGAGCATATGATTCTTCTTTTTGGAAACAATTTTCCTCAGTGGCCTTAGGGACTGAAAACTGAAGACTGAACATATGAGTATTTGAACCTCCGTTTGTCTTTTGTGTGACTTGTTCTAAGGTTACTCATGAAAAGAGGCATATTTATCTTTCAGATTATCTAGTTAACTGATAGATAAAAAATAAATAGTAAACAAGTACACATACATGGGTAATATTCACTGAACAGAGTAAATAAACATTAGGAGCAACCAGTTTCTGTACAAGGTTGAAACTTTCAGAGCTGGATTTTGTGGTAAGGCAACTATAGTGGATTGATAGGGAAATTTGAGGCAGTTGCTAGATAGTCTTAGCATGTCTAAGACATTAGGTTGGCCACAAAACAGTTCAGTCTATTGCTTCATAGTTTAGAGGCTGGATAGAAATTGTGAAATATTGGCTAAAAGCTAGTGGTAATGGTGGTAATAAAGGATAAAGCCACATAGGTTGGATTATGTACTTTACTGCTGATGCTTTGCCCTTACAAAAGCCAGGCAATCATAATCAAGCCTAAACCCCGACAGAGGTTGGCCAATGAATGCTAGGAGCTTTAGACATTTAAGGAAACCAAAGTTCAGATTGCTGGCACATGGAAGCCTCTACTCTAAGATAGGCTAGTACACTGTAGGCCTGGTCCTAAGAAGTCTCTGAAGTTCTTGTAATAGTATGAATCATTAAGATCTCAGATGGGAAAGGGGTTTTCTTCTCCTTCTCTATACAGCCATCTCCAAATTGTGCCATAGAGCATTGCAATCATCTCAGCACTAAAGAGGACAGGTCTGATGAATACTTTTGGCTATTTAAAAGTCTGTAAGGTTTCCTTTTCACTACAGGAGGCCAGTCAAAAAGCAAGCCTACAGTCCTGCAGAAGCTAGCCATTTTAACATCAGATGCTCTGATACTTCGTTGAAACCAGTGTTCAGGTAACTGAAACATGGAAGCCTCTTCTTTCCCAAGAGGTTGCTGCACTGCAGGCTTATGTAGAGGAGGCTACTAAAGTCCTTTCAGTGTACTAAATCAACATGAACTGTGATGGGAAAGGGTTCTTTGTCTTCTCCTCTTTCTCTGTAATATTTTTTTGTAATATCTTTTCCATTGTCAGAAATCTAGCACTTAAGAGCCTACAACCTATATCACGTTCTTCCAGCTTCATTTTTCTCCATTTGCATCCTCTGCTTTTAGAGACTAACAAAAGAGTGCTGCAGGACAATACCAAAAGAATGTTAAGCTGTTTATTGCAAGAGGCATATCAATGCTGCATAAAGTGAGGGCATAGATGACTAGATTGCTGCAGAAAAGAAGAAGGAAGTGAAGAGCTGCTACGTCAGATACTAATGCATCCTCCATTACTCATTGATAACATTGGATCTATTATTAGAACTAAAAAAAAAGTTGATGTACTTATTCTTGTGCCTGCAGCATAGAGCTTGAAAATTTTCATGGTTAGCAACATGCAAAGTGTCAACATGGATGCTGTGAAAATGGAAGGAAATAAATGTAAAAGTGCAGTCAGCCAGTAACATCTACAAAATTAATATTTGTCTGTGAGAATCTTAACTCTGACCCACTGACATGGAAGGAGTGCTACTCTATATGCTGCTCAGAACACAAGTTCAAATACTGTCCTGGGTGTCAGAGATCTGGCTTAGATGGAGGACATCATGACCACTGGTCTGAATGCATTGCTTGGGTAAAAAGAGCATGACTAAAGCTCTCTGGGACTGCTACCTGAAAAAAGGGAGTGGGCAGTTTAAAATACTACCAGATCACAATGGCTTGTACAGATTCCTCTACAGCTGAAGTGGGTGGGAGGACAACATATATATCTATCTATATCTATCTATCTATTATATATATATATATATATATATATATATATATATATATATATATATATATATATATATATATATATATACACACACACACACACACACACACACACACACACACACACACACACACATATAAACACACACACACATATATATATATATATATATATATATATATATATATATATATATACTGGTCTACTACCGTAGATCGAAATTACACTATTTCGAAATACGATAGTAGTGTCCCACAAATGCAAAAGTGCACTTCAATTAACTTAGATATGGAGATTAATATAATTAGGCAGCTTCTACTAAGCTTAGATTCCAAGAAACATATGATTTCCATGGCATACAAAGCATTTTCTGCATATCTATATAGAAACAAACTTATTTTTGCTGACTTCTGGAGTAAACAAGGTACTACAATATCCCCGCAACAAAAATTGGATTCGATAAAATGCACGCTCAAACACTCCCCTTTTAAGAAGTTCACGCTTACTCAATTTATGATTATTAACAATTTATATTATACCCCAACTCATTTAAATAAATTTAACTCATCTGTATCCACTGCTTGCCCTTGTTGTTCACACCCACGAGCCAACATTATCCATATTTTATGGTTTTGTAAATATGCCCAGAACCTATGGTGTTCTCTTAAGGTTAGATTAAGTAAAATGGGTTATCATAAGTCAACATTATCTTGGGAAATGACTTTACTACATATTACTAATATTAACATGTCATCTTTACGACTTAGGTTACTGATCAATGTCTGTCTTCTAATTAAGTTCTATATTACCAAACACTGGATGGATCGCTCAAAGTTATCTTGGGGTAGTTTTAGTAATATGGCAATTACTTATATAACCTCTCAGAAATTGATTACCACTAGCCAGTAAAGACTGGAGAATCAGAGTCTCTGGAATTCTCTTTTTTTACTCCTTGCTGAAATTTGATTATTGGGAATCCAAATGTATGATTGATTTATAGGTAGAGATCTCCTTACTGTATAAACTCTATTGAGGGCCAGAGATTGGTAGTAGTCACCAATTTAAAGCATTGGCACTTTGTACATATTGTGTATATAGTTTGTTTATGATAATAGTCTTAATAGATATCTTGTCCTTTTTTGTCTCGTTTTAATGTTCTAACGCTTATGTATCTCTGACATTGTGTAACTACTGACTTTTGTTGTGGCATATAAAACTGTAATAAAGAATTTAAAAAAAAAAAAAAGTGCACTTCAATGAAAGTGCACTTTCATGAAAGTCACTAAGTTGAATGGGACATTTCCTGCACTGTGGTGCGGAAGTGACAGAAACAGGATATTAGGGTTAGGGCTTGGGTCAAGGATAGTGGATAGCTAGTAGGGCTATCCACTATCCTTAACCCAAGCCCTAACCCTAAGGTCTGTGACTACCGCACCACAGTACAGGAAATAATGTCCGTAACTACTGCTCAGGAGAGGAAATACAATTTCCTGCACTGTGATGTGGCAGTCACAGACCTTAGGGTTAGGGCTTGGGTTAAGGATAGTGGATAGCCCTACTAGCTATCCACTATCCATTACCCAAGCCCTAACCTTTCGCTCGTTCTAGTGACTTTCGGGAAAGTGCACTTTCATTGAAGTGCACTTTTGTTTTAGTGGGACACTACTATCATATTTTGAAATAGTGTAATTTCAATCTACGGTAGTAGAATATATATATATATATATATATATATATATATATATATATATATAGGTCCACTTCATAATTTCGAAATTTCAAAACCTCGAACATCAGAATCCCAACGTTCAGATGTCTGAAGTTTTGAAATCCTGAAGCTATACAATTGAGATCGCTCAACAGTGTGGAATGGTAACTTAACCATTCTCTTCAGTGTAGTGCAATCTCGGAGTTGGTAATTTTATGCTGCGGGTGTGTGTGTGGGGTGCAGGGGGCTTGCCCCCTGCAAAATCATGATTTATAATGCTTTTTTGTTTTATTTATTTATTTTTTTGTGTGTTTTGAGATTTTAAAATGTCGAACATCTGGATGTCAGGATTCTGATGTTCGAAATTCTGAAATATCAAAATTACATAGTGGACCTATATATATATATATATATATATATATATACTCTATACTATACCACACTTCTAAAGACTAGTGTAGTCTCCTTTAAGGCCCCCAAGCTGGCGGAAAACAGTACTCAAGCCGCTGAATCACTTACAAATGCCTTCTACCAGCACCTGCAGGACTGCATGGATAAGGCAATCCCAAGCAAAACAAAGACTCTTTGTACCAAAGGCAAGCATCCAGTCTGGTGGACCCCAGCCATAAACAAACTCTACAACAAAAGGAGGAAGCTACTACAAGATAGAGCAAAATCCTTAAAAGGTAAGACACCCTTGATCACTATAAGTAAAAAACTAAGAGCTCTCATAAAATCATCCAAAGCAAATTTTGAGAGAAAAATAGCTAAAGACTCAAAAGACAATCATAAGGCCTTCTTTAGCTATGTTAGAAACCTGGGAGGAAACTCCCAGATATGCTCAGAACTAGTTCAAAATGATGTGAAGATTACTGATCCTACAGACATTGCCAACATACTGGCTGACAGGTTCAGTGCAAACTTCTCCCCTCCCCAAAGGAGAGATATCTATACCAAGCGATTGCAGCCCCCAAACATCTCCAACACCCAAGTGAGAACTGCTCTCTCCAAAGCAAAAAACACAGCATCCATGGGACCTGATGGTGTCCCCGGCTGTGTGCTCCACGAACTCAACGAGGAATTAAACCCACAGCTAGGACAGCTGTTTAATCATAGTCTTACCTCTGGATACGTACCCAGGGAGTGGTGCACTGCAACTGTGGTCCCACGTCACAAAGGCGGTGCCTCCACCGACCCTGGAAATTACCGCCCATTAGCTTGACAAGCCTTATCTGCAAAGCCATGGAGAGGATCATAATGGACCTCATAAATAAAGACATAGGGAATTTGCAGACTTTGGATCCATCCCAGTTTGGCTTTGTCAAAGGCAGATCATGCCTTCTAAACTTGGTTGACTTTTTGAAACAGTCACCAAAGCCATTGATGAGGGAAAGGCAGTCCATACAGCCTACCTCGATCTGGCGAAGGCCTTCGATACAATACCCCACTCGGGTATCATTGAAAAACTCATCAGCTTAAATGTTAACCCATACATCACAAGATGGGTTGCAAACTGGCTGAGTGACAGAACCCACAGTGTCAGAGTTGCTGGCGCCATGTCAGACTCAAAGCCTGTCACAAGTGGTGTACCACAGGGCTCAGTCCTGAGCCCACTCTTGTTTGGCATCTACTTTTCCAGTACAAGCAAACACAGGAGGGTTATGGCTGACAAAGTTTGCAGATGACTGTAAACTGGCCATAGTAGAAAACACATCTGACACAGATATCCTTCAGAAGGGTCTCACAGAAATGGATAACTGGTGCCAGAGCCATGGCCTAAAGTTAAATGCCAAAAATGCATAGTCATACCCTTCGGGAAAAACAAGGTTACCCCTAGCTACCAAATAGGTGGCAATCCACTGAGCACAGAAGAAGTTATCAGGGACCTGGGGACCCAGGTTGATAGTAGTCTGTCATTCGACACCCATGTAGCTAAAGTAGTTAGGAAGACCTTCTACATTGCCCACCTTATCATGAAGGGATTCTCATCTAGATCAAGGGAGGTCATAGTCTCCCTATACTCATCACCCATCAGACCAATGATTGAGTACAATGCCCCATTCGGAATGTATCTGACCCGACACTTGCAGCAGCTGGAGAGGCCACAAAAGTTCCTCACCAAAAGGATAAAGGGTCTCAAACATCTGTCCTATGCTGCCCTACTGAAAGAACTCCAGCTCTATTCAGTCACTTACCGCTTACTCAGAGGTGACCTTTGCCTAACATACAAGGCCATGTCAAACCCAGATTTGATGAATATGCTTCACCTCAAAAAATCTAGATCCGTCAGAGCCACAAGGGTGGGAGACTTAAACCTCGACACGGCTATTAATAGGACGTGCTGGAGGGATAGATTCATCACCCAAAGACTCCCTATGCTGTGGAATAAAATCCTGGTATATGTGAGGCAGAGCACCTCACTGGCCTTGTTCAAGAGAAATCTTGACCAATGGATGGGAGATTGCAGATATACCCCAGGGATTACCTCAATGTCACTGCTCGACAGAGGCACAGAAAAATAATGGGTATAGTTCCCCATACTAAAGGGGTGGCATAAGCCACAAAACTATGGGGCTAGGCTTGTAAATGCCCTCGGGCAGATAGCCTAGTATGAACCTATGAACCTATGAACCTATATATATATATATATATATATATATATATATATATATATATATATATATATATATATATATATAAACTGACATGGCATGCAGTGATTAGAAATTTATGCCCACAGATGTTAGTGTAGGTAAGGCAAAAGTACTCCTGTCACTGTATGAAGTAGATGGTACCAGCTCACTCTAATCTCATTTCTAACATGGAGTAGATGAATGAGTAAATAAAAAGAAATGAATGAATTAAATAATGGGTTACGATTTGGTTAAAAAGAAACACAGATAATGGGAAAAGAACCTTTAAGATAAGGAGATTGCAATGATTTTATTCTGGTATTCATCTGAAATTTGGTAAAATCTATAAAATACAAAAATGTTCAGAAATTATGGTTGTTATTTTGTAGAATACTTTTATTTTGCATAATTTTAATAGATAAGGAATATTAGGAATCAAGAATTATCAGTTAAGAGGTGAAATGACATTTTCTGCTATTTAAGATTGGAGCATGAGTGCCAGAAAACTATCTGTGCAGTCACAGCCAGTCAAAATATTTAAATAGCATTAAAGGTTGGCTGCACAGAATACCCATCCCCCACACTTCCTCAAATGTACGTATACCAATACTGGTGACAGGAAAACCTTACGAGAGAAGCATACAATGGTCATTGTTTTTAGTCAGCTTATGATGGAGAAATAATTTCTGACAGAGCAGTCGTGGAAGAATTATAGAACTGCAAAATGACATTGTATATGAGGTTAACATACTCATCTCCTTTCTTTGTTGTTGCTTAAAAAGAAAGTTACATTAAAGAACTGCATATGTTAACAAAAATATGGAAAACAAATAATATCAAAGCATCTGCATTTGGACATATCTTGTGGTGTAGGTGTGCATTTCTGAAGGAATTAAGGGTAGTTGAATTTCTTATGTTAAAAGGGGCATACTTCTGTGCAGATAGTACAGTTTTGGAAAATACAACTTTGGTATGTGAGATACAGAAGGCATGGTTTTTAACCCCTGCTAGGTCACTTGGTGGATTATCTCCATGGTGGTGACAAGACATATATTTTCATTTTGTGCCATTGGATAGCAAAGGGTACACCACTGTGGCTAGCAATAGGAAGAACACTTTAGTGGAATTATTTTTGCTAAGAGATGGCAAGACGTATAGCTGAAACCATAGGTCTATTAATGGGACTCCAATGTTGATATCAAAACTTTGACAACACAAACATCAAAATGTCAATACGCATGTGCTTGAGGAAATTTCTTTGTGCATTCTAACAAAGCAACCTCCCCACACTTCTACTAATTATATATACCTATTCCAAGATCACACACAAAAGGGTGTGTTCTTTAACTCTGGGCATTGTGAATTATTTAAGTTATAAATGTGGCAGGTGTAATTATTACACATATAGCCATCAGGGTCACTCAATGGAAATAAAAGGAAGAATGTATACTGTCAATGGAAAATATAATTGTAATTTCAAAGGGTTAGTCTATGTAGCATTGTGCCTAAAATGTTGGGCATTTTATATAGGAAAAATCACCCATATGTTAAGAGAAAGGATTTATGAGCATGTATAGGTTCATAGGTTCATACTAGGCTATCTGCCCTGGGGCAATTATAAGCCTAGCCCGATTTTGTTTGGCTTACGCCACCCCTTGATTTGAGTATACTGTGCCCTTTTTAAGGTTTAGTTTGCTGTGCCTCTGTCTAATAGTGACAGGGAAGTAATCCCCAGGACAAACCTACGATCCCCCATCCACTCATCAAGATTCTTCTTGAAGAGATTCAGTGAGGTGCTCTGCCTAACATGAATTGGAATTCTATTCCAGAGTGAAGGGAGCCTCTGGGTTATGAATCTGTCCCTCCAGCAAGTTCTATTTATTTCAGTGCTGAGGTTCAAGTCCCTCGAGCGTATGGCTCTAAGGGATTTAGATTTACTGAGGTGGAGCATGTCCATTAATTCTGGATTGGACATAGCTTTATACGTCAGGCATAGATCGCCTCGAAGTAGGGGGTATGCAACTGAGTAGAACTGGATTTTTTTTAACCAAGCAGCATATGGCATCTGTTTGAGTCCCTTGATCCTCTTGGTGAGGTACTTTTGAGGTCTTTCTAATTGCTGCAGGTGTCGGGTAAGGTACATCCCAAAGGGGGCATTGTATTCTATGATGGGCCTGATGAGGGATGAATAAAGGGGCATGATTACCTCTCTTGATCTAGAGGTGCATCCTTTCATGATGAGGTGGGCTATGTAAAAGGTCTTTCTAACCACTTTGGCAATGTGGTTGTCAAAGGAGAGATTGCTATCAACTTGGGTCCCCAGATCCCTAATTTCTTTCTCTGTACTTAATGGGTTATCGCCTATGTGGTAATTTGTGGGCACATTGTTTTTACCAAAGGGTATGACTATACACTTTTTGGCATTTAGCTTTAGACCATGGCTCTGGCACCAGTTATCCGTCTCTGTGAGACCTTTTTGAAGGATGTTTGTGTCAGCTGGAGAGTTGATTATGGCGCCTAGTTTGCAGTCATCTGTGAACTTGGTGAGCCATAGTCCTCCCATGTTGGCCTGTACCTCGGAAAAGTATATACCGAACAAGAGCGGTCCCAGGACAGAAACTTGTGGGATGCCAGTTGTGACTGGTTTCGAGTCTGACATGGCTCCAGCAACTCTCACTCTGTGGGTTCTGTCTTTGAGCCAGTTTGCAACCCATCTTGTGACATAGGGGTTTATATTTAAGCTGGATAGCTTATCTATGATGCCCAAGTGGGGTATTGTGTCAAATGCCTTTGCTAGGTCCAGATAGGCTGTGTGGACTACCTTCCCTTCATCTATGGCTTTGGTGACTGTTTCGAAGAAGTCAACCAGGTTCAAAAGGCAGGATCTGCCCTTGACAAAGCCGAACTGCATAGGATCTAGTGTCTGTAGGTCCCCAATGTCTTTGTTTATAAGCTCCATGATGATCCTCTCCATAGCCTTGCAGACTAAGCTAGTCAGGCTTATGGGGCGATAGTTTCCAGGGTCTGTAGAGGCTCCACCTTTGTGGAGTGGGACCACTGTTGCTGTACGCCGTTCTGTGGGCACATATCCTGTAGTGAGGCTGAGATTGTATAGCTGTTTTATTTGAGGGATTAGTTCTTCTTGGAGTTCATGTAGGACGCAACCCGGGATGCCATCTGGTCCCATGGAAGCAGTGTTTTTTGCTTTGGAGAGGGCAGCCTTCACCTGAGCATCAGAGATGTTTGGGAGGCAGCCCTCTGCCAAGATAGATACTTGCTCTTTTTTTGGGGGGGGGTGGAGAAGTTTGCACTGAACCTGTCTGCCAGGATATTGGCGATGTCTGTGGGTTCAGTGTATTTTTTGTCATTTAGAATCAACTCAGAACAAGTCTGGGAGTTGCATCCCAGGTTCCTAACATAACTGAAAAAAGCCTTATGATTGTCTTTAGTGTCCTGAGCAATTTTTCTCTCGAAGCTGGCCTTGGAGGATTTTATGAGGGATCGTAATATTTTGCTAGTACTGATCAGGGATGCCTTCCCTATTAGGGATTTTGCTCTATCATGTAGTATCTTCCTCCTTCTGTTGTACAGTTTATTTATGGCTGGGGTCCACCAGACTGGACGCCTGCCTATGGATGTTTGGGTTTTGGTTTTGTTTGGGATAGCATGATCCATGCATTCCTGGAGATGTCCATAGAATGCGTTTATATAGGATTCTGCAGTTTGGGCCGTAGTTTCCACTGGCCCTGGGGCCTTGAAGGATTCCACTTCGGTTTTGAGAAGTGAGAAGTTCGCTTTTGAGAAGTTTTTCACTGTGGTTTTCTGGGCTGGGGGTGGGGTCGGGATGTGGACATCCAGTGAAATTAATTTATGGTCTGATCTTACCAATGAGGGATATACTTCAGGTGTGGAGCATAGAGTCCCCATGTTGGTAATGATCAGGTCTAGTATGTTATCCCCTCTTGTGGGAGTGGTGACTAGTTGTTCCATAGCATTTGAGTTTAAAATTTCCAGGAACCTTTGGGCTAAGGTGCTGGGGCTTGAGTAGTGCTCCCAGTCTATGTTTGGGTAGTTGAAGTCACCCAATATAATGGTGTTCGGAGAGATCTTCATGTTCTCCAATGTTTTCAGGAAAGCCAAGTGGGATTCCTGACTTTGAGAGGGTGGTCTGTAGGATGCTATAAACTGAAAAGCAGTCTTGTCCACTGTTAGTTGCACATGGATGGTCTCCGATACTTCGTGCAATGCCACTAACCTGGAGGTGTGGATATCCTTGATAAATATGGAAACTCCCCCTCCTTTTGTGGTTCGGTCCAGGTTTTGGGGCCGAAAAGCATGATATGAGGTATAACCTGGTAGTGCTGGGGTGCTCTCTGGAGCCTTGAACCAGGTTTCTGTCACTGCACAGATATCAATGTTCTCCATACTGAGGAGAACTTCGAGTGCATGCATTTTGAGGTTAAGACTTCTGGTGTTTAGCAGCATTACCCTTAGTTTCTTGTTTCTTGTGCTGTCTATGGAGGTGAGTTTGACTTTTGAGCCTTGCCTAAAAAAGGCACTATGGGGGTGGCAAGAGCCTTTGCCAATATCCAAAAGCCCAGTGGTGACAGGTGCAAGCCGTCCCTAGTAAAGCAATGTGCCTTGTCGAGCATGTCATCCCAGGCTGACAGACACTGGATCCCCTTAGAATGACACCAAAATTTTAGCCAATTGTTAAAATCGATCATTTTGTCTTTGTACTGTGGCATCATTCTGGGTGAGGGTAAGATGCTGCTCAAGGTCAGGGTCATACCGGCCTGGGCTACATGATCAGAGAGCTCCTCTATGTCTCTTTTCATGTAGTCCAGGGAGGTACGTCTCAGGTCATTCACACCAGCATGTACAATGACTGAGTCATATTTGTATTTGCTTTGGAGTGACCTGAGTGCTTGCGTTATGTGGCGGATCCTAGCACCCAACAGGCAGCTCACTGTGACCTTCTCTTTATTCAGCCTGGTGAGTGGGATGTCAGTGTGTCTGACAATAGAGTCACCTATTACAAGAGTACCAGGTGTGTTATTCAGCCTTAAGGGCTGTGGCTGCTTGGCACACTGACTTTGTGGGCTATGTGTTGTGCGTGTTTTGTTTTGGGGTAGCGTTTGCTTGGATGTCTGCTTTGGAGGTCTCTGTTGTTTAGGTAGATTTTTATTTAGAGCCTCCGAGTATGCTTTTGTGTATTTATGTGTTTGGTTCGCTGATGTGGTGGGACTATGTGATACTGGAATTGTGTTGTGTGAGGTTACCTTCTCCTCCTGACTGGTTTCACCAGTTTTGAGATGAGAGAGCTCAGCCTCCAGTTTGGCTATATGGTTGCATCTCTCACATATATTTGAACCTGTTTGGAGGAGGAGAGGGTTGTCCGTGTACATGAGACAGTTGTAACATTGCCTCAAAATTCCCAGATTCACCAGCTGGACTGGAAAGGAAACCATTGACTGACCTTTGGACATGCTAGAGTAATATAGGGAAACTGAATTAAGACAGACCAATAGGGGACAAGGTAATCGTAGAGAGTATAAGAGTAAGTAGTGCTTATGGTTTAATAGTGCTAACTTGTAAGATTACTTATTTGGACCAGTGAAGGGCCTTAGAATGAGAGTATGGTGATTAAATTGAGAGATAGAGCAGTTCTAAGGGAAAATGTGAAGAGCAGACTTTGTGGAGCCAGGAATAGTTTAAACCCAATTAGGTGGCACTGCCCGTTGTTGCGCTATGCACAAAAATGTGCAAAACCGCGCAAAAGAGGGATTTAAGAGAGGAAGATCAAGGAGTTTGGAATTGACCCAAAATGGCCAATAAAACTACAGTTTCAAGTCAGTAATCACTCCCACAGGGGCAGGCAGGCTGCTCAATGTTTATCACTGCCACTGATGAACTTAAATAATGCACTTGAAAATATACATGAATTTCCTGATCATGAATTTAAGTTTTCAGTTTTGCAGCAGGTTCCAATACCTGATAGAGGTGGTCCCTGGGAATGAATGTTGGATGAAGCCGAGCTTGTTTGGCACCTTAATTTGTTTTCATATGCTTGGCCAGGACTAAATGACGTTTGTAATGTTAGTAGTATTTTAAAATTAAAGGCTTTAAATAGATGACAACTTTTCATAACAGTTCCAGATTACCACGTTTCAAAAGTCTGGTATGATATAACGTATGCTTGGGGTAAACATTTCAAAATATCATGTAATAATGGATAATTGTATTTTTATTAGTGTTATTATCATCATTCATTATTTTTATTCTTATTTTATAATAATGTTATTGATGTTGGTGATTAATGGTTTATGTAATTAATTAATTGGATGACATCATGGGCATTTTTGGCACCTATTTTTGTATTTACAAGGTTATTGTGTATATGTGTTTGTCTGAAAAAGTTTACTATTTTAGTAAATGAAAAGCTCTTCACAATTACATTGATTCAGTCTCCGTGCTTTGAATTGCCGTTTATGTAAAGAACTTGACTAAGTTGACCATTTGGGCACAGGAGAATTCTTTGCTGACAAATACATCAAAAATAAGCATATGAAACTTGTGTACATAAACTGGAAGGTGAATATTTAATACAACACACAGAGATTGAAACTGTAGATTCATTTAAAGACCTGGGTATATGGTCAGATTCAGCTTTTGAGTTTTTCAAATCATATCAACCAATTGGTTAATGATAGTTATAGAACTATAGGTTGTATGAAAAGATTTTCAAGTCTAGGAAATCAGAAATGATGAAATCATTGTTTGTTAATTAGTCCAGATTTGAGTATGGAATAACATTATGGACAACTTATAAGAAAACAAGCACAAGCAAATGGGAAAGAATGCATTAGAAATATAACAAGGGTATATTGCCTCTTAACCTCTTAATACAAGAAATTTAGACAAAGCCTAAAACAATGGGAGGACAAAGGCCCAACAGTAGAGACAGATTTTAAATATTGCTCTTACAAACTTAGAAAGTTACTAGAATACGAGGATTTGTGTTATCGTGCATTTTCTGAAGGTAACAAAGTCCAAAACTCAAATGTGTGTGATTATTTAGTGACTTTGATCATGAGTGATTTGCCAGAAAAAAATATTTAATAAGGAATAGACCAAAAATATGAGGCAAAAATCTAGACATTCTGTAAAAACCTGGACAGTTCAGAAGGGCATCCATGGATATGAAAATTTAAGTTATTATGAAAGAGTAAAGTATCTTAACTTGTACAATTTCTCATGTAGATACTTAAGAGAAGATCTTATTTAGTTACATAGGGCATTTAGAGAATACTACCTCTGGCAATGGTTGGGGTTATCAAAACATAGCAGAGAATCATCAGACAACTTATGTAGAAGATTGTGTTGGAATGAGAAGTGCACTAACTGGTTTACTGAGACAGCAGCTTATGAATGGAACATATTACCAAATTACATTAAAGCAAGCACTAGTTTAGATATTTTTAAGAACAGCATGGACACTTATTATTGTGAACAACTGTTTTGGTATATTGGCAAGCTAGAAGGGCCATGCTTGAAATATTTGTATGTATGTATAGTGGCATCCATACCAATCCAGCAAAAGTATAATGGCACAATTAAAACTAATCCCATATGGTGGAACTACCACATCAGCAAACTAGAGGATGGGTGATCACAAATTTTCACTAGGGAGATATGAAGATAATCTAGTTAGTGGAAGACAGTGTTAGCCCCTTATCAGTATTAGTTGACATGTTTGAGCTTCTCAATTGTCTCCTTGGCCATAAGCTTAGTATGTACCTATGAATCTATCTGTGAGCACATATATGTGTATGCATGAAGTGTCATACTACAACATTCATTAACAGATGGCAAGACAGAAAAGCGTATGGTACATTTAGAGTGATGCTTCTACCTCAACTCCACATAATATAAATAAAGAGAATGGAGCCTTGCTTGGCATCACATGCTTAGATGAGGCAAAGGGATATTGCATAATGCTAACATTGTCCTATGGAGCTTTGTGTTTGTGGAATAATGAATGTTGAAATTCTTGAATTGAGCAGAGCCTAGAACAGACATATTGCACAGATACCTGTTATCTTCTTAGCATGGATAGAATTCACTTATTACTTTCTCTGGATTGCATCTTACAGGACTGGTTATTATTCTGTGATATTAGATTTTCTATATCTATTTAGAGGTATGCATAAGTATGCCACAAATTTCTATGATGATACCTTCCCATATGTCAAGGCAGAATTAATGTTCTGGGGCACAGCTTTCTCTGCTGCCTGCACACCTTATATTTTATGGTACTTCTAATAAAAAATGATTTGGGTGAAAAGTGGCATGGATTATGGATTTAGGAACTTTGGTACTTTAGAAAGTGCTTTTTAATACCATCATTTATTATTTTATCATCTAGAAACAGAGCAGGTACAATAACATTCCAATGTTCTCTACAAGAAACTGTTAAATCTTCAGCATGTAACCAATATATGATGTTATTGTTTAAGGAAATTATGAAGCTGTACTCTCATTAAGCATAGTATTTCTACTGGCATCATACTGTATGCGTTTGCATTCCCCAGGCAACTACTCTGACCTTCAGTCTGGTTCCATGCTGCAGTACCACCTATATCAATATTTCCTTAACTGCTACTGCAGCCTTTCCCACAATAATCTATTCTGGTATGGCTTCCCGGGTTCATCATCAGCTTTATGTTAAGCTTACAAGTTATATGTACTAAGAAGCAAGGGAGTGGATGCAGCTGATTACAGCTGTGTTAATTGTTATTCTTAACGAATTTATCACAGACTATGATTATACCAGGCAGGCACTATTATCCTTAAATCTTAAGGGCACTAACTCAGGCCCAGTCCTGATAAACAACTTAAAAAGGAGGGCATCATGCCCAGATTATTAATAGCTCACTAAGGTTATCCTTCCACCTCCCACATCTTAATGATTTAAAGATGCTATGCAAAACAACCAAGATCTCTTGTAGGAGTTGTATGTACAGTGCTTATTGTACCCCTCCAGAAAGAATTGCAAAGCTTGCCTACAGCTACTTCATCTTTTCCTGTGACAGACTGCTTATTCTGGTCTATGAATCTGGGTCACATGTTAGGCAGACGGACATCCTGCCACTGCACTAGCTAACTAGTTATGTCAAATTATGATACTTGTAGTTTTAGTTCATGATAATGATCTGTCTCACTTAATTTAAGACAATATGACATCACAGTAAAAAAATGTTGTCATATTATTGTCACAGACTGTTGTGGTTCACCTATGAAAGTTTTGTGTCATTGTTTTTTAGTGACTCCAGTTTTTTTAGGTATTTGAAAATATTTTGACACTAAACTATTTGTGAAAATTTTAACCAAAGAACTTAGTGAATCAATGAAGTGTACAGTGGCTTGTTTAAAAGATTTTGTACAAAGGACAAAGAGTCATTGGTTTAGACAAGAAAAGATGATTGTGCCTCTCAAAAAAAAATCTGTCTGCGCCTCTATAACCATTCTAAGCCACAAAGTTCAGTTAAAGGATTTGTATTGTTTAACATACTTTGTAAGTGTTTAGTCAAGTACTAATGCTTCTACAGGCTTCACTATCAGTGTTTCCCTAAGAAGACCCTTTGTTTCAGGACATCTCGTTGCAACACAGCAGTCTCCAAACAGACTGCATATATTGTGCATGGTTATGCATGCAGATTGTAAATGGTATGGGTATTTTTTCATTATTCTAGTATAGACACTGTTAGTATTTATTTCAGACTTAAAACATTTTTCATTTAGTATTGGAAGATGCATCCTGATCTCAGACTCACTTTAACAATTTTGATAATTTATATACTGCTTCTTATTTTTTTGGAGTTTACAGTTATTACTCGACCTCTGTACTGCTTCCATTTGGCCGTGTATACCTCATGCCTTCATGCAATGTTTTCAAAGAAATCACTTTATAAATATGAAGCTTGATGTTTTGGAAAAAGAATGTATTTCTTTGCTTTGTTGCTTTTGTGTGACTTAGAGTCTTCTTTAAACTGCTTTGTAGACTTAGAAATCTGTCTTTTTATAATAGATTATTAAAGTTCTTCAAAACAGTATCGGTTTTAAAGATTAGTGAGTGAAAAAGAGAACAACTTGTAGTCTTGATGATGCCCTGCCAGAATGTCTGTACGGATGCCCTAACCTAACTGAACTGCATCTGCTACATTTTGCTATAACAGCAGTTCTGATCCAGCACTGAGACACTTATTGAATACATTGATTAGGGATGAGATGCACATTAAGCATTAAATGAAATGTCTCACAGACATCGACAAAAAAAGGTCCAAGTGCAATTTTTTTAGATTCATGGCCTCTAGGGAGCCACACTTCTATACCTACAAACCATCAAGTACAATAACTTTTTCCATCCATTACACAAGGCCAGTTTATCTATCTGTCACTGCTTGTTCTGGCTAGTATCCAGCAACTGCCGTTGGAGGGTAAAACAAAGTGTTTTCTAGCAGATTAGTAATCAGGAAAAGAAGTCTTAACAGCAAGACAGCCACACTGTGCAGAGGTTAATCAGTCAACAAATTGTTTTAATGGCATAAACTCTGTCTCATTCTTACACACTGAAGGAATCTGATTATTTCTGTAATGTATTTCTCTTTTGTCAATACCTGTGGTACTTTAGGGAAGACGCAGAAAGATTAAACACAATATATCTCTACAGGAAAAAGTTCCAGTAGCATTCTATTCTAAACTGCATATATACTAAGTACAGGAGTTATGATGAAAACTGTGTGTGGCCTGGGATTTTTTCTTCATTTTTCAGATTCAGTATTTAGGTATAATTACCCATGATTCATAGGTATATAAAAGTGTCATTCTAACTGGAAGGATCAGACAATCATTTAGAAAGTGCCATTTGATCACCATCTGACTGTCATTATAGGCAGTGCATGTCAAAGGATATATTGATGATATAGTGTTGTGGAGGAATTAATTTGTTAGACTGAAATGACAGCACAAGTTCCTTTTCTATTTTATTTTGCTGTGGGGAACATCATGCATAGTTACAGCATACCTGCATTTTCATTCAAGAATGTCTTAGCAGTATATCCAGATTTCTCTATAGGAATAAATTGTAACATAATAGTAGGAAGGGTATGTGAGTTTACTTGCATGAGCTTTTTATAGAAAAACTAATTGTTATACAAAACTTAATAGCACTTCCTCAACATAATCATCAAAAGTAATGCAAAGAAGGCAGAAAGGAAATTTTCTTAAAGTTAACATTTTCTTCTCAACTTTTTTCTGCCTTTTCCCAATATTCTGTGTAATGAAGAATATACATAACATTATGCATTTACTGGTAACTGTATATAAATAGATTCTTCAAATGATTACTTTTAGTTCACAGCTTACTACTCAGTGTCACACTCTTACTAGTCCTACATCCAAATGATGAAGTTGGCTTTTTTTATCCTGTACATGGCGACCTTAAAGTGTGTAGCAGACATTAAATCAGTACAGGATCAGGGAAAAAGAATTCATGAGGTCTAAATGATATCACAAGATAGGGGGTAGCTGCAATGATGCTTGTTCTATGATTGTGAAAAAATGGTACTGGCAATGATGCTTAACATAATGGGGGTTGCCTCCTAAGCATACCTTTTAACTGTCCAGATTTTCACAGAATGTCCTGATTTTTCGACTCATATGTTTGGTCTGTTCCTCATAAAATTTGTGTTTTTCTGGATTTTTGTGGCACATCAGTGAGGACTGAATCCACTATATAATCACAGGCACTTGAGTCTCTAACTTCATATCCTTCAGAAAATGTATGGCAACACAAGAACTTTTAGTTTAGCACTTCTTAAATTTATAAGTATATATTATATTTAAAATTTGTCCCCATATTTGGTGCTTTGTCCCACCATTATTTTTGGCTTTCTCCAGATTTTGTTTTTTTTTTGCTAAGTGGTTGAGAGCTATGCTACTAAGAGGACATTTTGGAGAATTAGGAAGGGTTTCATGTGTCTGCTATAAGACTACTGCACACTAGTAAATGAGTCAGCAACACTTGGAGAATAAAAAAAAGTTTTGTTTGAATAGTTTGTTTGTTTCCACCAAGAGTACCATTTTCAAAGTCTAAGTCTGTAAGTTAGCTCAGATTATAAGCATTGCATTTAGAATGACAAAGGCACCAAAGGGACTGGGAGATAAAAGGGACATGGCCTTGTTTTATAGCAGCTTATAAAATGGATAAAACAAATTATGAAACCAAACTGAAAAACAAGAGTTCTCAAATTGGATATTAGTGTCTAGGGAGGAATGTCTGTCTCCAATGCAAAAAACAAAGCCACTGTGATTCAGAGGGTTAAAAGAAAGAAAGACAGAAACTGTTCCAAATGTGTTTGTCATCACTAAGGATGGTTAGAACACAGCATTACAAAAGCATCTACAAAATAAAAAAAAAATCAGACAAAAGTCCACACAAATAAACATCTTGCAAATAACTTTCAACAGAAAACAAAAAATAAACACAGATAGAAAATAGCAGTGGATGGCAAACCAATAGCATATTAAGTTCAATAATGAATAAGTCCAAAAAAAACACCAACATGGTTAGAAACTATGTCCTCTCCTCCATATCAGAATCCTTGTAAGAAAAAAAAACAAAGTAAAGGCGGGGCAAGTGAGACTAAAATCATATTTAATCCACTGAGGACACCCAGTAGAAATACTCACACATATACACACACACACACACACACACACACACACACACACACACACACACACACACACACACACACACACACACACACACACACACACACACACACACACACACACACACACACACACACACACACACACACACACACACACACACACACACACACAGAAATGCAGTTAAAAGAGTGTAATGCATAATTCAGTTAAAAATACTTTTAGAAAAATGAAAATTGGTCACTGCAGAATGCGCTTTATCAAAAGAATTGTAGTGGGAATAACACAAAACGGAACCCTGTCTTCTCTTTTCTTCTCTTCTTTCTACTGAAGATTATCATTGACACAAATTCCATGTTTGTAGACAAGTGTACTACCACATTTAGGTCTATCTCAATTTGGCAAAGCACCAGATTGCTGAAAGTTATAAGGTGAAGAACATATGGTTGACAACTTGGTTCATCAAATGATTAGGCCTGAGATCAAGGTACATAAAGGATTAGGGAATGAGCCCTTTTCCACATTGTAGAGTGATCTCACAGTTGGTATAAATAATTATCAGGGGATGTTAGGGTTAGAGGGAAGCTTGCCCCCCACCAGTAAAACATTGTTTGTCTTGTTGGTGGATTTTGTGTGGTTTTATATTAGTTTTCTGATTAACTGCATTGTCAACCATATGGTCTTCACCATATGGGTTTCAACACTATGTTTTTTTGATAAACTGACATAGGTCCACCACATTTAGCAACAGTGTTTTCTTGACTCTTGATTATTATATTCTGCAGATGCAGTTTAACCTAACATTGACCCCCTTCCCTTCCTTTTGTGAAAACTGTGCTACAAGCCCTTGTTTTTCCATTTCACTCCATCTTTCCACTTAGTTTAGACCCATAGGAAGGAGCATGTTGTGAGTCCCATCTGTCACTGATAATCTGTAAACAAAGTTTTCATATTAGGTAGGTCAACATGATATAGCCCCCGGGCAAAAGAAACAAATTTTGAAGTTGCCAATATCCAGTGTACAACAGACAGACAACATTACTTATTCCTCCATCAGACTTGGATGGACCTTTAGCCAACTTTAGGAGATTATGCCTTCTCTTTTCACTTCAGTGTATGTGATTTCTAGTGTTCACATTTTTGAAAACATTTTGCTGATTCTAGAAGTATCAGTCTGCAACTCTTCTCTGCCTAATATATGTGCCATAATCAGATGTCAAACTCTGACAGGCCTCGGTGCTTAATCTGCCATTGAGCTGTCTTGCAGGTGCCTGTCATCTTTTCTGTTTCATTTTCACTTTCTTTTTATTTCTTTTTTCAGTTTCCAGTACAGCCAGTTGTATCCATCACATTATACAGTCGCATTTAAAAGTAATTCTATTACTGTATGAATACTGATGATGATGATACCTCTCAGCTCTGCAGATTTTCGCAGAACGTCCTGATTTTTGCCTCATATTTTCATCGCTTTCTACATAAAAGTCGCAGTTTTCTAGTAAATGACTGAGGATTGAAGTTTGTAAGTCATGGCACACATCTGAGCTTCAGACTTCATGTCCTTCAGAAAATGCATGCAAATGCACATCCTGTTATTCTAGCAGCATTCTAAGTTTATAAGAGCAATGATTAAAAGCTGTCCCTATTTTGGGGGTGTTGTCCCTCCATTACTTTAGGCATTGTCCAGATTTATTGTGCTAAGAGGTTGGGAGGTACGGCGATAATGATGATAATGAGTTCTATGGTTGTCGTACAGTTTTTCCGTCTTTTCATATGTTGTGCTTTTATTGAATGGAAAGCTAACATTGTGCCTTGTTCACTAAAATATCTGATTTGTGAAAGTGTTTGCTTTCAGTGCATGCAAAGTACTCATTTATTTCTCTGTAGCTCCAATTTTCATACTATAGGATAAGTATCAGTGTATCTCTCCTGTTAATATGTCATACTGAGTATGGCATTCAAAATACACACATTTCCTCTGTCTTATTCCTAGATGTTCAATCTGGTCCTGGTGACCCCCCCCCCCCAAAAAAAATAGATAGATAGATAGATAGATAGATAGATAGATAGATAGATAGATAGATAGATAGATAGATAGATAGATAGCACATAAACCTCTTATTGGACCAAGAGTAATCTCTTTTGTATAGATAGCAGCATTAACGATTAATCAAATGTATGACATAAAATGCTACAATTCAGGATAGCCTCTGATTAAGCCATGTATAAACAAGAGGATTAACACACTTTATGGTCTAAAATGTAACCTTCTCATTGCTACTAGTAATAGAAAATTGTTCACATTTCACATTCTCAGAAAAATGCTGATATAATGGCATATAATATTAGATGAGGATCTTTCAGATAATAACGGCAATACCTTCTATAGCAACACAAATGGACAAAATGAAGACAGCATGCAATGGTATCTGAAAAAAGCCATCACAACTGTTTAACTACCAGTTGTAAAGACACAATACATACATTGACAGCATGTGTATTAAAGTTTGACGAAAACAATGCAATTGGAGCAGTACAACAGCAATATCTTAACTTAAGAGAATCCAAGTAGTCTCCCCAGCCATGATATAAGTCCCTTAGCTCCAGATTGTGCTTATATAGTGAGATTAACCCCTCTGGACACACTGAAAATAAAACTCGGGTACCATCTCCTTATTATTCATGAATTACACAATCTGCTTTGAAGTGCTGGACAAGTAAGCATGGTGTGAGGACCTATATCATGCCAAGCACATGCCCTAGCAGTACGAGTGAATATTGAGATGTGGGGGTTGCTAAGGTCTTGCAAGTGTGACAGTGCATGAATAATTAAGTGTTTAACACTCTTACCACTTTGATGTACACTTACAGAGGGTGTGTCAGGGAGAATACAATTACAAAAGAAGTTTGAGATTACATTGACTTAATTAGGAGATAAAATATTGTAAGAAGTATGGAATATATGCCTAACAAGTAAACATGTCTGTGATATTAGCATATAGTGTGTGCAGGTTATGCAAAGTGCATCAAAATGAAACAAATAAAGAATACATATCTAAATACATGCAATCATAATGTCATCACTTTACAAAATATAACAGCAAGTCCAGTCTGTGTAAAATTCAGAACTCACAGTTCATTTATTTGAATGACATAAAAATGGTAAGTGCTTTCGCTAGATAGCTTCCTCAGACCTTCAAGAGCAAACACACATTTCCTTTCCTTATATACTACCTTCAAATATTTCAAAATGTGTTATTACCAATCAGAACACGTCTTACATGGTCATGTGTCTAATTTAAATATTTATACAAAAATGCAAAAATAAAAGCAAAGGTAAAAATGCAGAAGTAAAATAATAAAAGCACAGCAACAACTTGCTCAATATAAAATGTATAAAAGTTATACAACACAAATATAATGCATATAGCATGCACTAATTTATACAGAAATAAAATATTAAATGCACAGCAACAGCTTGCTCAAAACACAATTCAAAAATACAATTCAGGAACGCAATTCAAGAATATAGTTTAAAATATGTAAGGGTTATGCAGCATAGTTATAACACATATAACCTGCACTGATTTATAATATAGCCATAATACAACCATGGAAGTCAGAAATCAAATAATTTGAGTTTCTGACTTCACTTTTTCATCTTTCTTGTCTTTAGGTAAGGTTTAATAGAGGCTCTTTCATTGAGTCTTCTTCCTTTGTCTGCTCTAAAGGCTATAATCCATCATGCCTCTCTATTTTGAGTAACATTTCTGATGTCACCTTCTCTAATACTTGGTACAATAACCTCTATAACTTTGAATTTAAATTTGTTTGTCTCCCATTCTTGCATAACATGTTTGGACAGAGCATTATGCTCACTTTTAGTACGAATATTATAAAGATGTTCCCTTATACGATCTTTAAAAACTCTGTTGGTTTTACCAGCATAGAATGAGTGGCAACATTGGCAATCTGCTAAGTAGACCACATGAGATGTCAAGCAAGTAGCTGCTGAAGTAAATATGAATTCTTGACCTATATCTGGATGTACAAATGTATTACTGGTATTAATATATGAACAAAATTTACATTTACCACAGGACTGAGTACTGTATTCTTTATCTTTATGTGTTTCTGAATTGTTTTCCATGACAAAGCAGTCTTTTTAAATTATTCTTATTTTTATACAAGAAACTGGATTTTGTGCCTATCAGACTATTTATATCAGAGTCTACTGTAAGTATGGACCAATTCTTCATAAACACTTCCCTCAGCTCTTTGTTATCACGTGTATAAAACAAAGGAATTTTCAATTGTTTATTTACTGAGGTATTGACAGACTCTACAGTGCTTTTCTGTTGTGGTCCATAGATTTTAGATTTAGCTGCATTTAGATTTTGGAAGTGACTCTAATGAGCATAGGATGATGTTCAAGAAACTGAGTACATATGTCCATAATAACCACCCTTTGGTGGATGCATATTTTAAGTTAACAGAAGAAGAACTATACAAGTTCTATGGTAATAAAAAGAAATCAAAAGCAATTAACAATAAGAACAATCAGAATTATAGAGAGAGAGAGAGTGAGAAGCACTCAAAGGCTACTAAGTAACTCAGAAATCACTATCAGACCGGCTGATAAAGGCGGTCCAATTGTCATTTTAGACACAAAACAATATATTGCACTCATGAGAGAAATGCCAAGCGATGAAAAGTTTTACAAGTTAGTACCTATAGATTATGTTCATCAAGTGATGGACTCTATTTCTGCCACTTTACTGGATGATTTAAGAAGTGGTGTTATTAATGGAGAACTTTAGAAATATTTAAGAGTGGAGAATCCTTTGATCCCAATAATACAGGGCTTACCTAAAGTACACAAACATAGCAAAAAACCTCCGATGAGACCTATAGTGGCAGGTACAGGATGGGCTACAGAGCCACTCTCGTTGTTTGTAGAAAAACATCTACGCCCAGTTATTGATAAAAATAAAATAGTTTTAAGAGACGCTAAACAATTTCTCAATGATTTATATGAGAATACGAATTTAGATAGAACTCCAGGAGAAACCATCTTTGCCACATTAGACGTCCAATCACTATTTACTATCATACCAAATGAGTTGGGCATACAATATATACATGAATATCTGGTTATGAATAGTGACTATAGTTTGATACAAATAGATCTTGTATGTCATTTCCTCGAGATTATACTCGAGAATAACATCTTCACCTATGACGGGGCATGTATGTACAGTGTGATAGCATAGCTATGGGCACGTCATGTGCCAATAGCTACGTCAACATGTTTTTAGCATACTGGGAACACTCTGTCCTTTTTAAGAATGATATGTATATGCAATATGTTATGTTTTACGTCATTTCGTGGACGACTTCTTCCTAATTTGGACAGGAACTCAGGCACAGTTACTAATTTTTAAGAATCAGATTAACACCTTAACTGAATATCTAAGATTTACCATAGCCTCATCTAGTAAAAGAGTGGAATACCTAGATCTATATATAGAGAGACTACATAATGGTTCTATAAATACAGGGGTATTTAGAAAACCCTGTCATAGGAATTCTTTATTATCTAGACAAAGTATGCACCCAAACTATGTCTTTAGAAACTTAACAAAAGGACAAGGGATGAGAGCCTCAGGGCTGAACCTCACAGAAGAAGGCTTCAAGAATGAAATTGTTGGCTTAGAAAAGAGGTTGACAAAGAGGGGCTATCACACCAATGAAATCAAGAGAAATTTAAGTGATGTCACTAGTCTTACGGATAGTAGGGCCCAACCATACTATGGACCGCAACAGAAAAACACTGTAGAGTCTGTCAATACCTCAGTAAATAAACAATTGAAAATTCCTTTGTTTTATACACGTGATAACAAAGAGCTGAGGGAAGTGTTTATGAAGAATTGGTCCATACTTACAGCAGACTCTGATACAAATAGTCTTCTAGGCACAAAACCTAGTTTCCTGTATAAAAATAAGAAGAATTTAAAAAGACTGCTTTGTCATGGAAAAATGCAGAAACGCATAAAGATAAAGAATACAGTACTCATCCCTGTGGTAAATGTAAATTTTGTTCATATATTAATACCAGTAACAACGTTGTACATCCAGATACAGGTCAAGAATTTATATTTACTTCAGCAGCTATTTGCTTGACATCTCATGTGCTCTACTTAGCAGATTGCCAATGTTGCCACTCATTCTATGTTGGTAAAACCAACAGAGTTTTTAAAGATCGTATAAGGGAACATCTTTATAATATTCGTACTAAAAGTGAGCATAATGCTCTGTCCAAACATGTTATGCAAGAAGGGGAGACACACAAATTTAAATTATATAGTTATAGAGGTTATTGTACCAAGTATTAGAGAAGGTGACATCAGAAATTTTACTGAAAATAGAGAGGCATGATGGATAATAGCCTTTAGAGCAGACAAAGGAAGAGGACTCAGTGAAAGAGCCTCTATTAAACATTACCTAAAGAATAGGAAGATGAAAAAGTGAAGTCAGAAACCCAAATTATTTGATTTCTGACTTCTATGGTTGTATTATGGCTATATTCTAAATCAGTGCAGGTTATATGTGTTATAACTGTGCTGCATAACCCTTACATATTTTAAACTATATTCTTGAACTGTGTTCTTGAATTGTATTCTTGAATTGTGTTTTGAGCAAGCTGTTGCTCTGCATTTATTATTTTATTTTTGTATAAATTAATGCATGTTATATGCGTTATATTTGTGCTGTATAACTTTTATACATTTTATATTGAGCAAGTTGTTGCTGTGCTTTTATTATTTTACTTCTGCATTTTTACCTTTGCTTTTATTTTTGCAATTTTCTATAAATATTTAAATTAGACACATGACCCTGTAAAAAGTGTTCTGATTGGTAATGACACATTTTGAAATATTTGAAGGTAGTATATAAGGAAAGGAAAGGTGTGTTTGTTCTTGAAGATCTGAGGAAGCTATCTAGCGAAAGCGCTTACCGTTTTTATGTCACTCAAATAAATGAACTATGAGTTGTGAATTTTACACAAACTGGACTTGTTACTTGGATAAATCCTTCTGTTTGAAGAATATATGATGTTTGAATTTTTCAGCCAAAGGCCTGGTTGCCTCATTGTAATCCTGAGTCTTGGTTTGATTTTCTTGCTGAATTTTATCAACGAGGCATTTACCCCATGGAGTATAGTCCATTTTGTTGTTTACTTTACAAAATGTATCAAAAAACAGTTACTGCTGAAAAAAGAAAGGAAAGAGCACTTACATTTGTTCTTATTGTGACCTGATTTCTTAGGTTAACTGATGCAAATATCACAATCATCCAGACTTCAGCTGTGAAATGACAAAGGACAAAATGGATAAAATAGGTGTATTGCTCCATAAATGTAAAATGTTAGAATTTCAAAGATTTACTATATGTGTTCCACTTTATTTGCCTCATAAATCTTTCCCTGTATTTGGCACATGCTGTTAATCTTTCCCGATGTTTGATGTTAATGCCATGGTTTCAAGGTTCAAATCTTGTTAGGGTAATTTTTGTGTCTAATTACGGATCCCTAATGCCCACAATTTCATGGTATAAGAACACAGAGTTGAGAAATCATCACACAGACACATTTTCATTGTATTTATTTATTTATATATTTATTTATACTTTTAATTTTTTATTTTCTGCTTGTACAAAGCTTGGTGCTGTGCATTGGTGGGTGTCAGCGGTCATTAACATTGATTGATGGTTTGCTTCCCAAGGCAATAGATTTATTTTTAATGCCATCAGTAGCTCAAATAACACTGGCACTGGCGATCTTTCATCAGAACTCTAGACATTAGTGAATGAAGAAAATACACATGTGAATTACCATTCGCTGTAGCTCAAGTTTTTAATGCAGTAAGTCTGAAGAAACAGCAGAAGTTATGCAGGATTGAAATTCAGATTACAGATAGTTTACCTTAGAGTTTCATAGGGAGAATTATCACATACTTTTTATTATGAATTGAAAAAAACAATTCTGTGTAATTAAAGGTAAATACGTTACATATACTCGTGAATTTGTGTTAAACATAACACTGATTGGGTCTATATTATAACATCAAAGTCTTAAAACTTTGAATTTTATAATATCGAACCATTTTGATCGAAAGACTATAACATCGAACACTCAGAATAGCGATTTTTTTTCCCAGGGAAAAAATCTGCTGTTTCAACAAACATGCACACAACACAAGCCCACCAAAATAAATAATCCACACACATACAGTTCACAAAACCCTACACTAAACCATACATACATACACTACTAGCTATCCACTTACCTTAACCCAACCCTAACCCTAAGGTCCGTAACAATCAAATGCTCACCTTAATCCAATCAGTTCGTACATTTACCTTAACCTTCCCTCCACAGTCGAGGAAATAGTGAAGCTGCAGAAACGGCCCGCAAAATCCTTTCCCTAGGAAATTATTCGATATTCTGCAGCTTCGCTATTTTCAGTGTTCGGTGCATAGGGTTCGATATTATAACATTCAAAGTTTTAAGACTTCGATGTTATAATATAGACCCGACTGATTAGAGTTAATCAAAATTACAGGTGCATAGGTATAATGATAATATTTATTAGAGATTGATAAAAAGATACTTGTTATGGGACTTGCTCTGTGGCTCAGCATAATCCAAAAAAAGGAACTGGAAACATATAAAGAGTTTATTTAAAAATCTCAAGTAAAAACTTTCATCAGCAAGGCTTCCTCAGGCGAACATGAATACAAAGAAAAGAAACTCCCAGCTTAAATACTTAATTACAGTCATATGACAAAATGTTTTGCCTTCTGATGTAATATCTTCAAATAAGGTTTTAAAGTAAAATATTCATTTAAGCCAGGTGATATACGAACCCTCATATGTAGTGCCCATTTCATTTCTTCATTTTCTGTTAACAATTTCATGTCACCCCCTCTTAAAGGCTCATATATTACTTTTAAAATCATGAACTTAAAACTATGTTGCTCACCTTACACACATATTTACTTCTGAATTTGCACAATGCTTGGTATTGCTTTTGCTAAGTGTCAGCAGTCACTATCAGTCAGTGGCAGTTCATGCCTGAAGGCAAAACTCAGTAGTGCAAATGAGACTGGCACTTGTGCGCTTCTCTCAGCAACTGTACTGGGAGAAGAAAATACACCTGTCACTTACCTTTCTCTGATACTCAAGGTGTTCCACAGTACATTTGGAGAAACCACAGAAGTAATTTGGGGTTTGAATCCAGTCAGCTATACGAGTTGTGGGTTCCACTTGAAATCATCGAATTACCATTTCATCGAATTGCAAATCATCGAGACCAAATCGTCGAAAACTCATTTCATCGAAAACTCATATCATCAAATCTCAAATCATCGAAAACTATAAAGCAACTACAAATAACATCCCATACACTGTTTACTATGTTTATGCAGGGGGGCAAGCCCCCCTGCACCCCACACTCCCCGTAATAAAATATAGCAACTCCAAGGTCGCACTACAGTGGGGTTAGGAAATAATGTCTTTCCCCCACTGTAGTGCAACCTTGGAGTTGGTATATTTATTTACGGGGGGTGTGGGGGGCAGAGCCCCCCACATGGGGGGTGCAGGGGGGCTTGCCCCCCTGCATAAACATAGTAAAAACTTTGTGGAATGTTATTTGTAGTTGCTTTATAGTTTTCGATGATTTGAGATTTGATGATATGAGTTTTTGATGAAATGAGTTTTTGATGATTTGGTCTCGATGATTTGCAATTCGATGAAATGGTAATTCGATGATTTCAAGTGGAACCGAGTTGTGTAAGTACAGTGACCCATAATCAGCTAATACAATACCATGGACTGGACAGCCTATACACTTATCCATTATGCATCTTATCTTCCTGCTGTCTGTTCTATACAGCTGTGGAAGACATTGTAAGAAAAATGAGACACATCAGGAATCATTGGCATGCCTCAGAGAGGCACGGAGTAATTACAGATCAGTTATGTATACAACAAGACCAAAATCTGAACATATTCAATTGTTCACAGTTTTGGGCATCAGTCAATATGAGACTGAGACACACACACAACTGAGGAGGCACACCTAACCTATATAAAAAGCATGTGTGCCAGCTCCAATATCTCTTGATCATTGAATACGGGAATATGTGAATCAACTTGCGATTTAGAGGATCACTATCCAAATGAAGCAGCAGCAGCAGCAATTAGCTTTTATTACATGATAGTATACAAAACTTATTTTCTGCAAAATTAAATAACATTAAACATTCCATTTTTGCAACTTGATGTACTTATTTGGCATGCATATATCAAATATGCCATCGCCCCCTAACCATTTCCATATTTTTATAATAGCAGTGAGATTCATGCATTTTATGATAAATTAATGCCTTTAAATCATATCTGGATGTGGCAAAGGTTGCCATAGTTATGTGTTATATTTGCTTATATTTTGAAATATTAATCTGACATAGCATTGATATTATATGTTTTCTCTCCCCAACCTATCTCACTCATTTATTTATTTATCTTTGTTTCATTTTGCCTTTTTTTCTGTGTGAAAACACTGCCATTGAAGCATAATTGGCCATGGGCACTGAGAGCTAGCTTAACCAATGGAGATTAGACTAACATATCAGCAGAGGGAGGTTTGGTGGTGCAGCAGAGACCCAGGAATCTGCAATGGTAGGCAGTGGTGAAAATTCAGAGGGTAAGGACTAGAGTCTGTCTGTGTTCATGCTAATATGAATGCGCATCTAATGTCCTCTGGATAACCCCAATCATCATCTTTTCTCCAACCTTTTTTATCCATCGCTATCCCTGTCTGTCTTGTGTATCCTGTATATCTGCACCTTCTAACTAACCTACACAACATACCTAAGCATCTTCCCCAATAATCCTCTTTCTGCAACAATATAAAAAGGGCACTTGTCGAACAAAAATTATGCTCCATACATAGCTCTCCCCTTCACCTAAGTGCCTGCTTGACACACTTGATTTGGTCCAGTTGGTCATACAATAATATTCAGTTCTTGTCACCCAGCACTGATGTGGTAACTATCCAAATTCATCAAATTATTTATTATAGGTGTACATTTATCTTGTGAAGAAGTGGATAACTATGGTATTTCCCTGCCACCAACCTGCACATTCCTTTTTCTTCCTCTCGTGTTCTACTCTCTGATTGCCCCTGCCCCATTTTCACCACTGTCCTATCAAACTCTTTTTCAT
This sequence comes from Protopterus annectens, assembly GCF_019279795.1. Lineage (NCBI taxonomy): Eukaryota > Metazoa > Chordata > Ceratodontiformes > Protopteridae > Protopterus > Protopterus annectens. The sequence continues at coordinate 363,702,972 of NC_056725.1, forward strand.
GTGTTTAATCTTATCAAAAAATAGAATCACACACAATATACATGGCCAGAGATGGCTCATAAAAAATTCTTCAAGTTTTGTCAGGAGCATTTGCATGAAGCTTGGCATTGTACAGTGGTGCTAAGTGATGGTAAATGGCATTTCACATCCTACGGCAAAAACTGAAGATTTTACCTTTGACCACACTGATATGGTTATCTTTGCATAAATGTGTGTAGCCTCACTGCACTATAGAAATACATTATATAATTACTACTGTGAGACAGTTATTCTTGCCTATTTATTAGGCTGCTAGATGTAATGGGTCTATATTGAATCCTCGAACATTCTACACCATATGGTAGGATTTTTGAATGTTTGAATGTTTAACGAAGATTTCCATACAGTGTGGAATTGGAAGATTTCCCTTTTCTGCATCGTAGTGTGATCTCGGAGTTGGTATATTTAAAGAGCAGGGGGCATGGGGGGCACTGCCGCCATGTGGGGTGTGCAGGGAGGCTTGACCCCCTGCTTAAAACCTTCAGGGAGGTGTTTTGAGTAGTTTATTTTTATTAGCTATTCGAAGTTTTGAAAGTTCAATCATATGGTGTTGACCATCTGACAATCGAAGTTTCAAACATTCGATTATCTAACATAGACCAGATGCAATGTACACCTTATGTGATATTGCAGTTATTACTGTCAGGAAGCCTGATGTATACACTTTCCTTTGCTTCACTTTTTTGTTAGTATACCTTCAAATGTGTGATTTTAATTTTGTGTAGTATGACTTCCTATGTGGTATGCTCAGGTAATTCAGGTCTGTACACTTCCTTTTGCATATGGTGCTGCAGTAGCATTGTCGCCTCTTAGCAAGACGTTGTCCCGTTCGATTCTCAGCTAGAGCGTCTTCTGTGTGGAGGCATACATGAATGGGGCGTGCCTTCATTGAAGGTTGTGCGTCAGGGCTGGTGACCCGGTATGTAAAAATCCACTACCAATCATTAGCGGACCGGAGTTCCGCTGTGGCGACCCCTAACCGGGAAAAGCCGAAAGACACAAACAAACACTTCCTTTTGCATAATGTCATGGGTTCAAATCCAAAAGTATGTCAAACATTATTTACAGTTTTACATGTTAATATTTTGTGTGTGTAGTTGTTGGCCACATATTTTATTAACCCATCATTATCCTGCTTCTGTTCTCCTACCCCTGATTGATCCATATTGGAACCACATTATTGTACAGAGCATCTCAGAATAATTATCATTACAAACCTATGAGCAACACACCACAAATATAGCCAGAAATGATGCATAGACAAAACTCTTTCTATGTCACTGTCTCTGTCACACTTCCTGCCTTTGGTCTAATTAGTTTTTGTCCTCAGCATTTGCTCAATATCTGGCACCAAGCAGTAGTTGTAACTCACTGTAAATGGCAGGTCGTTGCTCATGGTAAAACTAGTGAGTTTTTGCCATTGGCTGCATTTGTCTGCTGTCCTTTCTATTGTGTTTAGCCTTGCTGTGCTATAAAAAGACAAATGGATAGCACTATGAAAGACAGGTATCATATGTTAACAAGCTGCAAAGTTGAATGTACAACAATGGGGATGCTTCAGTTCTAACTACTGTTATGAAGTCAACTGCACACAAACCTCCTTGCTTCATAATGTTTCCATAATCCCTTCAAATGTGGGTATTTTGGTTACTGACATTGGCCTTCTTTTGTGGAGTAGTCAGCTATTCATCAAATCTCTAGACAGTCAGATTGACAGGTGTTTGAATACAGCATCAGGTCTAAAATATTGAACAGTATAATTTCTCATTAAGTTTTGCCCAACAGTTCCATGCCTACATTGTGAATTCCACCAGCAGTAACATGTTTGGTCCCTTATGTGGTCCATTACCCAAAAATGCTTATACTTTCCCAGTAATAAGTGCAAGATACTTGGTATAATCAAAGATTGACAGGGTAAAAAACATAATACACCAGGAACATCTTAGAAGCATTGCTGCTATACACACAGAAGATGACAGGATAAATTATTTTGCATTGCCATCCATTTTCTGTGGTCTTTTACTTATGACACCAACATGTATGTTATCATGTAGTGATGTCATACTAACAAATACAATTGCATAAGGAGCAATACAACATACCTCCAGTCTGTGGACGGTCACCAGATATAAGGACAGTGTAAGTATGCACCTGTATTATTGATATAATGAGCACTTTACTGCAATTATCATGACATATGTGTAAATCATGACACAGAAAACATTAAGATGACACACATATGTTCAGAAATGGTTGAGAATCAGAACTGTTTCTATGTCTGTACTCCATATTTATACGAAGGTTGACAGAGAGTGCCATAGACCACTGTTAATCCCTGTTCTAAATTCAAAACCTCAAAATATATTTATATGTGCTAATACTTTGCCATCAGTCACAAAAATAACCTTTTAAGCAGTGTGCTTCAATAAAGCCATTTTGACAATAAGAAAGTATTGTCTGTGGCTTACATTTCCTGTGTATGTTGTAATGGACTGTTGTACTTAATGTATGATGAGTTCACTGTGACACTGTCTTAAGACTATATAATGTGACTTCATATCTGCACTCCAACACATTAGATTTGTAAATGGTTGACAGTGGAGTTGGACCTTTTCACACGTACTTGGGGAGTGATATTAAGGAGTGTACTTTCATATGTTTGACCTATATGCCTTTAATTTATGTTGTACATTGTCTAACGATGAGGTAATACTGAAAATGATACAGCAAATGATTATTATTTGCATACATTCATCTGGAGTTAAACAGTCATGAGTGCTTAGTTGTCAATCCTCTGCTTCACAAGTGTGATTATCTTCAATACACCATACTGTGCAGCAGCTACGTCAGTCACAGCACCACAATGTACATGAATGAGAGGATAAATAATTAGCAGTATGTAATTACTTGTGATCCACACATTTTTTTCTTCTTGTCACGACAATCTTTTCACCCAAATCAATGATGCACATTATCTTCTCTGCAGCAAACTGATGTGGTGATCCTTACAAGTGTGCATTATATCACATTAGCAGTCAGGTTTCTCCTGTGGTGCTTATGGTTTATCCAATGTACTCTACATTGTGAACTTAGGTAGGTGGTTTGAATACAGCAATGACTGAGTTACATTAGTGTGTGTGTGTGTGTGTGTGTGTGTGTGTGTGTGTGTGTGTGTGTGTGTGTGTGTGTGTGTGTGCATGTGCTTGTAGTCCTGTCTAGGACTAGCTGCCCCATGCATCTGATGTGGATACTGCTTCTCAAGAGAGACATTTACACTGGAAGAGGGCTTCCCCATCAGTTTACTCTGGCTTTAACCAAAACATCTTCTCTACAATTCACTGATAAGGTCATCCTTTCAAAAGTACTCTATTTCTCCTTTGTAAGCAGACTTCTCATGTCGTACTTGCAGTTGATATAGTGCAGTCTAGATTATGCAACTAGATAAGTTCAAATCCAACAGTATGGAACTAGTGTGAGTGTGCATGTTTCTAGTGTTAGATGCATATGGCTTGAACAACATAATTGATGTGTGCACTTCCACTCATGAGAGATGTTTTCACTGGGAGAGGGCTCACACACCAATTTAATTCCAGTCTTAGCCAAGACATCTTCTTGACAATGCACTGATCCTTTCAAATGTGTTCTATCTCAGTCTTGTAATCAGACTTCACCTGTGACAGTTGCAGCTAATACAATGTATTCTAGATTGTATAATGAGATAGGTAAAAGTTAGTATGAGTATGGGTGTCTCCAGATTTAGTAGATATGGTTTCAACAACAGATTTTATGTGTACACTTTCACTCAAGATAGAGAAATTTACACTGTGGGAGAGAGATCCTCCATCAATTTATTCCAGTTTTACCACTAACGTTTGTTCTGCTACACACTGATAATGTCATCCTTTTAAACATGCTCTATATCACACTTAAATTAAGATTTTTCCTGTGGAGCTTGCATTTTTCAAAACCACTATGAAAGACTTTCAATGCTAAAATCTTTCTCTGTTCTTGCTTAAAACTGGGACAAACAATATCACTCAATGTGAACAAGTACCTTTTCATTCCTTATACCTCATTACTCTCCCTTCTTCACTTACTTCCTTACTGCTATAAAATTCTCTTCCCTGGCTTTCTCTCTAAATATGCCATAAGCGTGATTTCCCTTAAGTTCATATTGCAGTTCCTACTTCTATTAGATTAACTTACCTTTAATATTTCTCTAAATATTAAATGACTGTCATATACCTTGTATAAGATTCTTAAACAAGTTTTTTATATCATGCCTAATTTGTTATAATTATTTAAACTGCAGATGTTTTTTTTTTTTATTTTTGAAGACTGTAAAATTATTGTTCTTAAAAATGTTTTGTAATAGTTTGGAGCTTTTCTCCCTGGGCCACTGCTGAAAATAGGTTTCTACCTAGTCAGACTTTCCCAGTAATGAAATGTTAATAATAAATAAATAAATACATACATAGATAAATGTATTTCCTACTCTATTCGCATGGTTTGGATTCAGCAGTGACTGACTATTCTAAGTTTGTTTCTGTCTATTGATATTGAGGAATGACTTCACCCACAGATTTGATATGTAACTTTACAGCAGGAGTTGTCTCCCCCAACCAGTTTCATTAGCTTTTTGCACATGCATCACCTTAGCAAAACAATAGTTTTGCCATCTTTTCAAATGTGCATGATCATGTAGTGGTAATTACACATCCTGTGGTGCTTGCAATTCATGCAATATCCTCTAGCTTATGATATTAGGTAGTGTATTCAAATCCAGACATTTGTCCATAAGCTCAGTTCTGCTAATGTGTGTGTATGTGAATGCACAGGTATGTAGGAATGGTGTCACCCATAATTCTGATGTGTAGGTGTATACCTGGAGAGGGTACTTTCACTACAATATGTCTATTTTAGCACATTCAGTTGCTTTTTATACACTGATGAACCCATTCATTGAAATGTGAATTATATAAACCCTGTAGTCAGCCTTCTCTAGCAATGTCAGGAAATGGTAAAATGCTCTCTAAATTGTGGACTTATTAAAGCATGAGTCTGAATCTGGCATTTTCTATGTAGTCTGCATGTATGTGCTTCTACAGTCACAGGCATGACTGGATTATGCAACAAGTGGTTGTGTATGCCTACTGTCATGCAAGATTTTGAGACAAAGAGACAGATCACACCACTCTTTCAATCAATTTAAAGCCACAAATATGTTGTGCAACATTATGATGATATCAGGTTTTCAGATGTACTCTTGTCTTTTGGGTATAATAAGTACTTTCCTGTGGCACATGCAGTTGATACAATATCCTGCAACTAGTGTTAGATTGTCAGGCAATTGAAAACCAGAGTTACTGAGTAGTGTAAGTGCATGATTCTATTGCTAGGGATGAATGATGTCCACCACAGTTGTAATATGTAGAATTTCAGTGGGTGAGGGATCCTCCATTAGCTGTAGCTCAAACAACTGGTTTGCACCTATGGTGATGCCATGTCTTCAGATATGTTCTGTTTCACAGTTGTGGTAAGGTTTTGCCAGTTGCATGTGTGCTTAATACACAGTTCTGTAGATTTTGGAACTGCATAGGCAACTGTTCAACTCCAGCAAAGGACAACATAATATGAGTCTAGTGACATGATGCACTGACACATGCAATAGTGCATTGATTTATTTATATCCCTTTTAATTGTATCAAAGGCCTTTCAACACACTGATGATTTCATGCCAGTCAAATAGGTGTTTTGGGATAATTGTGGTTAGAGTTCTCCTGTGGTACATGCAGTTAATGCTAACTTCTCAAGCATGTGTAGCCAGCTAGGCAGTGGTTCTACTCTGGGGATGTATGTGTGCACAAAAATATGGATGGACAAGAGCAGCTTACACAACAAACTGTGAAATGGCTAAATTAGACTTTTGTGAGCAGGAACATTGTTACATCCTTTTGATCCCTCAGAATAATTTCTATTGGATACATGACCATCAAAAGTCATTCTTTGTTCACATGTTGACCTGTGACCTTTTTGATGCCTGCCCATTACTATCGCTTTTGCCAGATGCAGTTAATACACAGCCTTGTACAATGTGGAGCATGATAGGCAGGGGTTTGTATCTGGGAAGGTATGCCTGTTGAACAATTCTGATAGAGCAGATTGTCTTAGACAAAGGCTGTAGATATGACAAAGTAAAATGGCCACTTTTTTAGGTCTCAGACTCCATGTTAGGGTAGCTATATCCATTCCAATAAGATACTGACGTAATCCATTCAAGTGTGTTTTTCATGACACATTAGATATGCTCCATTCAGTGGCATCATTGGTTGATACACCTCTCTTTGAAGACTGACCTCAGGCATGTGTTTGAGTTTGGCAAGATGTAACTGCAAGTATGCCAGAGAATGTTCACAGGCATTATCTATTTTCCCAAAAAGGCTGATCTGTAGTGCTTGACATAATATAAACATTTACATATCCACTTTATTATTTTGTTCATAATATAGGGTTTTAAGGAAATAATGGTTCATTCAACATTTCTTGATGTGTGCCATGCTGCAAAATTGTCATAAGGTGTGACTGGGCCTGGGGTATGATGCCTTATTACAGTGTTGTGTTGTGTAGTTGATGTTATTGTAGTCCTTGCTATGCTTCCTTATGAGCATGCCCAGTATAACAATGTAGTAGATGCACCATTTAGCACAAAGAATATTAAGTACTCAGTGTTATGATATAGTTGTCATTCATTTTTCATTGTAAAAAATAAATAGAATTAACTTCTGGAAGGTTAGTTTTGCCAACATCGATGCAATGAAGATATAAATCTATGTGCAGAGGACAGCAACATTTGTCACAGGCCAATATACATTTGGTGTATGTGAAATGTAAGTCTTTGGCAGGTCACTTGCTGATACACATACATGTTTCATATAAGTGTGATTTATGTTAATGTACTGTCATATATGTATTAGCCATGCTTTTCAGAAGGTTCATTTCAGGGCTAAATGTCAGGTACAACTTGATGCTATAATGCATTCACACATGTACTTTGATGGATTTTTTTTATTTCAACATGTATAGTCTGGCAGTTGCAGTAGGAAAGTACATTATATGATTGATTAAATTCTTACAAATGCATCATACTCATTTAATTGTACCCTGACATTTGATACAGTTCCCCTGCAGCTGATGTCATTATATAATAATGCTGCATGTAATTTTGTTTGGCTAAGTCTTGTCTGGGCTACCACTCCATTTGTTTTATACACATACATACATCCTATGCATACTGATATAAATACCAAAATGCCTACACAGACAACCCACTTGTTAAGAAAATGAGTACATGTGAGTTTTACCTTAATTTATGTGCATGTTAGCATATGTCACATGACCATACCTCTCATTTTCCAAATATGCACATCCTACATCTGCTATAGCTAGACAACTGTAAGTATGGACCAGAGCATTATTATGTTAATATGCTGGTCAAAATGGCAATTATGTGTATGTGCCATGTCCTTCTGAATTGTACTACATACATATACAGCATTTATGAACAGTCACACTTTCTACCATTCACAGCATGCAGGTTGCTGCCACAAATGCTTTTTTCCTGAATTAACACTATTATTGGAATGATTTCACAGGTTCCCACGATTCTTCTGAGTACTTCCACATTGTCGCTGATGTGTACATTGCCATTATAACTTCATTATTGTTTCCTTCATAGATGAAAGGCAAAGAAAGGCGTACAATTCTTTAACCTGTATGTATGTTCTGGCATCAGTCATGTGGATGTCAATTATTTTCTTTGAATGCTCGCACAGTATAAGGCACAAAGGCAGACTAGATCCACACATCTGCAACATGGGTGTAGCTAAGAAAGATACTAATGTGAGTGCAACATTTTTTCTGATCATGTCTTAGAACCTGTATAGTGGAAATCATACTATATATTATGTAACTGTCTAGACTATTTTATATTGTACATTCACGTGCAACTTTAACTCTAAAATTGCCTTTATATAGTTACAAGTATCAAAATATTACAATAAAAAGTCTGTTTCAGAAGTGCCTAGGGCAACTGCTTGAGAGCTTAGTACAATTGTTTAACATGACAGGTGGGTGGTAGGGACTACAGCATGCAGTATATGCAATATCCCCTAAAGTGCCTACTGTCCTTGTGTTGCCTGCACTTCTGCAATTTAACATTTTACATGAATCACATTTACTCCCTTTGTTACACTGCACCTGTGTCCCTTTCACATTCTTTGGTCAGCATTTCCTTTTTATTATCTGTGTGTCTCTATGTAGACAGGATTACTTCTAAGTTATCAATAATTTTAATTAGTGGCGTTTGTACATTAATTAACTTATATGTAATTACATATTCCTTTTCAAGATCCCCCATCTCTTAATTATGTACTTTAAGTGGCCCTTGCCTTGTATTCTGCTGTCCGCATGTGCTTGCTTACTGGGGTTGAGTGAATTTATAACCTATTGTTTATATTGTATGCTTAAGCCTTTGTGCACCTCAACATGTCTGCCAGCAGGTGTTATGGCCATGAACAACGCAACCTGTAGCCTTGCTCAGCGGCTTGCATATTCAATGAGCAATGCTGCTTGTGGGGCTAGCATGAAAAAAACTATAAAGGGTTAGCCTGATGTATACATGCATGTTAATGAATCCCCAGTATAGAATCTTAGGATCAAGCTGCACTTTACCCAGTCTCTTTAAGTACAAGAGAACAGTTTCAAAACATACATCCTTGCTTATTTTCAAACCCTTTATACAATAAAAAGGTAAAACCCTGCAGATCAGAATGGCAGAAAATGTAGTAAGAACAACACTGCAGAACAATTTTAAAGAACAATTTCTCACAGGAAATTATGACAAATGAAGTTTGGCACAAACTAAGTTGTCCCGGGACATCTTCATGGGGGGGGTATCTTAATATTAAGGGGAATTAAGTGGGTTGGGGAGGTGAAAGGGTTAAGTGGAGGAAGGGATGGTTGGGAGGAAGTAGGATAATGATGGGGAGGGGCTTAAGAGGTTTAGTCTAGTGTAGTTGGGTTAAGCAGTCACACTTTGGCGTGAACTTGCTACAGCAGGCTCTCGTCCGTGACAACCTGAAGGTATTAGTGGTCTGGTAGGCTTTAGAATGGTGGGGTCTGGAAGAGGTGAGTGAGGCTCAATTACAGAAGTTGGTGGTAAGGGTAACTTGTTTTCAGTCTAGTCATGGGAAGGTGGGGGTTTCCAATGTCTTCAGTTTGGGCAAAAAAAAAAAAGGAAAATGTGATTTCTGTATTTCATTGCTGATGGTGTTCTCAGCTCATTCGTGATGGTGTTTTGTGGGTTTTCAGGACTGCTGTGGTCATTGTTGAGGTTCTTTCCATTTCTTCCTTCACCTTCGGCTTCCATGCCTGTTTGGTGGCGACGGCATATTGAGGCCTTACCTCTCAACGGTTCAGAATTGAACACTGGGTTTAGTGGGTGGAGTTGGCTTACCGGGTTTACAGTTAGAGATTTGCATGTGCAGATGGTTTTATGTGTAAGCAAGTGCCTTTGTGTGCATTTTATGTTTGAGGGCTGTGAGGTGCTTCATCAGTGACGTAGTTCCAGCTTGCATTGCTTGGGTTGCGTCTGGGTTTGTTGTTGCTTTGATAGGGCAAAGTAGCAAAAAATAAATAAATAAATAATTGGTGAATGAAAAGGATAGTGGGTGTTGGGGTTTTTGCAGTTGAGCCATGGAGGGTTTCTCAGGCTTTGGGATCTCCAGTTGAGTAGTTCTTTTGCACATGTGTGATGGGAGAATGGCTGTCGCAAATGGATTGGGGTAGTGCATGTGGTGCATGCCTTTCAGGCGTGGAGGAGTGTTGGCCGTTGAAGGGAGCAGGACATGCTGGTGATCACAGGGGATCCAGGTTTGGATTTTGTTTTGCATTCTACTGGGAGAGTGGGGGGGGTGATGGGGGTGGTGGGTTTCTCTCTCTTTGGGCTCAGATGGTTGTTGGTAGTGTTGGGTTCGTTAAGAGGACTCGTGATGCTGGGATACTTGGTGGCTTCATGTAAAGTGCTCTTTCGTGTCTTGTTCGGTGGTGGTGTAGTGGCGAATGGGGGAGTTTGTCTGTTGCTTTGTTTTTTGAGGAGAGTGTGTGCTGTTTTCGCAGGTCGAGATTTTCCCCGTGAGGAACAATTGGCAGTTGCACATGTGAGCTTAGCGATAACGGCCGTAGGGGAGGATTAAAATAGGGCTTGGTTAATCTTGTTTTCGCTCTGCCCCTCCATCAAAAAAAACAAAAGTACATATTGATTGGTTCAGGATATAGTCCCCCCACCATTTAATATTGGGTTTTCAAGTATTTGGTAGTCCTAGTGTGGTGGCAGAAAAATTAAACAATGTCGTATATCATTAACTTAACAGGTAGGACTGCAGACTCTTCCATGTTATATCTATGGAGTACCAAACATTGGCTGTCATTGCGGATATGTCAGTTGCTGATGTGTTACTGGTTATGTTTTGTTGCTCTGTCTCTTGTTTATGATAAATGTGTTGGTACTCAACTTTTGTTGTTTTATTTGTAATCAGAGGGCAAAGCTCCTCCCAAAGAGAGAGGAATTCCCCATGGTACTTATCACTGTGTTTGTGTGTCTCCAGATCTGGTTGTTTGAGGGGATGAGTGCTCAGCTAGCCATTCGGGCTCTCCCCTTCCCCTACGGGAAGTGGTTTGTGTTTGGTTGTCCAGTGCCATACATTGCAGGTGGTTGGGAAACAGCATGAAAACGGAGGATTTTGAAAGATCATTACTGTCGGTGATAGTATACATGCATTTCTAGTTGGCTATACAGGGTGGTGAGGACAATTTTATTTTATTTTGTTTAGTTGGTTATCATTTTGGCAGTTATGCTGGTTTGGCCACAAATGCATGCTTTGATGGCTGTTGGTGGCTTTTGACTTCTGGCATGCCTGGCTGGTTTTGACATTGTGGGGTAAGTTTGTTTTCTTTTGCTCGAGGTGGAATGGGGTGGATGTTGTGGCATCTCTATGGTGGGTAGTTTGGCTGGTTGTGTTCGGACAGTTGGGATCCACTCAGGTGGACCTGGAGCATCTGTGGAGAGGTTGAGTTGCTGCCCCATGGGTCCGTCGGGGGAGTGGGGAACAGTTGAAGCTGGGACAATTAGCAATGACCAGAGAAACGCAGACTTAAGTCTGTTGTAGTTAGACCACGGCATTTAAGATAAAGTTCATCATCAGAATGCAGCATTTATCTCAGACTGAGATTACAGCATTTGGTACTGTTTGCTGACAGCTGATCCCTGCTTGCTCACCATTTGGAAGGCATTACATTAATCAGACCTTTAAAAGCATTAGAAAATGAACTGTAAGTTGCTGCGACATGCAAAGTTTCCTCTTGCTCACAAAGGGTGTCTGTAGGGTCTAATAGTCTGTTATAGTCAAATCATACAACTAATGACTGAAATCGGTTCAGTTTTGTGGAGTGCCTGTGTTGCTAGTGAAGGTTTGGTGGCTGGTTTGGGTGAGAGGCCTTCATGAGTGGTTGAGTGTGTGGGGTCAGTGGCGGCTTTAGTTCCTTGATGAATTGACTTTGATTGTGTAGTTTTGTCCATGTGTTGCTGGATCACTCATCAAGGCAGGTCTCATTTGAAGCTGCTATTTTGTTTTTTTCTTTCTTTCGGAGTGAAGTAAGGGTGCCACTGCACACGTGCGTGACGGCAATAATTGTTGGAGTGGCCGTATTGCTTAGTTGTGCAATTTCTTCATGAAGAGGCAGGGAAGGTAAAGGAGTATGCCATGGTTGTACAGAGTTTTGCAATACAGCCAGATTCTTGCCTCTGATTATTGTGTGTTTAAGTGGTGATCATGTCTGATCGTTTGGAAATCAGGATGTATATTGCAGTTTGGTCCTACATTTGGCACAGTCAGGATAAGGTTATTCTGTCAACTTTTCTAGTTTTATGAGTTCTGCCGGCTTTTGTGTGGGTGGGGATAATGTCTGTGAAGTGTTCCTGACTTGGGGGTTCTGGTTTGCAGCCCTTCTTGTGCTGGGATATCGAGTAGGGGTGCTGAGGTACAGCTTCACATACTGTGTGTAGGGTGTGGCTGGCATAAGAAGGAGGTAAGTGGCAGCTTTGTCGTACTGGCAGTAGATTTGCTTGATGGTTGAATGCTTGCCTTCAGATGCAGGATAAGGTCTTGATGTTGTCACTATTTGTTGCATCAGTTGCACTAGCATGTATGGGGTGGGGTTGGTTCTTGAGTGCTTTTGGCCTTTGTTTTCACCATCTGTAGTGGTAGACTTGTCATTATGCCTGCACCATCTTGGGTGCAAATAGAGTCTTTGCATTGCATGACAAGAGTTCTTGTTCCCAGTGATATCATCTTCTGAAGCTGAAGAGTTTTCATTAGGGTGGGGATGAAAGCCATTTTGTGTTGGTTTGTGTTGCCTAGAAAGAGAGTTTGTTTTGGTTTCTATCAAACGATGCCATAGATGGGAATATTTTACTTTGCCCAGGGGGTATAGCAGTTCCAGCCTTAGTTTTACTCAGTACGAAGAGTTCTTGGGGCAGAGTGTTGCCTGGAGAGAGAGTTTGGAGGGCTTTTACAGTATTGAACTGGTACCGAAGAAAATATTAGCATATAGAGGTTCTCTGGTTTGATTCTCGGCTGGGGTGCCTTCTGTGCGGAATCTACATGTCCTCACTGTGGTCGCGTGGGTTTCCTCTGGGTACTCTGGTTTCCTCCCACATCCTAAAGACATGCTGTAGGTAGATTGGACACTCTAAATTGGCCCTAGGTGTGAGTGTGTGCGAGTGTGTGCCTTTTGTGGAAGGTTGGGTGCCGGGCTAGCAACTCAACACCATAAAACTCCACTGCCAATCATGAGCAGACAGGTGATCCACTGTGGCGACCCCTAACAAGGAAAAAGTCAAAAGAAGAAGAAGAAGTGGCTAGGACATCTCGCTGAAAGTGGTATGAAAGGAGATGAGCCTTGGGGGCTGACTTTGGATTTGAGGGGTGTCTTTGAAGTGTTAACCACTAGTAGGACTGAATGAGTTCCTGGTAGGTAGGTAGGTAGGTAGGGTGAATGACATGGCCATTAATGTTTATTGATAGAAGCATGGCCATTTGGCAGGGGCTGTTCGTGCATGCACATAGGGCAACTGATAGACACTAGAGAGCCACGTTCTTCAAAAGGAAGAACAAGAAAAAAAAAAGCTACAAATAATAGTTTATTCCTTAACAGTTGGGAAACCATTTGAGGTCTGACATTGTTATGAGAGTTGGACGTATGGCAATGGTATGGAGCATTATGTGATGTAAGCCTCTACTTTAACAGGGATGCCATGGTTTAAATTGCCATTGCCCTGACTGTTTCTCATTTCATTGTCAAGATAAAGATTGTTGCCTCTATAGTATGGAACAAATTGTTAAATTTCATTTCCGAGGATTTACATTTGTCTTTCTCCTTGCAGATGATGATGTTGTGATGGGTGTTTCAGCTGCCAAAGTGCAATGCAGTGAGGTTACAGACGATGGATGCAGGTTGTTGCAGTGGATGTCCTTGTCGCTAGAGGGGTGTACCATGAGGTCACACACAGGAGGTGTGCAAAGGGGGCAACAGAAGTGCATTTCAAAAGTAATGGACCTGGAGGGAGTGGAAGTTCCAGTTGCTACAGTGGTGCATAAGAAGTTAGAGGTAATTATTAAGGCACATCATGTATGGGTCAGGGTAGTGAGGGGGGCAAGGGTGGAGGAGGGACATGTTTGGGCAAGATAAAATAGGGTTGGGGATTGTTAGGGGGAGTCTAGCGTTTTATAAGTGGGATGGAGTCACAGCACTCACAGGACTGCAGGAAGTTACTATCCTTACTTCCATGTGCAGGACCTGTTCCTTTTGTTTCAAGGGGACATGGTGGGGATCTTTGGGGTATCAGTTATAAGTGAGGCTTAGGTATTGCTCCAGTGGCAGGTGAGGATTTGGTAAGCATTAGGTAATTGCCAAGGGCTGGTAATGTCCAGGTAATTATTGTACACCAAATGATGTTTGGCTTGACCCTTCCCTTTGTGGGAAGTGGATTGAACAATTTTGGGTAGAAGGGAGGGGGAACAGCCTGGTCAGGCTGGTTAGTGGAGAAGAGGGATAGGCTTGTCCTCTTCTGTTCCCCCTCTGATGTCTGGACATTCATTTCAAGGATCTGGGGAAAGGAAATGAGTAGTTGGAAGAAGCTTGCTGAATAGATAAGCAAGCTGAGGTAAGGATGGTGTTTATTTGGTGGATGGTAATTCAATGGATGGTGTATGAGGTGAGCTGGGACGCTGCTTCATAGGTAAAGTAAGAGAGCAGAGGTATGGACCCTGCTTGTTGGGCAGGGTGAGTAGGTATGCTGCCCCGATTAACATTACAATGAATGTGTATGAAGTGAGATGTGGTGCTGCTTCATAAGTAAATTGAGTAGAAGTATGGACGCTGCTTACTGGGGCAGGGTGAGTAGGTACGCAGCCCTGATTAACATTACAAGGATATTATGCTGTATTCTAGTATCAGTTATATCATGAATAGTTGTAATTAATAAAGTTGGTGATCAAAGCTATGTTATGGAAATGTAATAAAGGTCGTCAAATGTCATTTGGTGTGATGTCTGTTATTGAAATGGGACTGGGACAAATGCATGTATCTTAGTTTACTTATGGTTTCAAATTCAAATAGCAAATGTTTTACATAAAACACGAAATATATACCCTAGGATTCATTAACAATCATAAAAGCACTGCACTAAGCCTACACAATCTAAGCAGGTAATCATGATGAGTGGCAGATCTAATTGAAAATGCATGCTGCTCATTGCACCTAAAGGTTTGAAAGTACATTTTTGTGGCCAACAATTGTATTCACGGTCATGGCAAGGTGCTTGCATAGAATGTAAACTAAACAGCTTGCATGTAGGCAGAGATTAGATAAAAACATGCACTGTAGCCCAGAAATATTACGGGCAAGCTCAATGAAGGAATACTGAAGCAGAAAAAGTGAAATGGAGGAATTGTACATAAAGAATAAGGGCAGGATTCATGAAGCCTCCGTGTAAGAGTTACAAGGCTTACACAGAGGTTGCAGTTAAACGGTGTGATGTCAGCACGTCATGCATATGCATGAGGGCATGCTGAATCACACCCAAGGCTTACACGGTCTGTGGAAGACAGGAGGGGGCGTGTCCGTAGGCCGAGCCCTGCAAGCGGACATGCCCCCAGAAGAGTAAAAGTGCCTAAAGTAAACCCCCATGACAGAGTACATGGAAATGTGAATAAACACAACACATGCCCCCACAGACTATGAACATAAAATTATATAAATGAACATGTTATATTTTTTTTAAATCGTAAAGATGTTTGCCCGTGAGTGCGCTCGTTTTCGCGGGTGTGCCCGTAGCTCAGCCACAGTTAGCAGTCAGTGGAAAAGCATATAAGAACTAAATATGCAAAGTAAGCCAAGAAGCAATAGTATAGTGGTAGAGACGTCGGCTGAAGAGCAGGCAGTCATGGTTCGAGACCCCACAACATAAATTGTAATTTTTAGTGAAATAAGCATGAAACAAGTCCCTGACACATATGTACACATATAAAATTATAATTTATGTGAAATGTAATGAAATAGGCCATTTATTTTGAAGAAATGTGAGATAACAAAATAATAAAAAATGCCAGATGTGCCTATAGCTGAGCTACAGTTTAACAAGGTGAGTGCATCTGCCCGTAGGTGAGCAGTGGTTTACCAGGTGTAAAACGAGTGCCCGAAGGTGAGCAGTGTTTTAACAGGTGCAAAATGAGTGCCCGTAGGTGAGCCGTGTTTTAACATGCTGAAACTGTGTGCCCCTAGCTGAGCTGAGCGTAATATGCGTGCTGACAGCTAAATGAGGTGTAAACCAGCGTAACCCATTTGCGCAGAGCTGCGCAACTCGCCAACAAGCTAACCGATGGGTAACGTTGAGCAAGCTGTAACAAAACTGCCTTTACACAGACACACCTCCTAGCCTGTGTAGACAGTCATAAAATCTAAAAAGCAGTGGCCAGGTTCAAACCCAGGACACCATGCACCATAGTCAAGGTACTGAATCACTAAGCCATGACAGATGCACTTAGAAATGCAGTAATAGCAAATATATAGGAATGAATAGAAAGAGGAGCATGACAAAGCAGGTTTTGTGAAGCTGATACAATTCCAAAATGGCCAATCACAGATAAGTGCAGGAAAAATGGCATATATAAGCCCCATAGGCGGGAATACACAGCATAACCGATTGTAGAACTAACTTGCAGCCAGAATGTCAGGAGTAGGTGAGGGTAGTTGCTTCCGAGCACAGAGGTGGGGCATTGAGAAGTCCAGATATATGGTCTGGCTCCTTGTCCACAGTCATGAGGCCCAACTCATGCAGGGCCAGGTCCTGTGGGGAGCATATAGGGCTGAGGCGTGGGACCGGTTGGCTCATGATCTCACCAGTGCCACAGGGATTCCAAGGACTGGTGAGCAGGTCCGTCACCACCATGCGGACCTGAAGAGACGTAAGCAGGACCAACTGAACCTTTGGATCCAGGAGGCCCAGCAAATGCCCAACGCCCCACTACTAAGTTACATCTAATTATGTATGTAAGACATTAACCTAGCTGATATTATGGAGATGTGTATTCCAATATTACTTTATTTATATTACAGCTGCAGGTGTCCGTTCTGTGAAACGCAGAGCCTATGGTGATAGGCTGGTGCACTTGCGCCACCAGGCAGGTCAGTAATCCTCTCCCTGTAACTGTAAATAAATATAAAAGTATGACAGTTAGCAAAAGAGTGCAGTGTAGTGACTAAGTAATAAAATGTGCAAGTAACAGTGTAAGAGTGTTTGCAAGCATTGCTTGATTACAAAAGTGTGTTGCAGTCTGTAATCCAAACAGAAAAATGAAAATGTCTGAAATAAAGATGCCCCACCTGTAATATAATAGAACACAACCTGCAGCAGGCTGAAAAGTACAGCTGCAGAAGATGAGCAAATCACGTGTGAAATATATCCCTGTTGAAATACTGAAACATGACAGAAGTGAGACTGTTGGAAAGGATTGTAATAACTACAGGTAAAACATGTCAATAAAGCCTAGAAGTAAGTACCATTCTGAATTGTAAAAATAAAACAAGTGAGAGAGTGTGAGAAAGAGTTATGAATCTACCAATAAAGTAGTAATAACTCCTGAATAAAGTATACTGCAGTCAGTACAAAATGAAATGAATGTGACAAGCAGAACCAAACTGTGAAATGTGTTCAAAATGTTCCTGCAGCTGGAATGTGTATCCCAAAATCTGGATATGTTGCTCTCAGTCTGCAATATGCAGATAGTATGATTGTCTGAAATACCAAACATCCACAGTTGTCTATAGCTATATAAAGCAAATGTAGCAGGATGATGTCGCTGAACAAAGCCAGATATGAACGTGTATGAATAAAAATGAAAATGTATATTGATGTAGCAGTAACATTCCTATCACCAACTTGAAGTAGTTATCACATAGGAAACTGTATGTAGAACTGTAGTGTGTATATATCTGCAGCTTTTAGAAATGTACAGCATATGTATTGGTATTTGAAGGTGTTAATTATATTTTCTTCACCCTACCCTATAACCACATATAATCCATTCCACGTGAAATTGGTATGTGCAATCACAATTAACACCCCTGGACATTTGTCCTGTTGGGTCATACATATTTGCATGTACGTTGATGCATCTGCCCTGTTCATACATCCAAACCTGATGGCCTGTTGCCATCAATCAACCCTGCATGTTGCTGGACTGTGTATTGCTGTTCAAATTTTGCATGTGTTATGTTCGCTGTTCAATGGTGTGAATATCTGGGTGTTTGGTTAATGGGAATACTAATGCATGCTGTTATAACTAATTGCGAATGGTATTGTATGTTACTAACCCAAACTGTCATGACATAATGCAAAACATAGGACGACAGGGAAGGCGGGTTCCAGTGGACCCACCTCTCCCACCTCAGCTGGCGAGTGCACCTGGCAGTAGTGCCCAGTCCGGACCCTCCTCCGGTGGCCCTGTGCCACCTGTGGGTGGAAGGGCTGCAGGGGATGGGGCTCGTCCCCCCTCTGCAAGTGTGGCCAGAGGAGAACCACCACTCACCCTCCGTAGCGTCCGGACTGTGGTGCGTAGGGAGATCCAGGAATCTGTTCTTGGGCCCCTACGCCAGCTTGAGGCACAGGTGGCACAACTAACAGGCATGCCTGTTGCCCAGCCTACACAGCCCCTAGCACATCCCCGTCCTGGGCAGTGAAAGTACAGTGGCAACTGCCCATGGGTGGGGATATCAGTTCCACTGTTGCCATCTGTGGGCTCATGGGCTCTGGATATCCAAACATCCATCCCCGTCAATTGTGTAACCCCCTCACACGTGTCATACACTGCCCCTGTATGCGTCTTGTTTGTCTTGTCTGTTGACCTACCCAACCTACCTCCCCAGCTATACCAACTTCCTTTACCTGACATACCACTCTCACCTAAAAAAAAAAAAAAGAAAAGGGCACTCTGTACCCACAAAAATATTACGCCCCATACATAGCTGCCCATTTCGCACACATGTCTGCTGAACATGGAAACTGTCAATTACAATTGGCTGTACAACAAGTATTATTGTTGTCCTTACACCTCTCTCAGGGGTGGAAGGTTACAAATGTCACACCAAATTACAAACATATGCACAGCTGTTGAAATAAAGAAGCAGGAACAAACTTTTCTAAAAAAAACGGAGATCCCAGGCAAAGAAAAAATCAGCAAACAAATTTATTCTGTTAAGCGCTTTTCGTCATCACTCATAGGATGACTTCTTCAGACAAATGATTAAAACAAAAACCTCAGCTTTTATACCATCCTTTGTAAATCAATTAAACAATTAACTAATTTCATTAGTAGTTAGCATTGAAATGCAACTGAGAGTATAAATGTACAGATACAGAATCAAGAAACATTTTTATATAAGATTAAATAATCTTTATGCAGTCGGGAATAAATGTAAATACAGCATCAATCTAATAATCGCTTCACTTAAGAATACAAAAAGACTAGAGTATAAAAAATATATGCATTAACAAAGTATGTGTGAACAAAATATGAATTTATATATAATAAAACTAAGTATATTGAAAAAAATCTTATATGAAAACAAGTGTTTAGATATGAAAAGCATATAAATGTAAAGAAATACAGATATATATACAAAAAATGCATATAAGAAGTTATAAAACTTTTCTTAATTGTATATTCAAAAGTCTAAATTTTTTTAAAAAAATTTTAAAAATAAGGAAATATATATTTCCAGATAATTAATATAGTTAAACTTCCTATCATTCTTTCATGAAAACAACTAATTTGAAGAAAAAAGTCTGATCAGAGGTGGACTGGCTTTTAAATGAAAACATCTACTTTAACTAAACTATCAGGCTAGCATTTAAAAAGTGTGTGCATATAAATACAAGGAAACTATCCATGGTGTTATTGTTTACGCAAAACAATCTATGTATACACAATTAGATAGCTGCCCATTTCGCACACATGTCTGCTGGACATGGAAACTGTCAATTACAATTGGCTGTACAACAAGTATTATTGTTGTCCTTACACCTCTCTCAGGGGTGGAAGGTTACAAATGTCACACCAAATTACAAACATATGCACAGCTGTTGCTGATGACGCAATGGGCAGCTATGGGCCTTACCTACATCCCTCCTGCAAAATCCAAGCTTTTTTCCCTACTGTCTTACCCTCTTTGTGACCCCTTTTTCACCACTTTCCTGTCTCCCCGTTTTCATTTCTTTCAAAGAAAATAGCGCAGGTGTGCGCATGAGTAAGCACTGTTAAGCGGTTGTAAGCGGGTGTGCGCAGAGCTGAACGCCAGTGCGCATGCGGGAGCTCCGCGCAAACCAGTGCTAAGCCGGTCACAACTGCTTAAAAGTCACTCTGAATGACAGGTCCTGTAGTCTGTTCAAAAGCAAAATAAAATAACAGTGTCAGTCCCGAACCCAGGACCTTGGAAACAGTAGTCTGCATGACTTACCACTAAGCCATGACTGTTATATAAGAATGTTGTGCTACAATAAATATATCATGTAATAGTAGGAATGAATGTAAAGGGAATATAGGATATGTAGTACACAAAGCATGTCATGTATATTTACTGTCAAATCTAGTGGTTATCTATAATAGTAGTGTGTGAACAGAAACAGCCATGCTAGTTGGTAGCTAGTAGGTAATAATGTCAGTTATGATATATATATAAATATATGTATATATATATATATATATATATATATATATATATATATATATATATATATATATATAGTTGTAGGTGTCAGTGTACATACACACTTAGTACAGGAAACAGGAGAGATGAATGGAGAAATGTTAATCTACAACACAGCCTGACTTATGTGAGAGATACTAACCTTTACACTCACAGAACAGTGTCCACAGCATACCAGCATGGTCCCCACTCTTACAATCTGAAAGGGCAATGCCTATCTCACATACCCTTTTATAGCACTGTCCTGAAATCACAGTGAGAACTGCAATCAGTACACAACTGGCTGCATGCAATTAGCAAATGCTGGCTAACAATTGGTGCAGAGGCCATCACATGGACATATGCAGATACCTACAAAAGCATCCTGTACTCCCAGTCCATGCATGCAATACTTTCATTGCACCGTCTGGAGGCAGAGAGAGAGAGAGAGGGAGAGAGAGAGAGAGAGAGAGAGAAAGAAAGAAAAAAAGAAATAAAAACACAAAGAAAAACTACACTTAAGAAAAACTAAGTTGAAGCTGTCATCAGTGACAGTATCAAGCTGGGCTAGCAGCAGCAGGAACATATACAAACAGTAACGCAATCAGCTGTGACAAACACAGGTAATGTAAAGTAACAATTTAATAGTCAACATACTGTGAACCCTCCATATGTGTTATTGGTCTGTATCTATATGTATGTCTATGTGATAAGTTGCGTGTACATTGTTTCACCCAAAGGGGAAGACTATACATTTCATGCCATTCAGTGTTAGGCCATGATTCTGGCACCAGTTGTCCGTTTCAGTAAGGCCTGTCTGTAGGATGTGTGTGTCAGCTGGTGTATCGACTATGGTGCCTAGTTTGCAGTCATCTGGGAACTTTGTCATCCACAACCTACCCATGTTTGCTTTCACATCTGAGAAGTAAATGCCAAACAAGAGGGGTCCTAGGACAGAGCCCTGTGGGATACCACTTGTGATTGGCTTTGAGTCTGACATGGCTCCCACAATTTTGACTTTATGGATTCTGCTGTTCAACCAGTTTGCAACCCATCATGTGACATATGTATTAACATTTAAGTTGATGAGCTTGTCTATGATGCCTGAGTGGGGTATTGGGTTGAAGGCCTTAGGCAAGTCCAGGTAGGCTGTATGGACTGCTTTGCCCTCATCAATGGCTGTAGTGACTGTTTTGAAAAAGTCAACCAGGTTCAAAAGGCAGGATCAGCCCTTCACAAAGCCAAACTGGGTGGGATCAAGTGTCTGTAGGTCCCCAATATCGCTGTATATGAGTTCCATAATGAATCTTTCCATAGCTTTGCAGAACAGGCTGGTTAAGCTTATGGGGTGGTAGTTCCCAGGGTCTGTAGAGCTGCATCCTTTGTGGAGTGGGACCACTGTTGCTGTACACCAGTGTTCAGGTACATATCACGTAGTAAGGCTAAGGTTAAATATCAGTTTTATATGCGGTTGTAGCTCCTCTTGGAGTTCACGTAGCACACATCCAGGGATACCATCAGGTCCCATTGATGCTGTGTGTTTGGCTTTGCTGAGGGCGGCCCTCACCTGGACATCTGAGATGACAGGGAGGTTACATTCAGCTGTGATAAGTATTTCTTCTTTTGGGGGAGAGGGAGGGGGGATATTTGCACTGAACCTGTCTGCCAGAATGTTGCCAATATATGTGGGTTCAGTGAATTTTAAGTAGTTGTGTACTAACTCTGAGCATATCTGAGGCTTTTGGTCCATGTTTCTAACAAAACTGCAGAAGGCCTTGTGGTTATCTTTAGTGTCCTTGGCCATTTCTCTCTCAAAGTTGGCCTTGGATGTTGTTATGAGAGAACTTAGCTTTTTACTAGTGCTGACCACAGATGCCTTCCCTTTATGTGATTCTGCTCTGTCCTGCAGTAGCCTCCTTCTATCGTTATACAATCTGTCTTTGGCTGGGGTCCACCACACAGGATGCTTAACCTGTGTGCATAGGGTCTGGGTTAGAATTGTGTGTGCATGTTCCATGCATTCTTGGGGATGTCCGTGGGAAGCATTTGTAAAGGGGTCAGCATTGTGGGTTGTAGCTTCCACTGGCCAAGTGGGCTGCATGGATACCATCTCAGTCCTAACAAGTGAAAATCTGTCTATTCACATATATTTCAAAGTAGTCTACTGTGCTGGTGGTGGTGGTGGGATATGTATATCCAGGCCGATTAGTTTGTGTCCAGATCACACTAGTGGATGACGTTCCACATACAGTACCTTGTTATGAACCCCCAGAGTGAGGTGGTGCATTGGACCTGTCTCAGTGTGCTGACTGATGGGGCTTGGTACTATGTTGTATGGAATGTGGCAGGTATTGTTGCACAGGTGTCGGCTGAGCACTGATATCTGGCCATGTACATGTGTATCCACCAAGAGACACACGTGCTACATATGGGAGTAGTAGTATATCACTACAGTTGAGTATCATGTATAGTATGTGTGCCATATTTTGCTGACATAGTTTGCTCATATCCTGTTTGTGTTCTCTTTCAGGGACATGGCGCATCAGCGAAATCCTGCCTACTCGGCTGCAGAAGATGAAGAGATACACCAGAGTCTGGTGCGGGATTATGACATACTGTTTTCCCGCACCAGCCAGAATCAGCAGGAGAGGGCTGCACTGTGGCAAGACCTTGTCCGTAGGGTAAATGACATTGGCACGCATAATAGGACATATGAGCAGGTACGACATCACTGCAGTGATTTAATCAGAAATGTCCGTCAGCGTGCGTCGGATATCCACAGGCAACAGGTCACCACAGGAGGTGGGGTGGCCACACACCCCCCCTCACCAGACTGGAGGGGCTACTCCTAAGTGTTGTGGTTCCAGCTCAGGAACATCAACAGCAACACACCTGCATTATGATGGAGGCTGGAGCCACACAGCAACACGACATGGAGCATGCAGGTAATATGCCATATGTACACTTGACTGTTCTGTACACTGTTAGTTTATGCATGTGTAAGGTGTGTCCTTGGTATGTAGCTGTCAACATAGTATGTAATTGTGCAGGTGTGATATTGTCAATATCAGGAGCTGACATGTGAAAGGCAACTGTTGCACTACTGAACTGTATCATATGCAGTATCAATGGCAAAGTTGTGCCCACTGACATTAATCCCCTCATTTCTGCAGGTCCCTCCAGTGTTACAGCAAGGCAGCCCATCCATGCTGGTGAGTGTGTATTAACAATACCTATAATAGTCCTGATAGTGCTAGTAATAATAGTGTAACTCAGTAGTGCTCTGTGTGTATACTGCAGAGTGTGCATGTGTGCATGTGTGCATGTGTGCATGTGTGCGTGTGTGCGTGTGTGCATGTGTGCGTGTGTGCGTGTGTGCGTGTGTGCGTGTGTGTGTGTGTGTGTGTGTGTGTGTGTGTGTGTGTGTGCGTGTGTGCATGTGTGCATGTGTGCATCACTGGTAACATTGTGTAGACATTGTAAACTGTGTTTCCTGTCTTCCTCCCACAGGTTCTGGTGTTCCTCTGGTGTCCTGCAGCAGGGAACCTGAATCTGGTGCCACAGGTACTGATAATGATGATATCTGTGTAATGGCACAGGAAGGTGTGTCAGGGTCCGCCATTGGTCAGCCAAATGACAGTACACAGCTGTCAACCACATCATTGCGCACAGTCATCCTGCCAGTACATCCTATGTCACCAATGTCCCTTGGTGATGGACAGGATACAGTGGGCATTGACCATGGTAATGTGGTATCTGTGGCACATGCTTCCCCACACAGCAGCCATGGGCAGGATCCTGAGATGGTACCACACAGACAGTTGCCCATGGGTTCTCGTGGGACCATCCGTGGATGTACTGCCTCTGGCAGACGTGCCCAAAGAGGTCTGTCAACCTCAGCTATGTTTCAGGCTGTCATGCAGGCACAGTCACGTATGGAAAGGTACACCAGACAGGGTCTGAGGGAGCTGAGAGCATGTCGCACATCCATGACTGACAGTATGCGTGACATTGCAGATGCTATCCGTAATTTCACTGATGTCATAGACAGACGTTATGGGGACATATTACGGCAGTCCCACAACTACATGTCCATGAGCCAGGGCAATGGTGGACGGTTGCGGCGTCAACATGGCCGTATGCCAGCAACAGTAGCAGCTGGCAGTCGGCACGGATGACAACAGGCCCGCGGATGCCCCCATAGTGCCAGCAGCAGCCCCAGCAATGCTGGGTCTGTGCTGTCATCAGACCGCCCCAGGAGACCACGTGCACGTGGCTCTGGACAGTCCCAACAGGGACCTGTGTCCAGTCAACAAACACCCGCTTCTGATGACAGTACCCAGTCTGGCTTAGTACCGGATATGGTCCATA
Organism: Protopterus annectens; assembly: GCF_019279795.1. NCBI lineage: Eukaryota > Metazoa > Chordata > Ceratodontiformes > Protopteridae > Protopterus > Protopterus annectens. The sequence goes on from NC_056725.1 coordinate 363,727,743, forward strand.
GCACCCCTGCCAGGCACAGGTACCATGTCCATGGCCACAGACACTGATCTGTATGCCCTGCCAGGTGCAGTCTGTGGCTGTCCACAAACTCCAGTATATGGCAGCCATGAGGTGGAACTGTGTGCATGCATACACACATGCGAAATGTTAACACCTAGGGCTACCACATACACGCACACACTGCAGCAACAGTGCCCCACCCTGTACTGCTGTCCCTCACTAACACACATACACATACATGTCAATTGGTGGTATCAGTGGCAGACTCAGGCATACCTAGTTCACACCCTGTGCATATGATGAAACTGTGCCACCTCCTGCAATCTCCAACATCAGTGCAGGAACAGGTTAACATGTTGCTGATGCACAGGGTGACTACATAGAAGTGTATTACTAGTATCATGTCGGTAACAGTACAGTGTGCTGATATGATTGTGTGTATATCCCAGCATGCCTGATGCAGTAACTGTATGACTGTCCTGAATTGTTATCTACACCCATAGTAAGTACCATAGTGTAACAGCTGCACATTATAGCATACCGGTGGTAAGGATGTCAACAGATAGCCACATACATAGGTAGCACAGAGGAGAAGGTAATGCAAGTACTGTTACGCAATGATGGACATGTACACTAATGGTGGCATGTTGCCCACAACGACTATGCAATGTGGATGTTTGCGCATGTTGATATGTGTGCAGTACCAATTTAATTTAAATTAAATTAAATTTTAAACAATATCAGTTTTACCATGGACATCTGAGCTGTGCATTCCTGGGTACATGTTTATAGTGCCTGCATATTTGCACTGTTACCTACTGGAAGTGGTACCCCTTCTTTGTTGTACAATGGACTACTTCCAGCCCTGCTTACTGTAGCTTTGTTTGCATGCATGTTTACTTGAGGTTCCCTGGAACACTGATTCCACCTGCAATGCAGATTTACACAGCTTCTGTGGATTCCTAGTGACATCTGCATAGCGTACTATACGTATGTCAATGTCTCACTTGACAGAACGTCACTGTCTGTCCTGTTCACATGTACGTTGCCTGTGACACATTGCATATGACCTACCTGGCATTTGCCCACGTGTGCAGTCATAAATGCCAGCGCTATGAAATCAGAAGCAGTACACCCACACATACTCACCTTCAGTATGTTGTTCCCCATTGGCCCTATGTGTTGGTAATCACCATGGCAATCACAACCCATCACTGCCAGGTTATACCTCATACCATGCCTGTCATCTCCTACACATGTACCACACATGAACAGGGGGGAGGTATCTCAAGGCACCACAGATACACACACCTCCAGGTTGTTGGCATACCACAAAGCATCAGGACCTATCCATGTGCAGCTAACAGTGTGTTGGACTGCCTTCTGGTTCATAGCCTGGCACACACAACCCTCCCATACACAGGAAACCCACCTGTCCTCCCTAACAACACTGGGAATATGACGGTCTCTACATATGTCTTTATATGGCTGGACTGCATCCAGCCGGACATTGTGTGTGAGCATTACTGTAGCTACAACACACTAGCTGAAAGGTTCCCAGCATGTAGTCACTGAATTGCAGTGGAACAACATGTTACCACTCCCACGACAGGTGGGAACATGCAGCACCTGTTCATCAACTATATGTAGACTATATGGCCCAGACCAGATGTGTATCCCCCACTGTTAGGATGATACCATATACAACTCACACTGTATATACACATACCGCATGCAGCCCCTGCACAGTAAGACACAGTCATAATGTTATGCAGTGCAAATACCATTTATTCACTTGAGGCACGTGTCAGACATGGGAACTATTGAAGGTCACAGGTATATATGTGTATGTGGCACACACATACATCATGTGTGCATTGCCATTGCTGGTTTAAGCAATGTCATGCATTGTTATGAACAACAACCCACACATGGGCATTTTGTGTGACACAAACACACGTGGCAGTTGTGGTTTACCAAAACATACCTATCTGTGCTCTGACAGTAGTAATAGACCCAGTAGCGGAGCACACTATTTGCATTACTGGGCGATTTGCCCTGTTTGGCTGTACTTATAGTGTGGTGACATCACCTGTGTTTACTGGGGGAATAAGCAGCATCTGGTGTATTGTAGTAGTTGCTAAAATAAACTGTTTTTTCACACTTTCAATTACACGCACCCTACTACATCCCCCCCACACACACACACACACACACACACACACACACACTTGCCATTTGCATACCCCAACCTAACTATGTTATGACACTTGAGAGAGACGCATTAGCGGAGCGCACTATTTGAATTACTGGGAAGTTCCTCTTCTCCGGCTGTACTTATAGGGTGCTGACATCATCAGTGTTTGGAAAGGGTAATGTGCATCATGTAGTGAGTTCTCCTGATTGCCAAAAAGCACATATCTTTCATACAGAATTACACACACACAAACTCCCTTCATTGAAACACACACACTTGCAGGATTCAAACCCCTACCTAACTATGTTATGACACTTGAGAGAGATTCATTAACAAAGCGCGCTATTTGAATTACTGGGAGGTTTCGGTTCTCTGGCTGTACTTATAGGGTGCTGACATCATCATTGTTTAGAAAGGGGAATGTGCATCCTGTAGTGTGTTCTCCTAGTTGCCAAAAGGAACATTTCTTTCAGACAGGATTTAAACCCCTACCTAATTACATTATGACACTCGAGATGGACGCATTAGCAGAGAGCGCTATTCGCATCACTGGGAGGTTTTTCTTCTCCTGCTGTACTTATAGGGTGCTGACATCATCAGTGTTTAGAAAGGGGAATGTGTATCCTGTAGTGTGTTCTCCTAGTTGCCAAAAGGGACATTTCTTTCAAACAGACTTGCACACACACTAACCCCCCCTCCACACACACTGGGCATTTGCAGGATTCAAACCACTACTTAATTATGTTATGACACTCGAGACGGACACATTAGCAGAGAGCGCTATCCAAATTACTGGGCATTTGTTCTGCATCTGCAGTATTTATAGGGTGCTGACATCATTATTTCTACAGAGGTATGTACATCTAGTACTACCTGTCAGGTGGGGGATAGCATATATATGCATTTGCAGCCACCTACTTCAGGGTCAGATATGCACATCGCACTGGCAGGATATGTTCTATACCATGCTTCGTGACCACAGGACCTGTAACACACAACACAACCAGTCCAGAACACCCCTCCCACATCCAGGACACACACTTTGCTTCCCTGGGAACAGTGCCAGGATATGCAGGTGTTCACATACACCATTCCAGTTGTTAACGTCAGGTACAGGCATATTGTGTGTGGGAACTACTCAGGCCTCTACAACATTACCCTACAGCCACTACAATTTGTGAGTCCATGTGCTATGGCAGAACCACTCACCACAGCCACAAGGGGGAATACATATTGCACCTGACCATCTGCAACATGGGTACCCACTGTTCCACACCAGAGGTAGACCACCATTGTTGATATCTGACCATACCCACCTTTCCCTGGACATCCATATCCCATCCCCACCCCCAGGCAAGGTTGTCACTGCAACCAAACTGTATTTATCACAAGCAGACTTTACACTTGTGAAGACTGGGGTGGAAGACTTCAAAGTACCCATGCTGGGGGACTATACAGGCCACTCTGCATAATCCTTGACAATTGCATTCTATGAGCATGTGGAAGGTTTGCATTGATCATGCTATCCCAAATATACCCATGACTGCTCCACAACAGGACACCTGTCAGGTGTACACCAGCCATATATGAGCTGTCCAACAGACAGGGTGAGCTAATACATTGCAGAGCAGTAGCCCACAGAGGGAGGACATCTCTGAACAGTACCGGCACGACACTTTAATCCCACATAATCATCACGACACAGTGTTGACAGTGAAATTGTCCAGACAATGCAGATAAGACTCCCCTCAGTCTGTTATTGATGCCCACTTACTGTTAGAGGTCCTCAGCAACCCTCTTCCAGCACACACCAACAACATGGATGTGCCTTAGCACATTCAAACCCTGGGATCTCCACTGTGTCCCTGCTTGACAGAGGCACAGCACACTAGCCTTACACGGTGCCTTATGTGACCTACTTTACAGTGGCACAGTAGCCTACTGTACTGGGGAGGCAGACACCAAGCACACTCTGGCTAAGCTGTCATTCCCTAGGGCAAACAGCCTAGTGTTGACCTCTACACCCATATGTTTAATTGTCAGATGCACATTATTTGTTGCTGTTAGACTGTTTGCAGGTTTTTATTGCCATAGCATTCCCTGTTTGTATGAACAATGTGTGTATCTGTGGAAGATGTTTGCATATGGGAGGGATCCACTATATCACATATGTCTCTGTAGTCATTTAACTGTGTGCACTGGGCAGTTTGCTGTAATGTGGTTGGTTCCTGGAATAACACGTACACATACCAGATATGTGTGGCCAACTGCTAAACTGGGATTTGGCCTAAGTGTGTGAGCATGCCCAGTTCAGCCTTCCCATGGCATGTTGTCTGACATATGTCTCATTTATCAAAGTGTGCGAGCATGCCCAGTGTGTGCTTTCCATATGTTGAACTCTGCAGCCCACCACATTTGTGGATGAGTGTGAACTTCAACAATATCTCCCGTTTATGGTTGTGTGTTGTGTGTCATGTTGTGTAGTTACTGTCCAACTGCTTTGTGTGTGAACACAACAGGGATTATACTGTGCCTGCAGGGTTTGCATGGGATACTTTGCATACAGTTGTCAACATCCTTTCATACTGACCTAACACTGTAGTACCGTATAGTGTACTGGTTCAGTACTTTCACTGTGGTGGACAGTATCCTGGGCTTTAGTCCTATCACTGCTTTACATTTCCATAGTGAGCACAACAGCCTGGTTAGGGGCCAGTTGTGCACATCTGACCATGTTGCATTATGTTCAGATATGAACTACTAATACCAGGCTTGTCCAACATTGGTAGTGTATTCCACAACATAGGTGTACATTGGCAAACAGTAGCGATGTGCCCTAGGCCATTTCTAATGCTAGTCGGAGAGTGTGTTTGTCCTTCGACACACATTGTAAGTGGAGTTTGCCATGACATATGTCATGGTTAGTATACTGTGCCTCCGTCTACCTGTGACATAACAGTGATACCCAGGGTAAACCTACCATCTCCCATCCACTCCTCACGATTCCTCTTGAGGAGAATTGATGAGTGACTCTATGTATAACCTGACACAAGAACTGAAGATGGTGAGTGAAAGGAAAACTGCTCTTATGACTGGTATAACCTGTACTGGGAGTTTACTCACGAGTGGGGGTGGCTTCTGTGTTATGGATCATGCAGTACAGCTTGTCCTATGTATGTCAGTGCTGGGGTTCAGGTCCCTCATGTGCATAGCTCACTGCCATTCAGATTGTACAAGGTGCAGCATGTTCATTGATTCCAGCTTGGACATGGCTTTATACATCAGGCACAGCTTGCCTCTGGGTGGGAGTATGGCAGTGTGTGGAGCTGCAGTTTGTTTAATCAGGCAACACATGCCATCTGTTCAAGCTCTTTGATACTCCTGGTGAGGTACTGTTGGGGACTTTACAGTTGATGGAGGTGTCTGCTGAGGTACATCCCACAGGGGCTATTGTAGTCAATTGTAACGCTGATGAAGGATGACTGCAGAGCCACAATGACCTCCCCTTATCTAGATCTGACAATCTTCATGATTAGGTGGGTATATGGTATGTTTTTGTGAACACTACAGCCACATGTTTGTCCAATCCAGGATATCTATCACCTTGTGTCCCCAGGTCTCTCATTATATGTTAGGTACGTAATGGGTTAACACCTATGTGGTAATTGGTGGGCACTTACTGTATATCCATGGGGGTTGACTATACACTTTTCTGCATTAGCTTGCTGACATGGCTATGGCACCAGTTGTCTTTTTCTATGTGGCCCTTTTGTGGGATGCTTGTATCAGCTGGAGGGTCAGATATTGTGGGCAGTTTGTAGTCCTCTGCATACATGTTCAGACTCAGTCCTTCCATGTTGGCCTGTACCTATGGGACATATATACCAAACGAGGGAGGTCCCAGGACCAAGCCTTGTGGGATGCCAGTTATATCTGGTTTGTAGTCTGCATGGCTGCAGCATGTCTGACCATGTCAGTTCTGTCCTTGGTCTGATTTGCAACCCCTCTACTGACATAGGGGTTTATATTTAAGCTGGTGAGCATATGTATAATGAACACGTAGGGTATTGTATGGAAGCATTTGCAAGGTCCAGCTACGCTGTGTGGACCACATTGCCCTCATCAATGACCTTAATGACTGTTTCAAATGAGTCAAACATGTTTAGGGACAGGATCTACACTTAAGAAAGCCACACTGGGTAGGGTCCAGTGTCAGTAGGTCCTCAATATCTTTATGTCTGCGGTACATGCTGATCCTTTTCATAGCTGTGCAGACCAAGCTTGTCAGGATTCTGGGGTGGTAGTTTGCAGTATCCATTCAGGCAACACCTTTGTTGAGAAGGACCACTGTTGTTGTACACTGCTCTTTGGGTACATATCCTGTGGTAAGGCTGACATTGAGCAGTAGTGTGATTTGGCATTCCATTCTTCTTGGAGTCCATGTTGGACTCAGCCCAGGACACCATCTCATACCATTGCTGCTGTGTGTTTTGCTTTGTAAATGCTGGCTGTTACCTCAGCATCTGCAATGTCAGGGGGCCAGCAGTCTGCTGGGATAGATATTTTGCATTCTGGGGGGGGGGGTTGCACTGCACCTGTCAGGTTGTATGTTGGCAATATTTGTGTGTGTTTGGTATGTTGTTTGTAATATTTGTGTGATTCAGAGCATATCTGTGAATTCCCATCACGGTTCCTACCATCATTTGAGTAAGCCTTGTGATTATCCTTAGTGTCCTGTACAGTTTGTATCTTCATAGGTTCATAGGTTCATACTAGGCTATCCACCCTAGGGCATTTGTAAGCCTAGCCAGAGTGTGTGTGTCTTTCACCGCCCCTTGCTATGTGAATATTATGGCCATTTATGATTTACTTTACTGTGCCTCTGTCTGTACGTGACACAGTGAAGACCCCCAATATACATCTACGATCATCCATCCACTTGGCAAAATTCCTGTTGAAGAGTGTCAGTGAGGGGCTCTGCCTAACATGGAGTGGGATTCTGTTCCAGGGTGTGGGGTGCCTCTGGGTTATGTATCTGTCCCTCCAGCACATCCTATTTCATTATGTGTTGAGGTTGACATCTCTCACTCTCACAGCTCCAATGGCTTTGAGTTTTCTGGGGTGGAGCATGTCCATTACTCCTGTGTTGGACATGGCCTTGTACAACAGACATACAATGCCTCTGTGTAGGCAGTATGTGACTGCATTCAGCTGGGGTGTCTACAGCCAGGCAGCATATGACATATATTTGGGTCCCTTTATCCTCTTGGTGAGGTACCTTTGAGGTCTTTCTAACTGCTGCAGGTGTCAGGTAAGGTACATCCCAAATGAGGCATTGTACTAGATTATGGGTCTGATAAGAGAACAGTACAGGGGCACAATGGCCTCTGTTGACGTAGATGTGAATCCTTTCATGATACGGTGTCCAATATAGACAGTCTTCCTAGCCACATTGGCAATGTGAGTGTCACATAACAGGTTACTGTCTACTTGTGTCCCTAGGTCCCTGATTACTCCTTCCATACATAATGGTTTACCACCTATGTGGTAATTTGTGAGTACCTTGTTTGGTATTTGGTGGGACATTCATACTGTCCAGTGTCTTCAGGACATCTGGGTGGGGTTCCTGTGTGTGATAGTGTGGTCTGTAGCATGCTACAGACTGTACAGCAGTTTTGCCTACGGTTAGGTGCACATGGGTGGTCTCTGATGCTTTGTGCATTGTCAGTTACCTGGACGTATGTGTGTCTGTGCTGAATATGGATACTCCCCCTCCTTTTATGTTTTGGTCCAGGTTTTGGGGCCATAACGCATGATATGAGGTATAACCTGGTAGAGCTGGTGTGCTGTCAGTAGGCTTGCAGCAGGTTTCTGTCACTGCACAGACATCGATGTTCTCCATACTGGGGAGGGCCTCAGGAGCATGCATATTGCAGTTTACACATCTGGCATTGGTCAGCATTACCCTTATGTTTCTTACCACTTATGTTTTCTAGGGTGGTGGGTTAGTCTTTTTAGCCTTGCCTACATAAGGCTCTATGGAGGTGGCAAATGCCTTATCCAATATCCAGACGCCCAGGGGTAGCAGGTGCAAGCCATCCCTGGAACAGCAGCATGGCTTGTCAGGCATGACATCCCATGCAGACAGACATTAGATCCTCTTGGAATGACAGCAGTAATTGTGCCACTTGTTAAAGCTGATCATTCTGTGTTTGTACTGTGGCATCATTCTTGGTGAGGGTAGGATGCTGCAAACGGTCAGTGTCATACCGGCCTGGTGTACATACTCAGTGAGACTGCTGGTGTTGTGTGGCATTACTGTTGGATTCTAGGAATGTTTCTCCTACAGTGTTGGAGCTAGTATAATGCTCCCAGTCTATGTCTGTGTATTTTCAGTCAACCAATATAATGTGGTTTGGGGGGCTTGATATATTCATATATTCATATATTCATGTATTCCAACACAGGCCAGGTGCAGTTCCTGGTGTTGGGACAGTGGTCTGTAGCAGGCTATACACTGGGAAGCAGTTTTAGCCACTGTTACTTGACCATTGCTAGTCCATGCTGCTTCTTGTTGTGGTACCAACATGGGGGTGTGGTTATCCTTGACAATTATTGCTAGTCACCCTCCTTTTGTAGCTTGTTCCATGTTTTGAGGCTGTACAGCACAGTATGAGGTGTAACCTGGTAGTGTTAGGGTGCTGTTGTGAGCCTTGACCCAGTTTTCCGTTACAGGACAGATATCAATATTCTCCATACTGGGTGAGTTTACACTGCACGCATCTTGCTGTTTAGACTTCTGGCATTGGGTAGCATTACATCTAGGTTCTTATCCCTTGTGGTACCTATGGAGGTGGGTTTGTGTTTTGAGCCTTACCTATTCAGGGCATGCTGTGGGTAATGACAGCCTTTGCCAGTATCCATGAGGCCTGGACTGATAGGTGCACTCCACTTCTAGCAGCTGGAGCATCATATCATGCTCAGAATGTCATCCCAGGCTGGCACACATTGGATCCCCTTTGACTAACTGCAATACTTCAGCCAATTATTGCAATTGATCATCCCATCGTCATATTGTGGCATCATGCTTGGTGAGGGTAGGATGTTAGTCAGGGTCCTCAAGTGTGCATATACTACATGGTGTTACATTACTTAACACATGGCATTCATGCCTCAGGTGGTGCTGCAAGGCTGCCTCTGTCGGGTGCACATATTACACTCCCTGTACATGTTTGAGAGCAGGTTATGTCATTTTAGGCATCCATGTTATTATATGAGTGAGTCAGAGAGGGGTATCATTCCCAGGGTTCCTACTGAGCCAGTGTATGTGCTATGCGTTGCCTCTTTGCCAAGGCCAGGGCATACTGGGAACGCCGCCTTCTGCCTACTGGGGCAGGCTCAGGGTGTTCCTCCTCCAAGTCACACTCAGCCTGTGATGGCCTTGGCAATGGTGGGGAGCTGTTTGGCCCGGCCCTATGCTGGTCCTGCTGCAGCTGTTTTCGCAAGATCATATTATGTAGCATAGCACATACCATGACAATTTGGGTACATGTAGTTGGTGAGTACTGCAAGGCTTCACCAGATGTGTCCAGACACCGGAACCATGACTTGAGCAGGCCAAACACACGCGCTATTACATTACGTGTTTGTGCGTGTGCCTCATTATGGCATTCCTGTTCAGGTGTGTGTGCATTTCTGATGGGTGTCATCAGCCACAGCTCCAGTGCATAACCTGCATCCCCCACTAAGTGTCCATGTGGGATGTCCCCATTGGCAAATGTCTGGTACAGCTGCGTCAAATGCCAGATATGGGAATCATGGTAGCTCCCAGGGCAGCCAGCACACACATTCATTATTATGCCCTGGGCATCACACACAACCTGGCAGTTGATGGAGGGGAAGCCCTTGCAGTTAATGTAGGCCCTACCCCACTCACCAGCTGGTGCTTTGATGCGTATGTGCATGCAGTCTATTGCACCCACTACCTCAGGGTATTCTGCTATTTGCTGGAAGATATGCATATTGCTGGCCAATACCTCACAGGCATTGGGGAAATATACATGATCACCGACATGTGCTGACATGGCATCCAGGAACTGGTGCAGTACCCTGGAGGCTGATGCCTGTGATATCTCCATCTTATCACCAGTTGGTCTCTGGAAGGTACCTGTTGCTAGTATTCTTATGCCAACACATACCTTGGTTTCCACTAGGATGGGTTCCCCTCTGTTGATTCTGTGTGTGAGGCATGGCCTGCACAAATCGACAATTTGCTGCAGGAGGTCTCTGTCCACTCTATAGCACTCTACTATCTCCAGCTCATGTAACCCATGGTAGGTGACCTTGGGCCTGTACACTCTTCTCCGTCTCCTCACCGTGGGTTGTCTGGCACCATCTGCATTGTCACCACCCTCAGCAAGTTGCCTATATCTCCTTATGACATCTATGGCAGCCCCTAGCATTTCTGCTCTGAGTTCAGCTTTTTCAGTTTTCACTTCTACTAGCTTACTCCTGTCTTGCAGTGTCTCTTGAGAGAAACATACTGCACTGCTGTTTGCAGAGTTTTAAGTGCTTGGCTGAGCTACTATTCTGCCTGTGTAAATGGCTGCTTCTAATTGTTTTCACCTGCTAGCTCTAGCAGTATTCCCTGCTAGCTTCCTACTAATTCTGTTGCTTCCTTTTTCCTTTCTGTTTCCTCAGGGGGGAGAAACGCGCATACCAGCAGAAACACGCTCACAGTGGCTTACACACGCGCACACAGGCTTACATGGTTCAGAATCTGCTTATTCGAGTTAAAACACGTGCACACCAGTGCAAACAGTCTTACAAGTCTGCCAACAGGCTCCCATATGCTCAGTCTGCCTTACACGCACGCACACTAGCGCAAACAGTCTTACAAGTCTGCCAGCAGGCTCCAACATGCTCAGTCTGCCTTACACGCGTGCACACTGCCCTACCCACACCTCATGGCGCGCACACGTGCGCATGGACGCCCAACAAGAAACTTTGGTGTAAGCAACAGTGTACACCTCCCATTTCGTGACTTTCCCATGCTTATCTTGTGGCACTCCTCTTTCCATGATATGTGTTTGACATCTGTCATGTAACACTGACCTCCAATGAACTGCATTTCTTTCTACCATTCCCCCCTGTGATGTCACCTATCTCCTACTCTATTCCTCCCCCTTACGTATCTCTTATGCTACTCAGAATGTGCTCATTTGCTATGTGACAGTGGAATTCAGTATCCTAACACTCATTTACATCAGATTGCCTACTAATGCTTAGTTACATCTCTTAGACTCAGCTTCCCCCCTTAGCAACCACTAAACGGTGGCCATGTTGTTTTTGGTCTGCTGGTCCCTGTATTGTAAATCCATGTATTGCATAAAACCCACATTTGTGGGTTTATAACCTTCATTTTTATGTGTTATGCAGCGCAACCCGTTTGCGCGGGGCTGCGCTGCGTTTAAACATCGGCGATCGCCGAAAAAAATATATATATATTTTTCATATTTGCATCGGGGTACCTTGCCAATGGCCACATATTTGGCCATTGGCATGTGCCTGACACATATGCACCCTTTATTTGGAGCTGACATGGCTCCATTGTGATTTTTGCAGAAACGTACTCAGTTGTCAAATGAGTACATTTCTGCAGCTAAAACGGCTCTTACACGGGCTGCTTTCTGCTTTGTGGATCGCTACTCTACCTCATTTGCATGCCTTTTGGCTGCAAGTGAGGTATTTAGCATATCCACGCCCAGTCCGTGTAAGAGACATTTTAGCTGGTCTCTTACACGGAGTTTCGGGCTGTTCCTGGATCGCGAGGCTTGCATGGAGTCTTACACGTCTCTTACACTCCGTGCAAGCCTTCGTGAATCCTGCCCTAAGTGTTTTAGACTGCATAATTAAGTAATATGTAAAGGGAAATGTGTAAAGTGTACTCATATTCTCAGTAAGCCTCTGTTGTCTGACACACAGATGTTACCAGAGTCAAACTGCTGCCTATTACACAAGACAATCTCTAGACGTCTGTATTGATTGCATGTGCCACATCAGATAGCAGTGGAAGTTGTCACAAATAACTGAATTGAATGTGTACATTAGGACAGGAGCTACAAGTATGAGATAAACAATCAGCTTTAGTCAGAATTCTGGAAAGGAGCTACACATATTACTGTCCAAACAATAGTGAGCATTACACTATCAAAGATTCTTTGACAAGGAAGTGGTTTCCATTGTGTATTACACACACACACTTTCTCAGAACTGAACCACAGTCTGTCTGTCTTGGTGTGCTATACAAGCTAGTTCTCAATGCACATGCCATAGGAGCACTAACAGCAAGACATGACCCAAATAACCATTTCACTGCCATGCAATCACAACCTGGGATGATATATCATTATCCAACATAAAAATGAATAAGAATAACTAGATACACTGGAGTTTATGTAATATCAGTACATTCATATAATATTGCCTTTTCAGTAATTGAACTGCAAGCAAGGTAAAGCTACTGATTAATGACATGTGGATGACCCACAAGCTCATCACTGGAAGTCTTACCACAGTTGTGACACTTCAGCTATGCTCCACATTATTACATCAGACGTATGAGCTGTAAGCAATCTGTTTAAGACAAAAGGGATGGTGGAGGCCTCTCAACTTGCAAATGGGCATATTATAACTGGTGGATGCCATTCATGTATTACAATATAGTGTCACACAGTGCTAACAGGCACTGAATATGGATGTTGAACACATGAGCATTTGACAACAGAAAATGCATGATATTATACAGGATGAATGCACCATGATAGAATTGTCACTACAGTTGTTATTGCTGCAAAGGATATGTGTGCCTGTCATTGCTGTACTGATTCAACAACACCCATATGCTGCCTCATTCCCTTGTGCAAGAGGATAACACTTCTTATGTATGTTATGTAAGGAAAATCTAATCACATGCTATCATTATTCTGAATAAAAGCATTGTTATGTGTGAAACTATTGTACCTTTTTGTAACAGCATAAACATTTATACATGTGCCCAGTAGACAGGTTTGACAACAGTGTTAGCAACATGTACAGTCACAGTTAGAATGACACTACATTGAGCAGTAATGTGTGCATTTGAACTGACTAACACATGATCAGATGCTAAAGATTAATGCCTGAATCACAAGCACCAAATAACATGTTGAAGTACAACTGGAACAGTGCATATTTAAATGGATGATATCATCACCACTGTTTATTAGCTGGATGTTTATGCTAAAAAGTGGTTGAAGTATGCAATAACACTGTACAGCTACACATTTATATATATATATATATATATATATATATATATATATATATATATATATTTGAAGTGTACTACACACAGAATGAGGGTGAAAGACACACTCACAGCTTTTCTCAAACATTCTACGTATATAGTTATACAATGTACAAGCACTGTATCAAAGTCATGCAACACAGGAGAATTTGCTCTCCAAATGTGAGATACTGCAGCTGTGGTAACATTATGTAATCATTGTGTGGCAAAAATATATTTTCCCTGGGGATGCTAGGATTTGCTAGTGTAACAGTGTACCACTGTAAACCATCTCATAATTAGAAGTATACATAAAGGTGGTTGTGAGATGGCCAACAACATATGTCAGTAATCACTGTCACACTATTGAAGCAGTAGTGGACTCAACCGCCTACCTATCCACTTACACAATCTATAGCACATTATCATTAGCCATTGCCACAGGAGAATACTGAGTACAAGAGAGGCATACAGCATCTGTGAAGGGATGACATCAGCAGTACATTGCCAGGGAAATGTCTCTGTCATCTAGCAGAGAAAATTTTTATCCAGAGTAGAAGTTGATTGAGCACATATTTAACTGTAAACACTCCACACACACACACACACACACACACACACACACACACACACACACACACACACACACACACACACACACACACACACACACACACACACACACACACACAGTTCCACTTAGTGAGCACTGAATCTCCTACCTATCTATCTAATTAAACAATGTAGAAAGTACTGTATTAATTACAAGAAACACAAGAGAATTTTGACTCTTAAGGGGATAGACCACACTTTTGTGAGGATGACCTCATCAGCATGTTTTAGTAAAATGTGCTATAATGGAACAGTGTGCATATTTTAATGCATTCTCTTCAGGGGAAGTGTACAGCAGCAATCATTTTACACACACACACACACACACACACACACACACACACACACACACACACACACACACACACACACTTCCTTTGTTGGGCCTTGATCCTCCCGCCTACTATCTACTTGCATAATGTAGAAAGCATTGTATCAATCTCAAGCACCTCAGAAGACACTGACTTTTAAGGGGAGAGAGCGCACTTTTGTCAGGATGACCTCATCAATGTATTTTAGAAAAAAAGTGGGATAAGGGAACTGTTTGCACATTTAAATGTATTTTCTTCAGGAGAAGTGGTATAGCAACAAGTGTTAGACACACAAACATTTCTGATGTTGAGCCTCAAACCTCATCTGTAACTAGTTGCACACCCTAGAGAGCACTGTATTAGTTGTAAGTGCCCCAGGAAAAGTCTGACTCTTAAGGACAGAGTGTACATTTTTGTCAGGATGACCTCATCTATGTTTTTCAGAAAAAAAATCAGATAAGGGAGCTGTGCAGACATTTAAAGGCATATTTTAGAAGAAGTGGATACAGCAACAAGCATTACACACTTGCACACACATATACAAACATACAAATTTCCCATGTTGGACATCAAATCTCCTTCTTATCTAGTTACACAATCTAGAAAGCAGTGCATTATTCACAAGTGCTATACAAAAAATTCTGATTCTTATGGTAAAAGAATGTACTTTTGTCAGGATGACATTGTCAGTGTGTTTCATAGAGGAGGTTTCAGTAAAAAGAGGGATAAAGGAGCTCTGAAGAGTTAAATATATTCTTCTCAGGGGGAGTGGATATAGCATCAAGTGTTAAAAAAACTCTTATAAACACAAATTTTCCAGGTTGGGCTTTGAATCTTCTACCTATGTAATTATACAATCTAGGGAGCACTGTATTAGTCACAAAAATCATAGGAAAAGACTGTCATTAAGAATGTGAAATAGGACATTTGAACTTTTTTTAAAATCCATTTTTTGGCACAAATAGTACTGTGCATCGTGGGCTGTGCAAGCAATAAACAACCTGCAATGCACAGAATCACAGACTGTGCAAGAAATGCATATGTGTACACAGGACACTGTAACATCATTATGACTGTCACATTTTTATTTTATTTTATTTTATTTTACATTTGTTAACCAGGGGTGTCTGACTGAGCCAAAAAGTCCCTTTTTCAGCTGAGGCCCGGGGAGAAAAGCTCCACAAAGAAAAATTACAGACACATTTAATTATTTAGACATGATCAGTATACACACAAATTACAAGAGACATGTTTTTACAGTGGTATGTGTCACATAAACAGTTACAGTGGAGAGAACAAACAAAAAAATATTAATTTTAAAAAGAAAGGTAATTAATAGATTTGTGGTGTATAGCTGAATTTGGAACATAGGTAGAATACATACATAGTACACAGGTACAGTACATACATTGCAGATTAGCCAGTGTTTGTGAGTAAGATTGAAAACTATTATCAAGTGCTCTACATTTTGTATGTATACGTTATCCACTTTCACTAGCCTGGGGAGCAATCCTGGCACTGCCAACTTTGCCCGAGATGTTGCCTGATGAGGTCTTTAAAGGAGGCTTTGGATGATGTGTTTTGAATGCTAGTAGGGACAGAGTTCCATTTTGTAGCCACTGAACTACTATATAGTGCATCTCCAAAGCTATTGGAGCTGTTGGTGACTTCTAGTAGTAGTTTGCTTGATGATCTAACAGGCCTTTTGGCTGAGTGATGTTATACTAGGTTTTTGAAGGCAGGACACTTATTGGGGAGGAAATAGATAGAATGACAGAGGCAGAGCTGATTGTAGGTTAGGAGGTTGGGCAGTTCAAGCCAGTGGAGCTGTCTCAAAGCAGTACAGTGATGAGTTCTATATGAACAATTTGCAGCAAAGCGGGCAATTCTGTTATAGCAGGCTTCCATTTTGCTTAGTTCAGTTTTGTTGAGATTAGTCAGAATGGGAGATGCATAGAGTAGGGTGGATAGAAGTTGGGAGTGAGCAATGGCTGATCTTGTGTTGTTGGTAAGAAATAGTTTGTTACGGTAGATTGACCCCAGTTTGGCATGTACTTTTTTAATAGTTAAGTTGAGATGGCTATCAAATTTTAGGTGGTAGTCTATGGTTATTCCCAATAGCTTAGCCTGTGACACTGGAGCAATTGGAGTAGCATTTGTGGAGTAGATAGTGAACTGACTGTTAGTGTTTTTGTTAGAACTGGTTATAATCATAAGCTGAGTTTTATTTGGATTGAGGATAAGCTGGGCTTTGGTAAGGTAGTTTTCAATGTCAGATAATGCTAGTTGAGTTGTTTGCAGAAGGGTGGGAATGTTTTGTGCAGCACAGATTAAGGTAGTGTCATCTGCATACTGAATTATAGATGCATGCTGTGTGGAGGTATGGAGGTCATTTGTGAAGAGTGTGAATAGTAGTGGTCCTAAGATAGAACCCTGTGGGACTCCTATAATTATGGGCAGCTGAAGAGAGAGAGAATTTTCCCATTTCACAGCTTGGTACCTGTCAGTTAAGTAGCTTTAGAACCAGGTAAGAGTGGAATTTGATAGATGATATTGGTTTAGTTTGTTTAGCAGTATTTGGTGTGAGATTGTGTCAAATGCTTTGGACATATCCAAAAAAAAGAGTTGACACTTGTAGGCCTTCATTTTTGAGACGGTTTACTGTGTCTGTGAAGCAGAGGAGGGCTGTAGTGGTACTATAGGCAGGTCTGAAACCATGCTGAGTAGGTGACAGGATGTTGCTATCTAGGAGGTATTTTAGCATCTGGGTATGGATGCATTTTTCTAGGATTTTGCCAGGGGGAGAGTAAAGCAATGGATCTGTAGTTATTAAGTTCAGTGGAGGTCCCGCCTTTATGTATGGGTGTAACATAGGATATTTTCCAGAGTTTGGGCACATAGTTTTCAACAATTGATCTGTTTATGAGAGTGGAGACTGGGATAGCAATAGCATCTGCTGTGAGTTTCAAGAAATAGCTGGGGAGTAGGTCGGCTGCTGTTGATGAGGTTTTTAGTTTGGAGAGCATGCTTTTGATTGAAGTGGTAGAAACTGTTTTGAGGGTAAAGCTTGTATTAGTGTTATTTGTGTTGGGGGGGATAGTGAGGAAGGAACTGTCCTGTGATACTAAGGATAGAATTGAGTTCACAAAGTGGGAGTTGAATTGTGTTTCAATGGGAACTTTAGTGTCAGGGGTGGTTGGTTTGGGAGTAGCTTTTTGGGTGGATTTTAGTAGCAGGTTTACATTTTTCCAAAATTTTTGCAGGTTGTGTTGGTATTTAGTTTGTAATGTTGTGTAGTAAGATTTTTTTATCCAGCCTAATGCATTTTTTTGCACGGTTGCGCAGTTCTTGGTACTTAGTTAGGCTTTGTATTTCTTTGTTTTTTTATAGTAAAGCCAGGCAGTGTCTCTGGACTTCAGGGTGTGTTTGGTTTCTTTACTGAGGCAGGGGTTTGTAGAGGTTCTAACCTTGATTTTGCACAATGGAGCGACAGTGTCAAGGTGTTGTAGAAATGTTTTGTTGAAATATGCTACAGCCTGGTCAAGTGGGAGGGTTTTTAGGGGGGTCCAGCCACAGTTACAGAGTAAAGTGTTGAGGACCTCAGGAGAGAATTTTTTTTGTGTTTCTAGTGGATATATAGTTAGTGGTTTTGCATATGCTTGTTCTACTACGTATAAAGTATATTATGTTGTGGTCACTTAAGGTATCTGGGAGACTGCCTGTGTAAGGGTACAATGTGGGGTTGTTAGTTAGGACCCAGTCAAGGATGGATTCCCTTTTAGATTTTTTATCACATCTAGTTGGAATTTGGACTAGCTGCTGGTAGCCATGGATATTTATTAGATTACTTGGTGGTTATTTTAAATTTAAATGTAAAAAGGTTTTATTAGAAATAGCCAACACTAAAAATTAAAAGCACTACACCCTCACTCCCCACTGGCCCTTGTTTTCAGTTATAAAGGAATTCCCAATAGTATTCTAGCATGTCAAAAGGTCAGTTGTCAATCTCCTCTCCGGTCCAGCTGGTGAATCTGGGAATCTTGAGGCAATGTTACAACTGCCTCATGTACACAGACAACCCTCTCCTCCTCCCAACAAATTCCAACACATGTGAGAGATGCAACCATATAGCCAAACTGGAGGCTAAGCTCTCTCAACTCAGTACTGGCATAACCAGTCAGGAGGAGAAGGAAACCACACTCACTACAATTCTAGTCTCACATAGACCTACCACGACAGCAAACCAAACACATAATCACACAAAAACATACTCGGAGGCTCTAAATAAAGATCTGCCTAAGCAGCAGAGACCTCCAAAGCAGACACCCAAGCAACCGCTACCCCAAAACAAAACACGTGCAACACATATCTCACAAAGCCAGTGTGCCGAACAGTCACAGCCCTTAAGACTAAACAACACACCTGATACACTTGTAATAGGTGACTCTATCGTCAGGCACACTGACGTCCCGCTCACCAGGCTGAACAAGGAGAGGGTCACGGTGAGCAGCCTGTAGGGCGCTAGGATCTGCCACATAACACAAGCACACAGGTCACTCCAAGGCAAGTACAAATATGACTCAGTCATTGTCCATGCTGGTGTGAATGACCTGAGATGTACCTCCCTGGACTACATGAAAAGAGGCATAGAGGAGCTCTCTGAGCATGTAGTCCAGGCCGGTATGACCCTGACCTTGAGTAGCATCTTACCCTCACCAAGAATGATGCCACAATATGAAGACAAGATGATCAATTTCAACAATTGGCTTAAGTACTGGTGTCATTCAAAGGGGATCCAATGCCTGTCAGCTTGGGATGATATGCTCGACAAGCCACGATGCTTCGCTAGGGACAGCTTGCACCTGCAACCCCTGGGCTTTTGGATACTGGCAAAGGCTCTTGCTACCCCCCATAGTGCCTTTTTTAGGCAAGGCTCAAAAGACAAACCCACCTCCATAGGTATCACAAGGGATAAGAAACTAAGAGTAATGCTACTCAACGCCAGAAGTCTAAACCTCAAGATGCATGCACTCGAAACTCTTCTTAGCATGGAGAATATCGATATCTGTGCAGTAACAGAAACCTGGTTCAGGGCTCCCGAGAGCACCCCAGCACTACCAGGTTATACCTCATACCATGCTTTTCGGCCCCAAAACTTGGAATGAACCACAAAAGGAGGGGGAGTATCGATATTCATCAAAGATACCCACACCTCCAGGTTGGTGGCAAAGCACGAAGCATCAGAGACTATCCATGTGCAACTAACAGTGGGTAAAACTGCCTTCCAGTTTATAGCCTGCTACAGACCACCCTCCCAAACCCAGGAACCCCACTTGGCCTTCCTGAGAACACTGGAAAATATGAAGGTCTCTCCAAACACCATTATATTGGGTGACTTCAACTACCCAAACATAGACTGGGAGCATTACTCTAGCTCCAACACCCTAGCCCAAACCTTCCTAGAATTTTTAAACTCAAATGCTATGGAACAACTTGTTACCACTCCCACAAGAGGGGAAAACATACTGGACCTGATCATCACCAACATGGGGACTCTGTGCTCCAGACCAGAAGTGTATCCCTCACTGGTAAGATCAGACCATAAACTAATCTCACTGGATATTCACATCCCGACCCCACCCCCTGCCTAGAAAACCACAGTGAAAAACTTCTCTAAAGCAAATTTCACACTCCTCAAAACCGAGGTGGAATCCTTCAAAGACCCCGGGCCTGTGGAAAATACAGCCCAGACCGCAGAATCCTTTTTAAATGCATTCTATGAACACCTTCAGGAATGCAAGGATCATGCGATCCCAAATAAAACCAAGACCCAATCCTCCAAAGTCAGACGTCCTGTCTGATGGACCCCAGCCATAAACAAACTATACAATAGAAGAAAGAAGCTACTAAATGATAGAGCAAAATCCCAAAAAGGGAAGGCATCACTGATCAGTATTAGCAAAAAACTACGGGCACTCATAAAATTGTCTAAGGCCAGCTTCGAGAGAAAAATTGCACAGGACACTAAGGATAATCACAAGGCTTTCTTTAGTTATGTTAGGAACCTGGGTGGTAATTCCCAGATATGCTCAGAATTAGTCCTAAATGACAAAAAATACACCGAACCCACAGACATTGCCAACATCCTAGCTGACAGGTTCAGCGCAAACTTCCTCCACACCAAAAGGGCAAATATCTATCCCAGCAGAGTGCTGCCACCCTGACATCTCAGATGCTCAGGTAAGAGCTGCCCTTTCCAAAGCAAAAAACACAGCATCAATGGGACCAGACGGTGTCCCGGGCTGCGTCCTACATGAACTCCAAAAGAGCTAAACCCAAACATAAAACTACTGTTCAATCTCAGCCTTACTACAGGATATGTGCCCAAAGAGTGGCGTACAGCAACAGTGGTCCCTCTCCATAAAGGCGGTGCCTCAACGGATCCTGGAAACTATCGCCCCATAAGCCTGACTAGCTTGGTCTGCAAAGCTATGGAAAGGATCATCATGGACCTCATAAATAAAGATATTGGGGACCTACAGACACTGGATCCTACCCAGTTTGGCTTTGTTAAGGGCAGATCCTGCCTCTTAAACCTGGTTGATTTCTTTGAAACAGTCACCAAGGCCATTGACGAGGGGAAGGTGGTCCACACAGCCTACCTGGACCTCGCAAAAGCCTTCGATACAATACCCCACTCGGGCATTATAGATAAGCTCACCAGCTTAAATATAAACCCCTATGTCACTAGATGGATTGCAAACTGGCTCAAGGACAGAACCCACATGGTTAGAATTGCTGGAGCCATGTCAGACTCCAAACCAGTTACAAGTGGTGTCCCACAAGGCTCAGTCCTGGGACCTCTCTTGTTCGGCATATATTTCTCAGAGGTACAGGCCAACACGGAAGGACTGTGGCTGACCAAGTTCACAGATGACTGCAAACTGGGAGCCATAATCGACTCTCCAGCCAACACAAGCATCCTCCAAAAGGGCCTCATAGAAACAGACAACTGGTGCCAGAGCCATGGCCTCAAGCTAAATGCCAAAAAGTGTATAGTCATCCCCTTTGGCAAAAACAAAGTGCCCACAAATTACCACATAGGTGGTAATCCATTAAGTACAGAAGAAGTAATTAGGGACCTGGGGACCCAAGTTGATAGCAATCTCTCATTTGACAACCACATGGCCAAAGTGGTTAGAAAAACATTTTATATAGCCCACCTAATCATGAAGGGATTCACATCTAGATCAGGGGAGGTCATTGTGCCTCTTTACTCATCCCTCATCAGGCCCATAATTGAGTACAATGCCCTTTTGGGATGTACCTTACCAGACACCTGCAGCAACTGGAAAGACCCCAAAAGTACCTCACCAAGAGGATCAAAGGGCTCAAACAGATGCCATATGCTGCCCGGTTAAAGAAACTCCAGCTCTACTCAGTGGCATACCGCCTGTTCAGAGGCGATCTGTGCCTGACGTATAAAGCCATGTCCAACCCGGAATTAATGGACATGCTGCACCTCAGAAAATACAAATCCCATCGAGCTACGCGCTCAAGAGACTTGAACCTCAGCACTGAAATAAATAGGACATGCTGGAGGGACAGATTCATAACCCAGAGGCTCCCTTCACTCTGGAATAAAATCCCAGTCCAGGTTAGGCAGAGTCCCTCATTGACTCTCTTCAAGAGGAATCTTGATGAGTGGACGGGAGATCGTAGGTTTACCCCGGGTATCACTTCTGTGTCACTGTTAGACAGAGGCACAGTATACTAACCTTGAAAAAGGGCATAGCAAAATAATTTTAAAATGGGTGGCGAAAGCCAAACACATTCTGGCTAGGCTTATAAATGCCCTAGGGCAGATAGCCTAGTATGAACCTATGAACCTATGAACCTATGAATAGCTAGACATTTATACATATATATACTTTTTAAATGGTTTTAATTAGCTTTATTTAATGAAGCTGAGACTTGTATTGAAGTGATGAAACAGTGATTACCTGATGGGTGTTTACCAATGCTGTAAGGTGTGATTAATTCCATTTAATTAAGTTAGGGTGGAGTATATATAGTAGGAAGCTTGAGTTGTTTAATGAAATCTGAAGAAGTGTGCCTTGGTAGCACGTGAAAGCGGTTATTTGTTATATGCAATAAACTTTGTTATATGTTTTATTTCGTGGTGGTCCTACCCTGTTTTTTCTTCACATTACTTGGTGGTTCTGATATACAGGTGAACCAATCTAGGTTGAAATCCCCTATAATAAGGGTTTCTTGTGAGTATGTGGAAGAACACCAGGATAAGAAGTCTTCAAGGCTAGCAGGTGTATTGCCAGGTGGAATATAGATCACAATTGTGGTGATGACCTTTTTAGGGTGTAGTTGAAGTAGTGAGATAAGTATGTCCCAATTATTGGGGGAGGGGTAGGAGTTTGGTAATTGATGGACAGTTAAGTTGGACTTGTGCAGTAAGGCAGTTCCACCCCCTTTACGAAGTGGTCGGTCTTGTCTAATGATATTGTAGCCGGTAGGGAGAACTTCTGAGTTACCTATGTTTTTATTTAGCCAGGTTTCTGTTAAAGCAACTATGTCTGGGGAGTAGTGTCCTATTGTGGCCTGGAGTTCAGATATTTTATTTTTGATACTTCTAATATTAATATTTAGCATTAAAAGATGATTGGTTTTGCTGCTGTTGTTGATTTGCCCAGAGATGAAGAAAGTGGGGGTGTTATGTTCTGACATTTGTGTTGGAGCAGTTTGTGTTGGACAGGATGGATTTGGGCCTGGGTTGGGGTGGATATCCCCACTTATGGTGAGCCTAGAGTTAAAATGGTTATACAGATGTTGGAGTTTGGTGAGGAGTGTGAGAAAGCATTGTGTTTTTTTTGGAGTAGGAATGACAGCTTAAGTGTTTAGTTCTGAATTGGTCCGTTATGTAGTTCTTGAATAACTGTGGGCAGATATTATTATAATGTGTTGTGTCTGTATACGAGAGTGCATAATGCAGTGTTGTGCTACTAAGTTTAGGGATATTGCTAGAGTGATAACTTGTAGTGCTGTAAAGAATTATGAGAAGACAGACTAGACTTAGTTGTGTGATAGTCATGGTTATAAAGTTTAAGTTGTTTCTAGGTGGAGAGTCTGAATAGGAATTATAGGGTTGCACTATATGTGGATGGGGAAGTAGTGTGTGTGATGTAAAAAATGCCTAGTGGGAGTGAGAGTGATTGGGAGTGTTTTGTGTGGAGCAAGTTGGTGTGGTATAATGTGATATGACTTGAGGAGCTGTGATTGGTGGAGGTGATGTGAGGGCGAGCTGTGGGTGTGGCTGTGATTACTATAAATGTAGAGGTCGTGGGGGTGGGAGGGAATAGGGGACAGGGCAGGGGAGTGGATAGAGCCCAAGCATTAGCGAGGGTGAACAGAGCGGGGCAGAGCCACCCAAGACAAGAGAAAAAAGTAAGTATTACTTTACAAATCTGAACACTTTTAAAACAAATTCCTGAGATCTAATGGCTTACCGGCAAGCAGAATGTAATTGTTGAAGAGCACTTGTGTCCTGGTGGGAGACTAGAAATTTAAAGATGGCTCCATGCTCAGCAGGATTCTAATATAGACTTTGTATTGGGGGAGGGAGATAGCACATGTAATTACACACTTCTGTACTAAAATTCTCATGGGAAGTGGATACAGCAGCAATGGTTACACACACTCGCACAACACATACACACACAAGTTTCCCATGTTGGGCCTTGAGCCTTCTACCAATCTAGCCATGCAATTCAGACAACCCTGTATTAGATGCAAGTGTCACTGGAGAAGATTGTCATTATCAATTTGAAATAGGACATTTGAAATTTTTAAATCCACTCTTTGGAACAGATAGTTCTGTGCATCACAAGTTGTGCAACAAATGCATATGTGTGCACAAGATGATGTAACATCACTATGATTATCACATGAAATTACACACTTCTATACTAAAATGGAGATAATGTCCTTACATTACATTACTGTGAGGGACATTGAAGTGTTTCACATTATAGGATGCCAATCAGAATTGAGTCAACATCAGTCTGAAATCAAGATCATTTGACAAAAATAATAGAGGCATGCAAACATCGTACAACCTAAAACATATATTATTTGATTGTCTATTTTTTATATTATTCTTTCACCACAGCACTGCCAAGCTGAATTCCGCTATTGATGGCAGATTGTAAATGCATGCATAGTCATATCTTGAAGTGTTGATCTTAGAATGGGAATTAGTGATACTCTATGTTGATCTGTGCCAACTTTCGTGCAAAAATCTGTACAAGGCAGAATTCAAAATAGGGAGCAGACATGTTAATATAGCAGAAGGATAATGATGTGTTAATTAAAGTTCTGGGCACAACAGTCAGATAAAACATTCTGAAATATTTTTCATCCATCTGGATTCAAACCTTTAGAGAATTCCAAGAAAAGCATTTATACCTGAGAATTATATAAGCTCATCATGTAGCAAGTCATCCTTCTGACACTTAACAGCTGACAGTAGATTTCAGTAAACATGAATGCATGCATTTACCAAAATCCCAAAAGCCTGCTCCGAGAGCAATGAAGGTAGTCCTCCCACACAAAACAGGTGATAGTCTGCCGGAACAAATCCAATGTACAAAAAATCAATTTATTTAACTCCAACAAGTACCATGACAGCACGAACAACAGTTACAATGGACTTAGCGTTTTCATCTCCCTTCAGAGACTTCTTCAGAGACAATTAAAGTTTGACAAATATATCTCTTATATACTAAACCAATAGTGGGCTGGCATAAAACAATGATTGATTAATTAGTTGATTTAACCATTCTAGAAAAAGGTGTATACACCAATTTTATAAGAAAACAACAAATTAATCGTGGTGATATACCAAAAAATAGTTGTTTAAAAACATATAAATAGTAATAAATAGTAATAATAATATTAAAACATAATATAGTTATTTTTAAAAAATATGTTTTCTTTGAATACTTGTATGTTATTTGTATTCTGACAATTAATATCCAAAGTCACACAATTGTGATGAACCTAATATTAATTTTAAAACAAATAATGGTTATTTAAACAAGCCAGAGAACATTAAAAACATGAATAAATTGGATGGTTCACCCTATCTTATGTTGACTTTTCATAAAGGAATGGGGTGGTTAAGGAAATGTATAAATGAAACTTGGGGGATGTTTAGGGAAATGTATGGTACAACAAACATCTTTCAGGAGAACATAAAATACAGTTATAGGAGGAACAGAAATGTTAAGAATATCCTTGAACAACAAAAAATATATAATATTCTAGGTACGAGTAGAAAACATGGAACGTTCAAATGTGGAAGATATGCCCAGTGCTCTTTTGTTGCAGAACAAAAGGAAATAGTATTGCCCAGTTTAGGGACTACCTTGAAAGCTAAGGGCTATAGTAGTTGTTATACCCAAGGAGTTGTTTATTTGGCTTTTTGTAAAGTATGTTGGAAATATTATATTGGAAAAATGGAGAGACACTTGAGGTCAAGAATATACGAACATATTAGAGATATTAATAAACAAAATGAAAACAATGCTTTATATAGACATGTGTTGAACTACAAAGAAGCAAATTTTAAATTCTGGGTGTTAGAAGAAGTTAAACACCTGGATAGAGGAGGAGATTGGGAAACAAAACTTGAATATAAGGAAATGATGTGGCAACTGCGGTTGGACACATGTGGGGGGAAAGGTCTTAATGACCATATATCTATTACTCCAGTTTTAAAAATCTTTGCTGCTGACCCCAAGAAAACTATTAAAAGATAAAATAGTGATATCTAAGTTTTTCTAGTATATAAACACATGAAACAATATATGTATATAGTAAATTTATATTATCATTTCTATATTAATCATTATATAATCTATATCTATTTTCTTACATATGTCACCAGTATATGTATATATCAAGTGTTTTAAAACAAGTGAAAAAGGGTGGGAAATATATGTATGTATTCACACTTGTATTTACATATATTACATTTTTTTATATATTTTCTACATTTATCTTTATACTCATATTTATTTTTATATGAATATTCATACTCATTTATAATTATGTATTTAACTGGTATTTCCATATGTATCACTAGATAAAATGGTTAGTCACAAACCCAGTATTGTACTAGCTGAATTGTGTGACTTTGGATATTAATTGTCAGAATACAAATAACATACAAGTATTCAAACAAAACATTATATTTTTTAAAAATAACTATATTATGTTTTAATATTATTATTACTATTTATTACTATTTATATGTTTTTAAACAACAATTTTTTGGTATATCACCACGATTAATTTGTTGTTTTCTTATAAAATTGGTGTATACACCTTTTTCTAGAATGGTTAAATCAACTAATTAATCAATCATTGTTTTATGCCAGCCCACTATTGGTTTAGTATATAAGAGATGTATTTGTCAAACTTTAATTGTCTCTGAAGAAGTCTCCGAAGGGAGACGAAAGCGCTAAGTCCATTGTAACTGTTGTTCGTGCTGTCGTGGTACTTGTTGGAGTTAAATAAATCGAATTTTTGTACATTGGATTTGTTCTGGCAGACTATCACCTGTTTTGTGTGGGAGGACTACCTTCATTGCTCTCGGAGCAGGCTTTTGGGATTTTGGTTTGTGATTTTTCAGCTTTTGCTGGTGCATTTGTTTTACAATGCATGCATTTATCTTCATTACACTACTGACCACTGCGCTGCGGTATCGTTGTTGCCTCACAGTTAGACGTTGCCCGTTTGATTCTCAGTTAGAGCGTCTTCTGTGTGGCGACATGCGTGAACGGGCATTCCTTCGTTGAAGGTTGTGCGTTAGGCCTGGCAAGCCAGCACGTAAAACTCTACTGCCAATCATTAGCGGACTGGAGTTCCGCTGTGGCGACCCCTAACTGGAAAAGCCGAAAGACACAGACAGACACTACTGACCACTGCTATCTTTACATCCAATTCTTCAACTTGCTGAAAAGTACTTTAAAGAGAATAAACACAGCTTACCACAGTGGTGCAAAGCACAACAGAGTAATGTGGATGAAGGTAATAAAATCACAAGCTATTGCATAAACTGTGTACTTTCATTTAGCCTTAGTGGAACTTGCTGCCCAGCACCAAACACTGTGCAAATTCAGAGGTGGAAGAATAATGATACAGAAGACAGAAGATACATCAGCAAAGTCAGATGGAGGCAGGGACAACGTAGTTTATGACATAAGAAGGCTAATGGTGGCTCATAACAATATCTAGCCAGTAGCTTTTAGCTGGTGACTGGATATGTACCCTTGAAATTAGTCAAAAATCTTTTTATACATGTGAGCATTAGCTCATCATGTCACAAAGGAGCTACTACTTTATAACATTTACATAACACAATTGAAGCCTAGTGACAACTAAATGAAGCAAAAGGAGTGAAGAGAGAAAGATAGAGACAGATGCAGAGAGGAATAGCAACAATATGTTTTGTGGGACATGTAGGAACATCATTAATCTGTCATGCTCTATACAATAAAGTGCTTGCTACAGATACAAATAAGGGGTAGGAAAGTGTAATAAGCATGAAGACATAAGTAGGAAAGGTTGGCTTAATAAATCTTCCTGTTGGGGCTGCAATGTGTTGGCATATGATGACTTGCTGCATAATTCAAATAATATGTTAATGAAATGAATATGGAGAGAAATTAAGACATCTGCAATTAAATATTTGATCATAATATGAAATGCCATAAATTAATATGTTGGCCTATAGCTGTAATCAAACTCATGACACTATGAAAAAAGAACAGGCTACAAACAGCAATATGCCACATAGGAGCTCCAACTTTATTACACCCAGCAGCCTATGAACTGTTCCATTAACTGTATCATAGTACTGCATTTAGTCTGCCTTTACTCTCCACTACCATAGACCAGTAGATTTAAGCACATTTGCATGAAAGTAACTGGACCACTCCAGGCTAATTTGAAATATTCAGTTTTTGAAATAAGAAGTCGAACAGAGTTCACTGTGACTCAGCACTGCTGCACTATGCCAACCTCCATGCAAATACTGTGGACATAACATGAAGTGTTGTACATGAATCTATTTTTGGCCAGACTAAACAAGTGAAAAGGGGGTGGATAGCTAGTTTTGAAAATGGGGTTGAGAAGCGCAGTGTAGGATACAGGGGAAAGAATACAGGAATTTGTAAGAGGGTTGTGGGAGAGAACCATAGCTATCTACTTTCTCCAAACATAAATGTACAATTTTACACACAATTGCATGACTTTGGAGTGATGAGTAGCAACAGCAGTATAATGTTGTATGACCAATTAGACTAAATCAAAGGATGGCATAAGCAGTGTTTTGCCAATTAGCTGTGTCTAGTAAAA
This sequence comes from Protopterus annectens, assembly GCF_019279795.1. Taxonomy (NCBI): domain Eukaryota; kingdom Metazoa; phylum Chordata; order Ceratodontiformes; family Protopteridae; genus Protopterus; species Protopterus annectens. The sequence goes on from NC_056725.1 coordinate 363,756,625, forward strand.
TGACTTTTAAAGCCATTTGGGCTTGTATGAGTTGCCAATGCAAATGTTTATAAACCAAACCTGAATTCATTTACAGTTGCACACACTTGTATAAATCAAGCACTGTTGTATTCAAACCTCCTACATATCTGTTTACATATTGTAGATAAAAGTGCAAGTACAGTTATGCAAGCCTATGACATATAGGCAAATTGGAGAGCTATGTATGTGGTATATATATATATATATATATATATATATATATATATATATATATATATATATATATATATATACATTTTTTTGTGGGGGGACAGGTGCTAGGGCATATAGAGAAAAATGTTGTGGAATGTGCTTTAGGAATGAGAGGTTCAGGTAGGAATGGTAGGTTAGAAAGTATGTGCATACAGGACGTACAAGACAGATAGAGACAAAGGGTTGGGTGACACCATGATTGGGGATAGGTAGGGCACCTTGAATGTGTACCCATGTCCAGCATGAGAACAGTGAGAATCTAGTCCTCATCCTCAGAACTTTGGATGGATGGACAAGGTAGACTAAAATTATTTTTTTCACTTTTTCCCTTAGGTAGTGAACATTTTCTGTGCTTGCTGAGTGGAGAACAAATGGAAAAGGCATTAGAAAAAAATATATTATAGAGAAAAGCTGACAGTAAATCACATGCAATCAATGGGTATATACAGCAATGACTAGAACAAGAAGTGCATTCAATTGATGCCTTCATCCTTCTCAATTGTCATTGCAACATCAGAAATGTACTTTGTGGATCACATTATCAGACCTGTAGTTAATGACAAATAATGCGAAAGTGGAGAAACAAAAGCTCATGTTGTTAGCAATAGTCACAACAGTTGTTTTTTAAACAACAATGCATTAGTACCATAAAATGTGATTAAATATGTGTTTAGATGACCCTCTGTAAAATTATCTGTTAAGTGGATTGAAACCATGCATCAGCTGTCCTTTTTCTTTAAGCTCACTGCACTTAACACCTTGTGACACAAAGAAAGTTACCATCAGTACTATGGAGAAGTTCACAGACAACCCCAATGCATTACATAATATTAATCAAAGATTGCAAACACTGCACATGTATTCCTCTCTTTCTTAATGTTGCCTTATGCACTTATCTCTGCTTTTTAAGAGCAATTCTATCTCTTTTTATTGCATATGTTGTCTGTGTCAGTGCTTGATGTACTACCTTGAATATGAACAACATTTCTTCTTACTAAGGAGCCGTAACTGTAGTCATCAAAGCCAACAATTGAATGTTAGGAATGTTGTTCTCCTAAATCAGTCAATGTACTTTCAGACATTTTGGTAAGTCACACCCCCACTAGGTGTACATCAAAGAGGGGAGAATGTGAAACACTGATTACTTCTGCTGTCAGAGAAATCACAGACACCTGCAAGCAATCAGCAGGTAAGTCTTCTCATGCGTGTTCTTGTCCTTGTATTTCTAGGGCATGTGCATGTAATCATGCAGGTCCTTAAACCATGTTTATCTTACGTGTATTTAATGCAGATTGTGGAATTCAGGAATACTAATGATTTAACACTTCATTTACATATTAACAGTGCTCACAGGGCTGACTCTGCACTATATAATGGTAGTCATTTAGCTAATGCCATTGTATTATACTGGTGAGAATTTTTGGATCCAAAGAGCTTGACTGTGTTAAATAAAAATAATGTTTGGAGAATTATCTATTTTTTACATTGCTGTAATTTCAAGGTTTGTTACTATTTCATACTTAATGCTTTTATTTTAACATTAAAAGGTGAATTGCACTGACCGCTGAAACACATTTATTTTACTTTTTTCTTTATCCATTTCTTTTTGCATAGCCATGTCTGCATTACAAAAAAAGTATGCTACAGAATGCTACATGATGTATTATTGTAGTTTGGATTTAACTGATGTTTACACAGTTATTGCAGATGTGTATATTATAACTTTCTAGGAAGTTCTGTCATGTTTAATTGTGCTAAAAGAAAGAAAAATATGCTATGTTTGTGGATTTCTGCCTTCCACAACAGTGGAGAAGGCACTTATAATAGTTTTGTCTAAAAGTTCTAATGTTACATTTTAAATGTTATTGTTAATGCTGTGATGTATTACACAGTTGAACCTGTATTATCTGCAATTCAGAATTGTTATAGATTGTTGTTGATATTGATAGAACTGTCCTAACTTGTGTTTGTCATAGGGAGCATTAACTTTTAAATTGATGTGTGCACGGTGGATGCATGCATTCACATAACTGAGTTCATAGCCATCCTGCCTATGTATTTTACATATATATATATATATATATATATATATATATATATATATATATATATATATATATATGTGTGTGTGTGTGTGTATGATTTACTATCATTTTGTTGAACAACACTTACACAGATTCCAGAATCATGTAATCACATGGGCAACTGGTGAAAACATCAAACCACAACCTTCTGAGTGCATAAAACTGAAAGAAAGGAAGTGATTGGGGCTTGCAAATTCACAGTTAACTTGAACATCGATTGCAAAACAACATTCAAACTGTTTTGAATGTCAAATGTCATTTTTACCATTTTCAATATATGGTAAAAATGACATTCACAACTTCAACCATTTGAGTCAATGAAACAATATGTTGTGACTTTAACAAAATGATACTAAACTCATATGTGTATATATATATATATATATATATATATATATATATATATATATGTGTGTGTGTGTGTGTGTGTGTGTGTCTATGTGTGTGTATGTATACATATATGTGCATCTGTTTTCTGTTTCTTCTCATACAGATACAAGGCACCCAAGAAAAAATCAGTAGCCTGCAAGTCACCATACAGTGATAATAAGGTCAGCATGTCACCACAAAGGGAGAGGTAAAGATAACAAATATACCCAAGTCAGGATATGGCAGTAGGTGGTCAATGATATTAATGTTGATGGAGGGCATGACAGAACTTATTCTCAGATAAGACACCAGGCAACTGACATTATAACCTCTACCCACCAAAGGGCAACTGCAATTGCCCAGGAACTGATGACTAAGGGGGGGTGGTCCTGCTAATGAGCACCATTAACTAAAATGGAGGCATTCCAGTCCACTGTTAGAGATCTAGATAGCTCAGCCTAGGATTCCCACAAAATCCCTGACATTGGTGCAGATGTGGATGACAGACCAGAGTGCCAAAAGTAGACTTTCCGGGCATGTAAAATGCAAGCCTCATTGTTTTATCTTTATATGTGCATATATTAAATGTCTGATATATACATAGATCCAATTATAACTGTGAGTTAGATGACACAATCATTGAGAATTATACGAGGGTGTTTTGCTGGGTGGAGTGCAACTGTTACCTACGTTTTGCATGAAAAGAATTTTAATTTGCACTTTTGAAGGGAACTGTTCTCTTCCTCTTATTCCATTTGCATTGTGATACTTAAATAGTCTTCTTTCCTTTCCATTCCTTTCTATTCCTCACATACACACATATCTGGATTGTAGGCTGCCAGTGCACCTGCACATGGTAATCACATATTTGGTAAATGGCATTACTGTCTATAAAGTAGATTCAGGTCTATATGAAATTAATATTTGTGTTTTAACATACCTGTCATATTAAGAAAATATGTGATCAGTTTTAGTCTCTGTTTTTCTGTTTCTTGAGTTTATTGCTTACTATAATAGGTAATCCTGACAGTGGCACTGTGCAATTCCTGCCACCTGATGTCAGAGTATCGGTAGCCTTTGATGATGTTGGTGGTGATAAACAGGCACATGCTGGGGTTGCAAAGGGTCAGTATGACACTGAAGTTGTTGCTCACAAATCCACTGCCTATATTTTGGACACAGTGAGTATGCCTACTGTCAAAGGAAAAATATACTTTAAAAATGATCAAAACACGGTAGGTTCAGGTTAAGGCACTTTAATCTTGCAGCAAGGAGACAAAAACGTGCTAATACAGAGTTTGTCTAACCAGAAACAGGAAATGCATTCATTTTTATAGGTTATCAAATTAATCCTGTCCTACCATGCTGACATAACAGATTACCACCTTTTCATCATCATCTGCTGACCATCTTTCCCATGATTTTCTGCTGATTTAAACAATTTTTGTGTGAAACTTCCTGAGGAAAACAACATGGCCTTGGTTACTTTCAGTTGGATACTTGTTATGTTACATTCAAGATACTATAGCTAAATCAAGCACAATGCTAGCAGTTCATTTCTCTAATAATCCTTTGTCTACCTTATCTCTAAATTACTGCAGCTGCAGAGGTTCCCATCCTCTGAACAAAGCTGCTTGTCTAAAATCATTACATTTATATTGTTCATTCATATGCTTCTGACCTAGCAGATAAACACCTGCTTCTCAAGTACATTTCCACAAGGCATAAACAAGAATATTGCTGTGCTAGCAGTTACTAGGTCAGAGGGCAACTTGCAAGTTTCAGTAAGCATGCTGCAGTTTTAGAAAAGCATATTTTCAGTCTCATATGAAACTCAATTTATATAAATCACAGTGCATGAAAAATAGAATGAAAAGCATATTAAAAACACTTGATTATTAATTTGGCATTAAGCATACACACATTAATACATATTTTTCTAACATCTCCCTCCTGTTAATACTTTTTATTCTATTTTCAAAAAAGGATAAACAGCTTGCTTCTTTTCAAAACCTCTTCCATTTAGGATTTGCAGTTAAGAAAGTCATTCAGTTTAAACTTTTATGAAAGTGTCTCGCATTCTAGCAGCTCTTCAAATTCAGTACTTTGATACATATTCTCAGATACGGATAGATCTATGAATTCTTTAATTAATTTCTTCATGCAGGGGATTCTGCAACAAATACAAACTCCTATTAGGAGTAAACCTACCCCAATAGCAATCAATATATTCATAAAGATGGAGCCCCACTCCCCGAAGGCATTCTGGAAAAACTCTGTCAGAGGGTTTGGGCCTGGTTTGGTCATGGCTGACACTTGCTGAACCACCTCGAGATGGTCGTTGATCTCATACTGATGGTCAGGAATGAATGCACAGCACTCTTCTTTGATTAAAGCAGAAGTTCCGCCTCTCGCTGCTAGGGTGAAGTCAAGAGCCATTCGGTTTTGAAGCACTACAGTTCTCATGGCATTCAGTTCATCAGTTATCAGTTCAAGGGCAGAAAAAGTTGCATTACTCATTATTTTGAGAAGTTTGGACAGTTTTCACAGCTCCCATATTGATTTGTCTCCACCATACATGGGTGATATACCTGCCCAGGATATAACAGCATCGCTCAAGTCCATGTGCACAAGTTTGGTTCCCACATTACGATGGTCTTTCCACCCCACTTTGATTCATCCCACTGGATTCTCAGGTTTCTTAACAGTCTTCTTGGTTACGTCTCGAGTATTTCGAATACTCCCCTGAGGCAAAACTGCAGTGTGTCGGATGGCCGGAACCAGGTATCCCAAAAAACAACTGCCAGACTAATTCTTAGGTAACCATTTATATGCCTTTTTACCACATACAAAATAACAGTCCTCTACCTTTGTCATTACTTTGTTATGAAATGACTGCCCTGCATGAAACATTTTCCTATCTGTCACTGACAACTGTTTGAAAAGTACAGGATTATTCTGTACCTGATCAAGAGTTTTATGCATAGATTTCAAAAATGAGTCATAATCTGTACTACAAGTTCCGCTTAAATCGTTTGGTTTTCTATAACATTTATACTGTACTGTAACATTGCATTTACTCCATCCAACTTGGATGGAGTCATTTTTATAAAAACATACAATTCCTTTTTGTGTCACAGGCAAATACAGTGCTACCTTATCTTGTGCTTTAATAGCAACTGTGTCAAAAAACAGATTTTCCCAGGTCTCATTGACCCCTAGGGGGATAGCAGTCATTAACAAATCCCCGTATGCTGTTGGTATGGCCGTACAGACCCAGCAGTTTGAAACATTGAAAGTCTTGGCGTATACATGTGTAATTGCCTGATAAGTGTTAAAGTTCGGATGCCAGTCTATGTTTGGTTCATTACATCTAATCAGTTCAACCTTTGTGGCAGGAAAAAAGTATGGCCACAGCAAAAAGAACAGTGTGATCAATATTGCAATAAAAACAATCATACAAGTTTTTTGAAGTTGCTCAGTGTCTCTACTCACTCTGTATCTGGCCATTTCGTTCTTGTTGTGCAACAGTAACAAAGTTTTTGTCCAGTTCAAAGTTTTTAACCAGTTTACAGTGCATCAAATGAATCCAGGAAGCTCGCTCCGTGATTTTGACTGCAGTGGGTGTTGACAGCAGTACCTGGTATGGACCTTCCCACTTCAGAGAGCTCCAATTCTTCCGTTTCGTACTCTTCACCCAGACCCAAGTGCCTGGGGCTTCTGGTGCTTCTGATTTCAGTTGCTCTTTATCTGAAACAGAATTTAACTGCAAAAGTTTGTTATTCAAAAATTGCCTCATATATCCTGCAAGTGAACTGTCAGCCTCCTGCTCTGTAGACATGAGAGGTTTCCACTGAGGTGTATAATATGCCCTCCCAAACAAAGTTTCAAAAGGGGTTAATCCCTTTACATTTGGAACAGTTCTCATGCTCAACAGTGCTAAAGGCAAACAGTGCACCCAATTTTTCTGTGCCTCTTCTATCAATTTCCTAAGTTTATTTTTCAGTACCCCATTGTGCCTCTCTACTAGCCCTGCAGATTGAGGGTGGTACGCACAGTGGTTCTTTAACGATATTCCAAAATAACGACTGAGTTGTTGGATTGTTTGGTTCACGAAATGTGTCCCGTTATCACTATAAATCTTTTCCGGTATACCAAATCTGGGTATAATTTCTTTAACGAGGACCTTTGCAACAGTAGCTGCATCTGGATTCTTAGTTGGAAACGCTTCTACCCATTTGGAAAACATGTCTATAATAACAAGGCAATATTTCTTATTCCCACATTCATTCAATTCTATGAAATCCATACAGATAGTATGGAACGGACATGGTGGTGTAGGAAAATTCCCTCGCTTAGGCTTCAATGCCCCTCGTGCATGATGCTTGTTACAAACATGGCATGCTGCACAAAAATTTTTTGTATAGTTTGTAAACCCATAGGTTGTAAACACTCGATTCACTAACTGTACCATCCCCCCTGTTGAGACATGGCTCTGCCCATGGTTCAACAACACTGCATATCTAAACAAATTAGATGGAAAAATCTGTTTCTTTTCCTTGGAGATGTGCAGTCCCTTTTCGAGGATTGCTCCTCGCTTTATCCACTTTTGTTTCTCAATATTTGTAGTAAGTGTCTGCATTGTTTTTAACATTTCTAAATCTAAAGTCTCTGAGGGTTATAATTCCTCACTCAAAAGAAAAGTTTCTGTGGCCGAGGCTGCCTGCTTTGCAGCTGTATCAGTCCGTGCATTACCTTTTGAAATTCTATCCTGTTGCTTTGTACGAGCTACGCATTTGCAAATAGCTACTTTTTTAGGTAACTGAATTGAATCTAACAAGTCTAAAATAAGTTGTGCATGATTAATTGGTTTACCAGTAGATGTTATCATTCCTCTATTTTTCCACTGCTGCACAAAAACATGTACAGTAGAAAAAGCATACTGACTGTCAGTATAAATGTTCACTTTCTTACCTTTTGCTAAGGTACATGCTCTTGTTAAGGCAATCAATTCTTCTGCTTGTGCAGATAAGTTGTGTGGTAAAGATCTTGCTTCTAAGGTTTCAGTATCAGAAATGACTGCATACCCCACTAGGTTCTGTCCTGTAGGACCCCTCCTGCACGAGCCGTCCACATAGCATGTCACCTCGGCATCATCCAAGGGAACATCCATAAGGTCTTGTCTTGGTAATGTCTTTTGCTCAATCTCCTGCAGGCAGCAGTGTGGTTTGCCATCTGCAGGGGTTGGAAGCAAAGTTGACGGATTCAAAGTTGTACATCATTCAATTGTCATATGAGGTTGGCTCAACAGTATGGTCATACAGGAAAGATGCCTAGCTGGAGAAAGATATGCTACTTTTTCTTGCAGTAAAATAATTGTGACTGCATGAGGCACTCTCAATGTGAGAGGGTGGAATAACACTACTGAGGCTGAAGCCTGCACTGCTATTGCAGCTGCAACTACTGCTTGTACACAGTGGGGCAGGGATCACGCCACTGGGTCTAACTGTGATGAATAGTGAGCTATGGGGCATTGTTTGTCCCCATGTTGCTGTGTCAATACTGATGTCATATAACCTTGCTTATAATCTACAATTTGAATAAACTGCTTGTTATAGTTTGGTAATCCTAAAACTAAAGATGATGCTATCAATTGTTTCAGCTTACAGAAAGCTGCTTCTGCTTCAGGTGTCCATTGTAATAAATCTTGTGCTGCCATCGGCTTCTTAAATATTAAATCAGCCAGTGGAGCAGATTCCAAAGCATAGTTCGATATCCAACTCCGACAAAATTAGTAGTTCCCAGGAAGGACATCATTTCCTTCTTGGTAGTTGGTCTAGGTGCTTGTAAAATCGCTGTTTTTCTGTCTTCATCTAATATTCTACCTTCTTTGGATATTGCATATCCCAAGTACTTAACTTGTTTCCACCAAAGCTGTAACTTGTCTTTGTTTACTTTGTGACCTTGAGTAGCTAAAAATTGTAATAAAGCTATCGTGTCCTCCTTGCATTCTTGCTGGGTGGGGGCTGCCAGCAGAATGTCGTCTACATAAAGTAGAATCTGACTACCTTTCGGTGGGATAAATCCCGCCAGGTTGCTTGCCATTTCCTGTGCAAATATTGTTGGACTTTCACAATATCCCTGTGGTAATCTGGTATATGTGTACCGCTTTCCCTGAAATGCAAATGCAAACCAATATTGGCTGTCAGGGTGTATCGATATAGAGAAAAATGCATTACTAATGTCTACCACTGAAAAATATTTTTGTTCTGGCTTTAAATCATTCAGTAAGGTATGTGGATCTGGCACCATTTGGTGCCCTAGGTATAACTGCATTATTTACAGCTTGTAAGTCTTGGACCATACGCCATTCCCCGTTTGCTTTTTTGACAGGAAATAAAGGTGTATTACATGGTGAATCAGGAGATTCTATTAAGACTCCTTCCTTAAGTAAGGCTGCTATGATAGGTTTGATTCCCACCTCTGCATCCTTTCTCAAGGGATACTGTCTTTTCTGGCGTCTAAATGCTGACTTTGGCGTTATGGTAACTGGTCCTGCTGTTCGTATTAGTCCTACATCTGATATCCCTGCTGACCAGAGAATGTCTGGTATGTCTCGCAAGGCTTTTTCCTCTTCTTCCAATAAGAGTAATACTCAGCTATTCTCACTAGCCTGTGAGTGCACAGCTGGGTGTGTCTGTGTAATCCAATTACATTTCTGTTTCTGTACTCCTTGTTCAGAGAGCTCTAATTCTGTCTGCTTTTCCCACCTTGTGACTTTCTCACCTAAGTCTGCCCACTTTAAAGTTCTGTTCTTTGTCAAACTAACATGTGGCAGTCAATTAGATTTGTAAAGTGCCAAAAATTCCTGGGGCAATGAACAGCTTGCTACACTGTTCCCTTCTGCATCCCAGTACAGGTTTCGCAATACTAGCCTGTTTGCATGGTTTTGAAAAAATTCTCGTTCATAATCTTTATCAGGTCCTGGTCTATTACAGTAATATAGAGTACAATGCAACAAATGCTGTTTGTCAATGTTGAGGGAGGGGAACTTGCTGACGGCTACGTTCATCAGTTCTTCGGTTACTGCCCCTGGACCAGTCATAACCAAGTCCTGGCTGTACCAATACATTTCACCCTCCGGTCGCACTACAAAAGTGTCCATTTGTCGCTGTGCTTCCATACCCTGCATGGTTGGAACTACGGCTATGCCAAATATCTGCATCAAATCTCTACCCAAAAGATTCACTGGGCATTTTGCAGAAACTACAATTTTACTTTTCTGAGTCATCCCTGAAACGGGGTCTATTATTGTAATGTCACGGGAGAGTGGCTCCCAATACAGCTGTCCATTAGCTGCTTTCACTAGTATATAATCTGGTGATTCCGTATCTTCCGGTAGTTTGGAAGGGTGCATCAGGGTTAGTGAAGCCCCTGAGTCACACAAAAATTTTACTTACCTCCCCTCTACCAGAAGCGTCACTTCCGATTTTGTGTCTGCTAAGTAAAGCTCTAAGCTCAAAAGAGCTAGGTCTAAAATTTCATTTTCTTATATGTCTGCGTATTCATATACATCCTCTACCCCTTGTGTCACATCCTCTTCTCCTGCTATAACGTTTACACTTACCTTCTCCTGCTCACTCTCTTCTAATGATTCCTGACTATCATATAGTCATTCCTCATCCTCCTTATTTTCTGTAGTCGCCTTCTTGTTTAGCCTGCAATCCCTTGCTAAATGTCCTTTTTTCCCACATTTAAAACACTCACCCTTTTTCTTTCTTTCCTCAAAATCTTCTGATCGTTTGGCAGATTGTTTATTTCCCTGGGTATTTTTCTTACCCTTTTTCCCAGTTTGTACTACAAATACTTCTGACCCATCTTCTGCTGAAAATACTTGAGTTTTCTTTTTCTTTTTACTATTAAAATGTCTTTCTGCATGTCTAGCATATTCAAGTAGTGGCTGTAATCTACTTGTTCGATGATCTACCATATGCTTCGTAATAAAGCTACTAATGGGAGTTATACTACCCTTCAAAAATGCGATCTTTAACTGTTGTTCATATGAAGAATCATGTGTCTGGTTTTCTGGTATTTGCATTCCGCAGTGATTATTGAAACACTCTAACAGTCTAGCATAATATCTATCAACTGTTTCACCTTCCTGTTGAATGCATTGATTAATGCAAGTCCAATCAGCCCTAGGCTTCAACTTTTCAGAGATTCGGTCTGTTAGACCTTTTACTCTGTCATCCAGTTCTGTATTAGTATGTGGGAGTGGTCTAAGTTGTGCGTCACGAGGATTCCAGTCGCCATTAATCATGTGCCAAACTGGACCCACAATTTGTCTAACTACTTTTTCTACTTCCTCTCCATTCAAATGGTAACTCAATCTCATACCCTGCAAGTCTTCTAAAAATTTTCTAAAATTCACTTTTGGGTGGGGAATACCTTCCGTGGCTTTCCGGATGTCTTCCGGTGTCCACGGTCTATAAACTAAAAGAGTTGGATCTTGTCCTGCCTGTCCTGCCTGAGGATTCAGTACTTCTATGAGCGGACATATCTCTTCTTCGCTCATAGCCTGTGATGCTCTATTTAATTCATTTAATTCAATTTCCATCCTCAAGTCGCGTGTTCGAGACCTAGTCTCAATAGGGTCCCTGACAAACGGTTGTGCTTTTGCAGGGACAGCTGGGTATAGCGGAGGTGGATCAGCTCATCCACTCGCTTCATATTCTGGTAACGGAAGTGGAGTGGGCGAAGGAGGGGCCGTTGCTATTACCAAGTTATTGTCTTCTTTGTCTAAAAACATTGTTTTCGAATTTTTAATTCTCTGCTCCCTACGATTTGCTTCCTCAAGCCACCTGTGTGCCTGAGGGACTCCTAATTGTCTCTGCTTTTTTAATTGACCTTTTGCGTCTATTTTTAATTGTTTTACAAGTTTCATAAGTGCAAGTTTATCTAAATTACCCTCGAATTTGTACTTATCGACCCATTTGGTGTAATATTTAACATTATCGGCACGCTGTAATTGCATATACTTTGCGTCTTCAGTTAGGGGTGTGTCCAGGAACTTTTTGTGCACTGATTTCCCATTGGTGTCTTAGCTAAGCTGTAAATTGTTACGTAACCCTTTCTATCATGTGGTACCACAAGTCTACACCTTTTCACAGTTTATCTAGAATAACTGTCTACCTATTCTGTTTCCCTGATCTATGACAAAAAACAGTAATCCCTTTTTCTGTCCCTAATTTGCATAGGCAAATTTACCTGACAAAAAACAGTTCTGTAACTAGTCCCTGATCTTGAAACAGAAATAAGGTAATTCCTCCTTACCTGACCCTCCGTGAGTTGATCCACCGGATCGTTGACTCGTCCTCCAATCCCAGATCAGAAACAGTGGCTGGCCTCTTTCGAACGACAATTCAGTCGGAGGTCTTTCAAAACAGAAGAGCCGTTTTGGCCTCTTCTCCATAGGGATGCATGCCACTGGGCCCAATTCTGTCCTAGGTCCAGAGCGAGAGATACGTTTCCGGTCCGAAGGACCAATTTGTCAAAGGAAAAATATACTTTAAAAATGATCAAAACACGGTAGGTTCAGGTTAAGGCACTTTAATCTTGCAGCAAGGAGACAAAAACATGCTAATACAGAGTTTGTCTAACCAGAAACAGGAAATGCATTCATTTTTATAGGTTATCAAATTAATCCTGTCCTACCATGCTGACGTAACATATTACCACCTTTTCATCATCATCTGCTGACCATCTTTCCCATGATTTTCTGCTGATTTAAACAATTTTTGTGTGAAACTTCCTGAGGAAAACAACATGGCCTTGGTTACTTTCAGTTGGATACTTGTTATGTTACATTCAAGATACTATAGCTAAATCAAGCACAATGCTAGCAGTTCATTTCTCTAATAATCCTTTGTCTACCTTATCTCTAAATTACTGCAGCTGCAGAGGTTCCCATCCTCTGAACAAAGCTGTTTGTCTAAAATCATTACATTTATATTGTTCATTCATATGCTTCTGACCTAGCAGATAAACACCTGCTTCTCAAGTACATTTCCACAAGGTATAAACAAGAATATTGCTGTGCTAGCAGTTACTAGGTCAGAGGGCAACTTGCAAGTTTCAGTAAGCATGCTGCAGTTTTAGAAAAGCATATTTTCAGTCTCATATGAAACTCAATTTATATAAATCACAGTGCATGAAAAAAAGAATGAAAAGCATATTAAAAACACTTGATTATTAATTTGGCATTAAGCATACACACATTAATACATATTTTTCTAACACCTATGCATACTTATAACACCGAGACCCCTGATATAAGGCAGGTTGAGGGTGACACAGTTGACCAGTGTAGAATGATTATGCCAGTTGTAGAACTGGTTTCTACTTCTGTAGCTATTTTGAGGGTGTGTTGCCACATGGGAGGGTTAGTAGGAGTGTTCAGAGGAGGCCTTCTGCCCACCTTTCTCCTGACAATGCCATGTCATTAGGTGCCACCAGATGTATATGTAGGGCCATAGTTGAGGCAAAGGCACATTCCAGCAGGGTCTTGGAAGAGATAGTGCAACTACTAAATATCATGCATTTTGATGTGAGTGACTCCCTGAACTATGTGGAAAATTCTTTGGACAGGATGAATGACATCCTGGATCAGGCAGTGTCTGTGATGGAATATCTGTTGGGGAAGGACAGGCATCCATGTGGCCAGAGACCTGCTACATCTTCTGATGTTAGCAGACATGGCTGTGCAAGATTCTGCTCCCATAGTGACACTACACCCACTGCTGAGTCTGTGATTGTGGTGTCCACACTCAGATGTGGTACACGATGGAGTCGTGGTCCTGGAAGTATTTGCGAGGAGAGCTCATTCACCAGATATCACTCACATTCAAGTAGCACCCCTACTTGTAGTCAAGGCCATGGAAGTAGCAGTGCATCTCCTGGCAAAGGTGGTTCTTGTGGTTGGGGGTGACAACACTGAACAGAATAATCTACTGTGCATGGCTAACACCTGTCCACAATGCCAGGACATAGTGCTAGCACAGTGCTTGATTGTGTTTATTTAGACAGACATGTATTGAAAAAAAAACAGTCTCTTGCCCATACCACCTTACACACATGCAGACTATTTTAACAGTACCATTGAATTATAGTTCATAGTTCATAGTTTATTACTAAGCTAACTGCCCTTGCGAGCCATTTTAAGCCTAGCCAATTATCTCTTGTGAGACTCGAACCCTGCACCTTGTGTTTGTAAGGCAAACACCTTAGCCATTAAGCCACCCTCCCAACCCTATACAGCTCTTGTTACTGACCCTGAACACTATGTACTCTGATAAGCTAATGTGTTTTTTACTTGCATGCACTCACTTCTTTGGTGTTAGCCTTGCCTCCACCTCCCCCCATATCCCAATGATGATAACTGTGCCTTGCCCTTTGCACATGTCTTTGTGACTTAGAGTTTCTTATATGTTTAATCCACACAGTGGTTAGCTGAGGCCTGCTTATTCACATGCTTGCATTTATCAATATGTATTGCAGAAGTAAAATTGTTCATTTCTTCTTCCTACTCACTTATGAAAGATTGCTTCTCTAATTGTTGAACTGTATTGTATTTCAGTTAGTATTGACATTACAGCAGTGGTAAGATTATGTACTTCAGTCTTGCTTCTTGGTATAGTTGCATAAATGACTGCATAATTGGCCTGTTCCATGTTTTATAGATGGTTGTCAATTGAAGCACTTGATATACACAATTATTGCTAATATGTAACTGCATATTGCAAACATCTAATAGTGGAGATATTACTGGCATAACTGTAGACCCCAGACAAATACATATATATATTTCCATATAGGGGCATATACATATTTCCATATGAAAGTAATCAGTTATATATTTTTTTCTTTCCAAGGTCCACACTTACCTTATCATTGTTTAAAGTACAATTGTGTCCTTGGGGGTGGTAATTGTCTAATGCTATCAGAACACAGCCATTATATGGTTAAGTGAAGGTTGTGGAATCTGACAGGCATCGAGTTTGTTATATGTATGTGTGTGGGATCTTAGGTTTTGACCTAGGTAGTGAGTGTTTGTGCTGTCCTTTGCCTGTTAGCCACAGACAGGGCATACTGCGCACGCCTCCATCTGCCAGCACCATCTGCAGCTGGCGGTTCTCCCTCAGACTCCTCATATGTACCTGTTGTTGTTGACCCTGTCTGTGGTCATTAAAAGAGTGAACCTGCCTCTTACTGTCCTTTTTGAAACTGTTTCCTGAGAATTATATTGTTTAACGTGGCACAGACTGCAAGTATTTCGGCAGAGCTGCCAGGTTCACACTACAGTCCACCTCCTGATGTGTCTGGACACCAGAACCTTGATTTAAACAATCCAAACATACATTCTATGATATTATTAGTTTGAGTGTGAGTCTCTTACTTAGAGGGGTTATGTGGATTTCTCATGAGTGGCATGAGCCAGGGCTCAAGTGGATAACCTGCATCCCCTAGTAGATGCCCTTGAGGAATGTCACCTCTAGCAAACCTGGAGCACAGCTTGCCAGTGTGTCATATGTGTGAGTCAAGGAAACTGCCTGGGTTTCCTGCACAGATATTGTAGATGACCTCTTGGGGATTACAGACAACCTATTAGTTTATAGAATGGAAACCTTTTCTGCTGATCTAACTCCTTCCATTTCCCAAGGTGGGGCTTTTATTTGTATGTGTATGCAATCTATGGCCTCAAAACATCAGGGAACTGTGCTACTGCATGGAATTCCAGCATGGTTTTTGCTGTCTCCTTTGGGGTGAGGGGGAAAGAAATGTGTCACTGAATTTAAGAAGTGATGTGATATTTTTGAGACTGATACTGTGACATCCCTAATATATTTCATGTCAGTCTGAAAAGTACCATTAGGTAGTATAATAATGCTAAACATGCCTTTGCTTAGACATTAGGATGGGTTCCCCATGCTTTCTCTGGGGCCAGTGGTGGGGTGGCAGAGGTTGCATATTTGCTCCAGTGTTTCCCTGTCCACCCTATATCTCTCAGGAATTTCTGTGTTATGCATTCCATGATAAGTCAAATGGGATCTAAACACCCTTCTACTTGCCCAAGGTCTGGCAGCAGCAGCAACAGTGCCTTGATTTCAAGCCTGTTGCACTTACAGCATAATGATTGCAGCAGGAACCCCTAACGTGTGTTTTTTTCCTAAGTGTACTTGTGCTGTATTCCAAAAGGTTATGGTGTACAGGGCAAAAGTCTACACTGCGTGTACACAATTGCTTTATAGCTTCCTGAATAGCTCTGTCATATAGGATTGGTTAATTAGCACACACCTACTCTTTATGATTCTTAGCATGTTCTGCCATTTCCCTTTCTTTTGCAGCTCTAGACGTCAAGTACAGCCACTTAATGAATAATGAAAGTGTAGTATGTTGTAGTTGTTAATGAATCTGGTCTACTGTTTCCCCAAATATGACATCACAGAAGGTGTTGCTTGGTAACACAAAATTAGGAAGTAAATGGACAGCTGAACAGCAGGCCGTATATATAAGCATAGATTGTTTTAAAGTTAATAAATACAGATCCACTAATGTATCTAAACTAAAATTAAAACTATAAAAGTCACAAGCAAAGCCTTCCTGGAACCAGAGTTTGTGGTTAAAAAATGAAAACTATGTATTTTAGAATAAAAAAAATCACATTTTACATGATGAGAACATATGGAGTAGTAAAAATATTTCTACTTGATCTCTAATAGGAAAGTTGTCATATCAGGGATTGCAGGATTGATACTAGGGAAAATGTTATATATATATATATATATATATATATATATATATATATATATATATATATATATATATATTTTTTTTTTTTTTTAAGCAAAACATATTGTAATAGGATCCATATCAGGATTGCTGCAAGTGTATACTTCAGTGCCTTGATGTATTGATTTGAAGTCTTGCTATGTCAGGAGCAGGACCTGATATTCTAGTACATTCCATGATATTCTGTGCCTAGTGCAGACTTTCTACAGGACTTGGTGGGGCAGCTAAGTCTGGCTGATATTCACCTGTGCAGCAGTTTCACCTGTATGTCAGATGAGGAATTGCTGCATGACCATAACCCCTATACAAGCTGTATTTGGACGCTGACATGGCCATCATACCTACGTTCTACTCACCCAAGATGAGGTATAGGTTTGAAGGACCACTAGGCCACCAAGAACATAATAACTTTCTGAAAACAGAACACTATAAGCCATCCTCACAGAAGTTTGGTAGATGTCTCACACTATATTGAACCATGCATGGGTGTAATCCCAACATATGGGACTTGGTATTGCAGGTAGTTTGGCTTCGCAAAGTTACTGCCTGCAGCTTGTAGTCTCACAAAGAAGTGAAACTACAGCTTTGGTAAAAATCCCATTCGGTTCAATGAACAGTTTTCATTCCAGCACTAATCCAGCTGATGCATCACTCACACACACACACTCACACACACACACACACACACACACACACACACACACACACACACACACACACACACACACGCACACACACACACACACACGCGCACACACGCACACACACACACACACACACAAAATATACTTTGCTGTATACTATCATTGCAGTGATTTACATACCTGTTGCTTTCTTCCTGAGTGATATCCTATAGTAGACAACTATTTATTATGGTGTTCCAGTTCTCTTCTGTTAATGTCTATTTGAATATAAATTTATTTAATTACTTATAATTTTACACATTGCCTGACTGAGTGACTGATTTATTGTGCTGAATTCTGTGTCTGATTATGTGATGAAATCTGCTGCAGACTAGAAAACATGCCTATTCGCTGTACATTGTTTCATCATCAAAATGTGGAGACACAGGACTCAGAATCGGGAAATACATGGCAGCTATTCAGCATACAGACAATACAAACACTAGTTTATTAATTATTAAACTAAAATATAGTTCCCATGAAGATACAAAAGTAAAAGCATAGTTTAGAATCAGAAGATCCACTTTACATGATAAATGGATAATTGCTGCAAAAAGCAACAATAAGAAAAATACATCTGCACATTGAAATACTGAGACAGAAAAGATTTGATAACTATCTTACCTAATGACACAGCACCAGGAGGACCCAACAACCTTCCAAAATGACTTTATGCAGAATTTTTTCATATCTGCTTTACTCAGCCCTCGTTCAACCACTTATTAAATATAATGCCCCCTTTGGCATGTATCTCTCCATACACATGCAGCAACTGGAATGCCCAGAGAGATACCTTACTAAAAGGATGCAAGGTTTAAATAATATGTCCTACATGGGCCAACTCAAAACCCTTCACTATACTTCACTATACTCAGTAGCCTTCAGACTGCCAAGAGGTGGCCTGTGTCAAACATGCAAGGCAAAAACCTGGAATCTAAAGATTCATAGCTTAATTAGGACACTTCTGACTAAAGCAATCTCAACAAAATCTAAACCCAGTTACCAGCATAAAAATAAAATGGAATACAAGCAACAAAACAGATGTAGCCTACTTACAAAAAGAATAAACTGAACTATACATATATATTTTCGATCCAAAGCTTTCCTTGTTTTTATTTTTCTTTCCCACTTCCTTTTGTTTACCTTGTACTGATTATTGGCTACCATTTTCACTTTATTTCCTTCATGTTCTTTCTTTCTCCTCTATCTTTTTATTTCCATCCCTCTATTATCTCTTCAGTACGACTTTATTCTTTTCAGTTTTACTGAATAAAGCATTAGCATAAATGCCTCCTCAAAACACATCCAATTGCATATTTTACTACCAGGAATTTGATGGGAAAAAAACAATGTTATTCTTTCCTGAAAAATATTTATAATACTTCTCACATTAAAGAATGTAAGCAGGAAGTCATATTAATGTGTCAGGTTCAATGGCTCATAGACTATCTCAGTCTATGAAATAATGATAAATTGTACATTAATTATTTATTAAATGCAATACAATAAAGACATATAAGACATATTATTAATCTATGAAATAAAGATATTCTTGAACATGCCATCCAATTTGAATACAAGTCAGTTGATAAATAGAACAATGGAAAATATGTTGTACTGGACTAGTGGTTTGTATCCTTCCTTTAATGGCAGATAATGGAGTAACAGTTTAAATAAGAACTGTAGCTAGTTTAGTGTATCTTAAACAATACTGTCAATACTTATTTAAAAGTTGGTTCCAATTAATAAAGGATTAAAAATACAACTTAAGTAGATGAAAAGACATGTAAGCCGAATAAGAACATTACTAAAATATCTATTTAAAAAATAGTTTGAAGCAATAATTTTAATTTTAAAGCAATCATAAAATTAATATTAGCAATTAATTAAATAATGCATTTGAAAGCAATCTTGCATTTTGGGTTATGTTAAGCTTTTCTACTTTTCCATGCAACTCATGCAAGAGTCACAAGAAAAGCAAGTGGGAGCCTTGAAGACCCACTAAGTGTGTTTCTACACAGGGAAATATTTTAGTCATAGATGACTTTATAGTTAGGCATATATACTTCCCACTCACAAGAGTGAGCAAGAATAGAGTAACTGATAGCTGCTTATTTGGTGACAGGATATGTAATTTCACAAGGGACTTAAGGTCTCTTAAACCAAACCAATATAACTATGACCTAGTGGTGGCATACGTGGGAGTGTATGACCTAAGGGTTTCCACCTAGAGGGATATGCACAAAGAAATGTTGGAACTTATATTAGAGGCAGGAGTGGCAGTTGTCTTCAGCAGTATCTTGCATTCAGCAAGAATGATGCCTAGATACCAAGACAAAATAATTGGCTTTAGAAATTGGATAAATATTTGGGGCTATTCTAAGGGGATCCAGTATGGACTGGACAGGGATGAGGTGGTAGATAAGACTTTCTATTACAGCAGTGATGTATTACAGCTCTCTACCCAGGACTTCTGCATATTGGAAATAGCCAATGTTGTCCCCATTTTTATACAGAGTTCTTCTACTGGCATTCCTACATAGCAAACCAAAACTCTAACTTGGACTATATCATGGTGGAATTATCAATGCTAGAAGTATAAATATAAATGTACTTGAGCTTGAGGCAGTCTTCCAACAGGAATGCATTCATATTTGTGCAGTTACTGAGTCATGGTTTTAATGAAATAACAGTATTCCCTCATTACCAGGGTTTAGCACCTATCACTCATTCAGGTGAATATGTAGCTGTGGGCGAATACTTGTATTTGTCAGAAACACCATTACGTCATATCAGATTACCTACAGTCTTAATATTAAACACCTGAAAATGAAAATCACCCTTATGAAATCCAACTGTTACTGTATTGCTAGCAACAGATCTTCATAAACATTTCCCAATGATAATCTTAATGCCACTTATGGGTTAAATATTAAAACATATGCATTCATAAAGGAGATTTCATCTACCTAAGTATTAATTGGCTGACTTGTACAGCTAGAAAAATAAATACTTAGCATTTCTTAGACTGTTAATACCTGTACACTAGAGCAATTATAAAACTTCCCCTCAGTGGCTGTGATATCCATGACCTGGCACTTACCAACATAGCCTCTGCAGGTACCCTACTCCACATGTCCTTATCCTTGGTTAAATCTGACCACAAAACAGTCATCTTCTCCTCTGCTAGACCTAGTTTTGCACTTCCCTGCCAAACAAGACCATTTGTAGGAACTTTTTCCGGACAGAACTACTTCATTTTGTACAATATATGCAAAATTGTCAACAATTTCTCACAAATATATCCAGCTGTGAAGGCTGTTGAGTTTATATCTGACATTTATCAGCATCTAAACAGCTGCATAGAAAAACAGTACCCATATTCCCTAAATATAATGGAAATTCAGGAATAAATCAATGTGATAGAAGTCCTGCATTAATAAAATGTATAACAAGCAGGAAAATAATAAGCTGTAAGAAATCTCTGTCCCACTAGCTGAGAACCCCATATGTGACAAGCAGACATTAGTTAAGAGTTAAAAGGACTCGCTATTGAAATGTTGGAATTTAAAATGCAGAGTGCTGACAAGCCAGAAAAGAAAGACTGAAAATACAGGAAAAGAGTGAATCTTGAAAATCACTCTTCTCCTTTAAACTTCTTTTTGCAGGGGGACTTGCCCCCCTGTACCCCCCAACTTATATATACTAACTCCAAGATCACCATACCTCAGAGAAAAGGGAATATTCCAAGAAATGACATCTCAGACTTAGTATATGTAAGTCCATTCTGTTAGCCATTCAGTCTCCACATTTTGGGACTCACTCTAGCTGGTTCTGAGGTTTTATATGGTTACCCTTATAAGACATAGGTAAGGAGGATTACAGTATAAGAGTTAGAAATGAATACATTTGAGATAAAGAGTGTTAAAACAATTGACTAACAGTACACAAGGCTCATCTATAAAAAGAATAAGAATATCACACATTCTGATCTGATGGATATAGCCAATATATTATAAGCTAAATTTAGTGTTAACTTTTCCTAGTTGCTCACATTGCAGTCATCAATATTTCTGAAAATTTAGTTTTCCCTGATGTCAGCTTTGAGGAAGTCTTAAAGTCCCTATCAAAGACTAAAACTAATACTTGTATGGGACCAGACAAAATACCAGGCTCCATTCTCATCAGTGTCAAGTATACATCATCTGAGTCTCTTCTTAAACTGTTAAACCTCAGCCTACTCACAGGTTTTGTGCCTGACTTCTGCAGGGCAGCCACTGTGATCACTACATAAGGGTGATCCCAGTGGAGACCCTAGTAATTATAGGCCCATTGCATCACTAGCTTATATGAAAAGTCATGGAATATATCACAGCAGAATTCATTTATGCAGACATGGGTAACATAACAATTTACACCACAATCAGTTTGGTTTTGTGAAGAACAGGTCCTGTCTTCTGAACCTAGTAAGCTTGTTTGAAAAAGTTGCAGACACTGTGGACAGTTTTCACTCCATGCATACTTCATATCTTAACTTGGTCAAGGCTTTTGACATTATCCCCCATGCCGGCTCCCCTGGTTTGCAAATTAGCTAGCTGACAGATTCCAACTTGTGAAAGAAGCCAGAAACCTCACTGAACATAAGATTGTAACTAGTGGGGTACAGAAGTAATCAGTGCTGGACCCAATCTTCTTTCATATTTATTTTGCAAACGTCCATGTCAATATCTAAGAGGATGGATTAAGCAAGACTGCTGATGACAGCAAGCTGGAGATGCTCTCCAATTATCCACTGATACCAAACAGTTCTACCAATGGCAGGCATGATACATGATGCAGCAAAAAAAACCTTCTATCAGGCCAAGTTCATTTTAAAGGGAGCATCTCAAAACTGAAAGATGTTATCTTATCACTGTACTATTCCCTTAACAGATCCATCACTGAATACAGTATCTACTTTGATATGTAGTGATCCAAGCATATCAATCAACTGGAAAGGACCCAAGGATTTCTAACTAAGAAAATTAAAGACCATAAATCCTTTAACTATGAAGATACATTAGAAAGGTTCTCCTTATACTCTGTGACCTACCAGCTGCTGTTCTGAGATGTCATGTGTCTCACCTTTCAAGGCATGAAAGACCCAATCTTATTTGATCTTCTACTGTATTTTTTACAAAAGTAGTGGCTCCACATATACCAGACTAAGAACCTAAGTCTACAGCAACAAATAAACAGACTCACTGGAGGGGCAGGTTCCTAACTCAATGTATTCCCAGCCTATGGAGAAAGTTACCAATACAGGTCAAACAAAGTACTACTTTAAGAATAGGCTTGATCACTGGATTCGCAGAATCAAATTTACATCAGGTTTATCATGTACAACCCTGCTTAAACTGAGAGGTGGGTTCTAGTAAGTGCTTGACAAGGATGTCAAAAACTTTTAAGTGAGTTTGCTTAAAGTTGTATATGGCTAAGCATCTTATGTTTCCCATGATCACTTCGCTACCATTGTCAATATGTATATAAAGAACATTTGCATAGAATTGATCTTACTACTTACCATAAGAAAATTAATGTTTCACTAAGCCATTTCATTAACGACAATATTTCCATAAATTTTGCAACATAAATAGCCTAAATATTAAACATACCATCTTTATATCTCTAATAAATTGCTAAGATTATAAATAGAAATAGTAAGATCTAGCCTGCATTTAATAAAAAAAGTTAAACTCAGATTAAGGCATGTAAATTACGGGTCTATATTATAACATTGAATTTTATAACGTTCGAATGTTATAATACCGAGCCAGATTTGTCGAATGCTGAAAACAGCAAAGGTGCAGGACACTGAATTCCTTCCCAAGGAAAGAATTCGGTGAGCCATTGCTGTGGCTTCGCTCTTTTCAGCATTCGATATGTTGGAGCGTTATGGGTCGGGTTCAGGTAAGTGTGCGATTGTGTGTAGGTTAGGCTTAGGGGGCGGGTTAGGTGAGTTAGGGTTAGGGAGCGGGTCAGGTAAGTGTGTGGTTGTGTGTAGGTTAGGGTTAGGGGGCGGGTTAGGTGAGTTAGGGTTAGGGTGTGGGTGAGGTGAGTGTGCGATAGTAACGGACCTTAGGGCTAGGGTCGGGTTAAAGTAAGTGGATAGCTAGTAGTGTGTGTAAAGTTTAGTTTAGGTTTAGGCGTAGGATTTTAAGTGTATGTGTGTGGATTGCTGTTTTTTGTGTGTGTTTGTGTTGCGTGTATGTTTCTCGGAAAAGCGATTTTTTTCCCTGGGAAAAAAATCGCTATTCTGACTGTTCGATGTTTGCGGATTTTGGAGTTTAGGGTTCGATATTATAACATCCGATCTTTGTAGATTTTGATGTTATAATATAGACCCGTAAATTACATGTGCTAAATATCCCTGTACATTTGTGTTTCCCATATTTAAATGTGAGTGCAAAATCTAGCATGAAAATAAGGCTACAATAATCCTGAACCTAAACTCAAGCTTTCGTAGTATGATAGTATCACCCTCTCCATACCTAAATCTGTTTCTTTGAGATTTTATCAAATAGACAAATTACATTAACAGTATAAAGGTAGATATATATTACTCAGCACCTGTGGAATCTTAGATGTGATAAACTTGATGCTTAGAAAAAATTCACAATTAACTACTGTCTTTTCTTATCTAAAAATGCAACAACAGACCCTCATGTGAGGGACAATGTAGCAAAAACACTGAGCTTCAGAAAATTAAATTAATAGATAAACAAATTGATAACTAACTAAACATACAGATTGATAAAGTAAATAAATAAACATACCTACTATGCATTTTAAGTAGTATTGTATCTTTCAAAGAAATTATCTAGCTTCATAGACATTACAAAAAACCTTTATGTATATACTTGCTTTACACATATAAGCAAATTTTTATTCAGTCACCACTCATCTCACCCCATTAACAACAGTGAACACACACCTCAGTTTTACCCCAGAATAGACTCCATACACCAAATGCACTTTGTAGACACCAAGAAACAAACATTTAGTTGCAAATTCTGACACTGTCAATGATAATTAAAGAATAAAGGCACATTTTACATTTAAAAGAGGATTGTCTATTGAGACAAATAGTGACAGTATGCTGAAGTGCGTTGCCAGAGATGTTCTTGCACTGACCAGGCCAGAAGGAAGTTTTGTAAATAACTGGGATTATGGATATAGGCTCAAATAAATCTTGCAAATCCTGGAGACTGTAATATGCCAAGAAAGATAGATTTCACATTCTGGATTAAAGAAAAGAACAAAAGATAAGAAAGACATAAAAAGTACTCAGTAATAGTGCTGCTGGAAGAAAACCCATGTGACACAAAACATCATGATGTTTTACTCAACTGAGTCAATCTGTACAGTCTGTGACAGCAGAAAATAAACTTATTAACAAGGTATTGCAAATAAAAATGTTTATAAATGGAAGCTGTAATAAACTCTTTTTATAGTCCTAAACATTATTTTCATAACAATTCACTGGTAGCACATTTCAGTGCTAGCTACTGTCCAGGGTTCCAACATCCATTTCTAAAGAAACTGCCCTTCAAGTAATAGAATGTGTTACTGTTTAAAATTTGTAATATAGGTAAAATAAAAACAAATAAACATTTCTTGGCAAGAAAAGGAAATACATGTATAATGAGGGGCCATTTCCTATCTATCGATTCCTGTGCTTACCTACAGTCATCATGAGGTCCTTTTCCCACAGACTCATAACTGCAGTCTAACAATAAATTCAAATTCCACAAATGGTGAGAAGAAGGGAGATGCATATCAGTGAAGAAAAAAATAGGTAAAAGTACACATTTTATATGACTGCAGGGATGATTCAAACTCACATAACAGTGTCCCCTACTACTTTCTTCTTGCCTGACGGCGCAATGTTCATCAGTATGAAGAGAGTAGATAAAAGCTGTGCAAAGCGTCACATGTCATCTTCCACATCTACATAAACGAGCAGAACCCTAAAGCTCTATTCTATGTTTAAAGGGAAAGATGTACATCAAGTTGTCATTTGGCAGGACATTTATGATGGCGAGATTATACGCAGTGACAAATTCCAGATCATTCTGCCAATCTCTCTATCAGCGGTAGAGTTGATGGAGCAGCTCTTACAGTCACCTATATCTACTTCCTGTCCTGCCTTATAATTAACATTATTAACAACATTTCTGTACTCTCAGCATACATATTTTTTTAGACAGCATCACAGAGCTACAACTATTAGTTTTCACACAGACCTCTTAAAGCTATGCACATTCAGATTTGCCAAGGTCTGAAAGAAAATGGATGAAAAATGGAATTATTACTTTATGTAAATGGGAAATAGCCATATCTTGTCTGCACAGTTCACACTGGGCTTTTACATTTTACAACATTTACATTAATTCAGTGTTTCCCACTGACAAAACACATTGAGTACATTAGAGTCAAACTCACACATTGTTTACCCATTGGAACTAACACCTACTATTTTTGGTAAATGGTGGAAGGAAAAGAGATACCAAAGTAGAAGAAAACAGCTGCTATTTTTCTTTTGTTTTCGGTGAACATTTTGACAAAAGAGGTTTATTAGTTGTGTGTGATTGTAGTGTATGTAATAAGATGTGTTTCTTGAAATTACTCGGCTGTGGAGGAGGGGAGGTACATGGGGTGTTTTATTTGTTAATGCTGTGTTTACGTGTGATCAGAAAGATGAAGGTATTTATTGGTGGTATGGAGGAATCTGTGATTGGCTCAGACCAGCTGGACTATTGGAATTACCAGAAGTAATGTGTTGAATGAGGTTTTCAGTAGTTCTGGAGGTTGCTATTATTGTATCTTTAAAAGAGGCTTGTAAGTTTGGCAGAAATAAGTGAAAGCATAGGCTTAAATTTGAGGGATAGGTGGTGGATAAGGAATTTGGGGGTGGAATGGGATGAAGTAGGCCGTCACACTTCCCTTTGTAGTAAAAATCAATAATTCTGCTTATATGCATAGTTGCAGTTAATCCAAATTGCCTTGCACACATTCAGAGTAAGAAAAATATGTACATGTATTATAATATGTGCCTTGTGTATAGCCTCACAAGTTAAAGCTTTCTTAATCGGGCCAATGTAGAGAATAAATCAGATAGACGTAAGGTCTATGATGGCTCCTGAAGAAAGGAGACCTAAATAAGCTTATAATAAGCGTACAGCCTTGAACAGTGGTGTTGCCCTGAGATATGATTTTTGTGTATAGAACATGATTACAAAATCAGTTAAACTGTACACATTAAACTAAAAGTGTGTGCAGACTGCTCCATCTGTCTAAATGCCAAACAGACACCATGCTAAGTGTTTTCCTTGGAATCATATAGAAACGGCAACATGGTATTCATTGTCCACAGGTATTATGATTCACAAAGAAAGGAAATCTCCATTATTATACCACAAAAAAGCAACTGTACAACAGAGATTGTGTATCAGTCTAGAGAGTTACAGTAAAGAGGTAAAGAGTAGTGTTACATTAGCAGATGGCATAGCATAGGAAAAGAAAAAGAAGGGAGAAAATTATAAAGGAGACATTTTAATAACATAGTGTTGGTTTAATTCAACTAAAAAAGACTGAAGGGAAGGCTAAATGATGAGAGAGAGACAGAAAATGAGGAAGCAAAATAAAGAAAAGGCCAAATGAGTCAGGCAGCAAGTAAAAGGTGTCAAGCAGCCAATAGGAGAGCAGCTTCTCTACAAATAATTACAGGTGTCACTTAAGGGAACACTGTATAACTGTATACTCCTTAACAGCAAAACATGACTTAAAATGGGAGATGAGAGAAAAAAATAAGCATCTATATTAAATAAATAAATTTCATGATATAGTCTAATATTCAAATTTGCTTTTTTATTGCTTATATAATATATGCAATTTGCTGACACGGCCAGCTGTCAGGAAAGTTGTATTGTCCACGTCTCTAGTGCAAGCCCCTTGATGCAGGGTTAGTAGTTATGGTTAAACCAGTATCTTGTCACCTTAAAGGTAAATATATGCTCTGGAATTCTAGAGGTGCAGGTCCATTATGCTCCCTTACAGCTCTGGTGGTTCTGCCATGGCATCTTCCTAAATACTTCATAACATGGGATGAGACCAGTTTACACAGACTTCCTACATTACAATTGAATCCTATCAAATTGAGCAATTATTGATAGTAAAGAGTTCATTGAAAGTCCTAATCGATAGCTTTGTACGATATTGGGAGAAAAGCATCGATAAACATAATTTAGTATGGTAGACTGCACCCTACCGCATGAGCAACAGAAAACTGAAGTGCATAACTTTGACAATGTCCCACCAGCTGCTTGTTAATATACTGTTGCTCTACATTACTTGTAGAGCATAAGTCACTGGTTTGAGATTTGCTTTGAATGGCAATTTTTTTGAGATTATATTACCCGTTGTATGTTATGATTGATATTTAATTATTTATTTAACTGAGACTCTCAGTCTGTTTGGCCACTTTAGTGTTGTATTATGGGGGCATGAGGTTTACTCAGGGCCTAGCCAAGGTTTTGCCAATGGTTTTGCAGTCAGCCAAGGGTTTTTAGGCTCTCAATGTTTTTTCTGATATCGTCCAGAGTTGACAATTAGGAATGTCAGTGAAGACTGGGCGATCAGTAGTGTGATTTTATAGGATGTGATTCTACCATAGATGGCCACTTACACACCTAGTCTTAGGCATCACCATGATTTTCTGTTACTTGCCAAACACCCTTGAACCTAAATAGCATAAATAAATGATGCATTCATGCAGGCCTTCTAAGTTATGCAACAAACACAATTTGCCATCAGGACTCCAGACTTTTTACCTGCCTCTGGTGATGCTGGACCAATGTATTGTCCTCCTGACTCTGCAGCATTTGTTTTTGCCATGACTTCTTTTTGCCAGTCTCTTCTATGTGTAGTCAGAACCATGCATCTCATCTGTCTTACTGTTCCTTGTTGGTGTCTATTTCTCTCATCTCTGCTGTCATCCTTTTGCTGCCTGAGTGCTTTCATCATATCCTTTACAATACCTTCACTACTTGGAACAATACTGCCTCCCACATTTCCGCGCAGTTTTCTACATTTACCATTGTGTCATATGAGAACCACTAAGTGCCTCCCACAGTTTGTTGCCTTACTTATCCCTCTAAGCACTACTAATGTATTTTTATGTATGCCTAAATGATTACCAGCCAGTTGCTCTTATATCAACAGTAATGAAGTGTTTTGAGTGGTTGATCACGGGCCATATTATCTTCAAGCCTACCTGCAACACTGGATACATTATAGTTTGCTTATAGAGCTAATTGCTGCATGGCTGATGCAATAACTACAGCACTTCATAAATCCTTGTCACATCTAAAGAACAAGAATTGCTATGTCAGAATGCTGTTCATTGATTTTAGTTCCACCTTTAACACTGTCACCCCCCAGAATCTGATATTGAAGCTTATCCAGATGGGCATCATCACCCCCCCCCATGTAACTAGATACTGGACTTTCTCATCAAGAGACCCCCAAAAGTATGTGTGGGAAATAACAGTTCAATCAATAGTACATTGAGCATGAGTGTCCCACAGGGCTGGATCCTGAGTCCTCTGCTGTTCACCTTGTTGATGCATGACTGCATGGCCAAGCATTAATCCAACATAATCATCAAGTTCAAGGATGACACCACTGTCGTAGGTTTTGTCAGAAATGGTGAGGAAACAGCCTACAGCAATGAAGTGGACCATCTGATAGGCTTGTGTGACAGCAACAATCTGGCCTTAAATGTAAGCAAGACCAAAGAATTAATAGTGGACTTCAGTAGGACTCAGGAGATACATCAACCTCTGGAAATTAAGGGGTGGCAGTGGAAAGAGTCAAAAACACCAAGTTCCTGGGAGTGCACATCTCAGATGACCT
The DNA here is from genome assembly GCF_019279795.1 of Protopterus annectens. Taxonomy (NCBI): domain Eukaryota; kingdom Metazoa; phylum Chordata; order Ceratodontiformes; family Protopteridae; genus Protopterus; species Protopterus annectens. The sequence continues at coordinate 363,785,798 of NC_056725.1, forward strand.
ATCCTGGTCGACTCATATTAGCCACACAGTGAAGAAGGCACAGCAACATTTGCACTTCCTATGGAAACTGAGGAAGGCAAACCTGTTTTAGTCCATCTTCAAAGCCTTCTATAGGGGGCCATAAAGAGTGTCCCCTCAAATAACATCATAGATTGGTATAGTAGCTGCAAAGCATCTGACCACAAGACTCTCCTGAGGGTACTGAGGACAGTTGAAAAACTCATTGGTTCCTCACTCCCATTCATGGATGATCTGCATGAGACTTGGTGTGTGGGAAGGGCTAGGAAGATAATCAATGATCCCACTCACCCTGCCCATGGCATGTACTTCCACCTTTCCTCAGGCAGGTGGTATCGCAGCTTACATTGCAAAATGTCTAGACTGAACAGGAGCTTCTTCCTTCTATCCATAAGGCTGCTGAACTTGAATGCCAGGCATGACAGTGAATAATTAGATCAGTATGTCACTTGCTATGAGGTATCAGCTATAGTAATCATTCTGGCAAATTGCTTCAATAACTGGTACAGTTAGCCTGATTTCTTATGCTTTTACTTCCTGAAAGTGCAATAGTCAGGAGTCAGTTACTACTCCATACATGTGCAATATGAACATCAGAATATATCATACTACAACTGATGAAATGCAATATTCTAAGCAATCACAATGTGAAGTCATAGCCTTGCAATGCCTACTAGTATAATACTGTCTAATGTCTTCCTGTCCAATTGTGGTAATTTATTGTGTTGTTAATATTTTAATTATTACTGTATGTGCTTTAGTCTTACTGTCATTCAAACTACGTGCTCATTGTTATATCTTGCACGGGGACCAAAGCAATGTAATTTCATTCTGCTTGCACTGCTGTGTATATCTGATCGCCAATAAAGTTTACTTTGAGTTTGACTTATCACAGTAAACATACTGGAATTCTGAAATGGTTAAGAGTCCTTGTAGTAAAGGATGTTCAAGTACAAATATATGTTTTTATATAATCTCTTTCTTGGAGATTGAAATATATTTGTGTGTATCATATACAATTTCAGACACCCACTACCATAACTGAGGAACTTCATCAAAATGAATATCCAGCCTTTATTAGGTTTCATAATACATACTGATTTATTATTAACTATATTGTGCACAAAGTACTTTCTTTGGTGTTACATGTTTAGATAAAACCCCTTCTTTCTACCATTTGAACTGTATATTTCTGTTTTACACTTACGTTCAAATAACTGAATAAGGAGATGGAGTAGAGGGTTGTAACTATTTTTTTCTAACACCAGTATGGCTAACGTGGCCTTTACTATTGAGGCACAACACCACTAAAATCAGTTTTCTAATAAATATTTTAAAATCAAACAGATAATCAGCCATATCAAAAGCTGGGGTAGGAAGGAAAGGTAATCCCTTCTGAGACCATTTATAAAATATTGAACATATTATGTGAATGAATAATTCCATCTTTACCACTATCTTCTTTTGTTCCAACCAGTCTTTCAACCCTTCATTATACTGCCCTTGTTGTATCTGCCTGTGCCCCTGCCTTTCCTGGGGGTGGGGGGTGGGAATGATAATAAATATCACTTTTCACTCCATGAGTCTATTGGCCCAAGCCTGTTTGTTCATAACTTGCTAATCTCAGGAATCTGTGCAATGGGAGAAAGTCTAAAGCATTATCTAGAGCAGGAAGATCCGATTGAACTACCTGTAGATCAAATTCAGTAGGATTATTACCAAAATCACTAGTACCAGTATCTCTGGCTGAACAGTAATTTCTAGTGAACCCACTAGATGTTGCTGGATATGCATTGCTTGAATCATAATATTTAGAATCTCTAATTAATTTTTTTTTCTTGTTTTTAATCACACCATATTGATTTTACACTTTTTTGGAAATAAGATTGTACAAATCAAAAAGTTATCAGACAAAAGATCATTATGAATAGTATTGTCTAGAGTTTAAATTTCTATCATATCTATTCGCCTACAATTGTCATTAATAAGTGCATTCATCCATGCCACCCCATGCTGATTGCACATGGCAGCTGGTTGCTTATTGAATGTGAAACTTTAATACCACTAGGGTGCTTCTACATGCTTAAAACTTTGGGTACACTTTGGGTTTTCACACACAGTTTAAAATATGCATTATCAAGTTGGAGACTTCTAAACTTTAAAAGATTTTTTTTTCCAGAAGAGTAATACTATCCTTAAACTTCAGACAAAACATCAGTCCAAGAAATGGAAAAAGAAAAGTCCTTGGTGAAATATTCAGAAATTTTAAAATAATTAGTCTTGCTCGCATGATTCATAGCATCCATAACATTCACAGCATCCTCATCATTGTTGGGTATAGTACCATCACCAGGAACAAGCCAAGCCTATTGTCTTGTACATTTAATTAATTCAAAGAACTGGTAATACTTCCAGGGTGACAATTCGATTTGTTACACTGACTATGTTCTCTTTCTCCTCTGTTAGTTCCTTCATTGGTACCACTATTCTGACATACTGACAAAACATTGTTGACTTGCTGGGTCAACAATTGCACTAACTTTGTGAGCTGCCAACCAAGTTCTCACTGGGAAGAAATTATGCCATTTACTACAATATCAGCCCTTTCATCAAATAAAGTAACAAACAACAGGAACAAGTTCCACCAGGATTTATTTAAAAGCACAAAATCTTTCTCTCTGACGTCTCGGCCAAAAGCCTTCAAGGAGAATAAAACACTTGCATGCAGCAGCAACTTATATACATGGCAAATGAGATAATTACATAATTAATCAATTAGTACAACAATTCAACAAACTAATGTTCTCCAGTTGAGCTCTTCATTCAGCCCAAAAGGAAACATGGTTTTAAATTTTAAAATATATACAGTTTCTTTCTGCACTAATCTAGTTTTGACATCAATATCATTGTACATAGAAACACAAACTTGTTCTAAAATAGTTCCCTTCAAGCCCTCATTACATTTATCATGTGCTTCCGAAAAATGTGCTGCAACTGGGCTGTCTTCTTTACCATTTTTGATGTCTCTTAAATGCTCCAAAAACCTTATTTTAAAAGGCCTCTTTGTTTCCCCAATGTAAAATTTGTTACATGGGCACTTTAGAGCATAAATGACACCCTCAGAATTGCAACTAAATGTACCCCAACTATCAAATTTAACATTATTAATAAAATTAAAATTGGATACAATATGTTTACAAACCTTACATCTCCCACAGGGAAAAGTCCCAATTTTAGCAGGTTCCATGTATATTTGTGATGCAGGCATCTTAATCTTAGATCTTACAAGAAAATCTTTTATATTCTTGCCTTTACGGTAAGAAAACTTCATATTTACATCAAGCCATTGTTGAACATTTCTAAGTGAACAAAAATAAAGCCAATATTGGCTGACAATATCAAGGAACTGTTTTGTAAAACTACCATAAGTAGTAACAAAATAAATATTTTCTTTAATAGAACCTGAGCTGTCATGTTGTATTGTATTACACCCCCTTTGTTGAATAGACTTTATATATCTGGGTTTAACACCTGTACACAATCTTAAGAAGCTCTTATCCAAAATATTTGTGCCATAGCCTCTAGTAGAAAAAGATTGCACCAAAAGGCACATTTCTTCATGAAATACATCAGATCTATTACATAACTTGGAAATACGTAGCATTTCACCATAAGGTAGAGCCTCAATAACATGTAAAGGATGGCCACTATTTGCATGTAAATACTGGCAAGTCCTTCAAATTTTTTATTAGGACGGGTAATGATATTCTCACCATCTGAAATATCCAATACTATATCTAAAAAAGGGATAGTGTGACCAATATTAAGGCCATCAAATTTGATATGAAATTTATTAACATTAATTTCATTAAAAAATTCAATAATTGTATCTTTGTCACTGTCTACCAAAAATATTAAATCATCAACATATCTAAAATAATAAATAACATGTTCCTGAAAAAATCTATGCTTATAAATAATATTTAATTCAAAAAAACCCATAAAAAGATTTGCATACATGGGGGCAAATGAAGCCCCATAGCCGTGCCCTGTAACTGATGAAATATAATATTATTAAATTCAAAAAAATTATGTGTCAAACAAAAATAAACCATTTCCATAACATATTCTGAAGCAGGAGAGTTGCCAAGGAAAAACCGAAGGGCTTCCAATCCATACTCATGTCCAATGCTTGTATACAAACTTTTACATCAATGCTGACCCAAACCATATTCCTATTTACTTTGACATCTTTTATTTTAGCCAGAAAGTCAAAGACATCACTTATATAGGAAGGCAACCTAATGACATAGGGATACAAAAGTGATGCAAAAATACACCTAAATTATGAAGAAAATACTTAGACCCAGAGACTATGGGTCTCCCAGGGGGTTTATGTAGATTCTTATGAATTTTAGGCAGGCAGTAAAATAAGACCATTTTACAGCCTGTTGTCTGAAACTTTTTAACATCTGACTGGCAAAATAGCCAAGTCTTAACCCCTTATTAATTAGCTCCTTATAATCACAAATAGCTGAAAAAAAGTTTTCAGTTTCCACAGCTCTATACGTATTGCTGTCACCAAGATGTTGCATACACATTTCCATATAATCATTAAAACCCATGACAACCAGTTTGTTGCCTTTGTCAGAGGGTTTGAAAACAATATCATGTTTCTTACTCAGAGTTAGCAATGCTTTCCATTCTTGAATAGACATATTATAAACTATATTAGACCTATTACTCATAAATTGCTTGAATTCTAACTCAGAAAAATGATTTACCAAGTTAACAAATTGACATACATCAGTATTGAGAGAATCAGGCATAAAAGTACTGTATGAAGGAACATTAGAAGTATCAAACATACAATATGCATTATTATCATCATTTTCTGAAGCACATGAATAAAAACTATCCATAGAGCTATCTAAACTCTCTTTTTCTATTTCTGAAGCAGAGAAAACATTCTTACTAAAAAAATATTTTAAGTGCAATTTTCTAGAAAAACAAACACATCACTTTTAATATCATGTAAACGAGTAACCACTGTAGGGACAAATTTAAGTCCCTTATTTAATACAGACATTTCTATGTCACTAAAATTGTAGTTAGAAAGATTAACTACATAGTCTGTAACATTTAACATTCCATTACATCATTAAAGCATTGCTACTTAAACACAGAGCACAGGGCACTTTTGAGTAATAAGCATAAATCAACAGTACAAAAATGACAGAAAGAAGACCATTCTCTGCAAAAAAAAGGAGAGATGATGAAAAGCCACTGTTTATGCAGGCAGTGTCCTCCCCATCAAGGTAGATAAAACTTCTTTGCTGCCTTTGACACATCCAGAGTCACTACATGGGGGAGTGGTGCAAAACAACATCACAATTTGAAATCTCTGGTCTCTCTGATGGCCCCTGACACATTTGTCATACCTTCTCAACTTCAAGAGCAAGAAGAAAGACAAACAAAAGTGGGACAAAGTGGCACAAAAGAAGGACACTTTTAAATATTGCTCTAATATAATAAGAAAGAACTTAGAATGTAATAGAATAGGTCTCTTGCATTCTATCGTATTTTCTGATCTGTCATATTAGTACTGCTACCTGAGCAGCTGACAAAATAAAAGAATCTCATGCATTTTTCAAAGTAATTATAACTTTGATTATTAAGGTTATTTTTCTAATAAACCACCCTCCATTTCTTCAAATTGCTATTTTTTGGAGGATTATTAGGGGAAGAGCAACATTTTGAGCCAAAAAAAGGGGTGAGTTGAGAGTTTGGCTGGTTATGCTCTAATAAAGCTTATTTGCAATTTATTCTCTCTTACCTTCTCAACCTGTTAATGCAGTAAAAATACCATATATTGGGGGGCATATAGCACTAGATATAAAAAATTGCTCTTGTATAAATGTATAAATTGGAGAGCAGTGATAGAACCTAAGCCTCATTTTATTTTATGAAGGTTATGAAGTGAAACTTATTTATTAGTGACTTCTTAGTGAGACTTGGCAAATCACGAAATTAAACTACAAATTTTATGAACACAAAAAAAAATAAGAAGCAAAAATCTATTCATTCTTTGAAAATTCAACAGTTTGGGAGGTATAGTCTCTGCTACTGTCCTGAGTTTCCCTGCCCCCCCCCTGACAAAATATGCTTGGTTTGAATGGAGCCTCTGCAGCCATTCCAATTAACCATTTATTTCAATTCATTTGGATTTACCATAACATTTTACTTCAATGTGCTTTTACTCAATGACTTCTGACTTTTTTTAAAGTTTTATTTTGTATTTTACAGCACAAACATTAAGTAATCTGTTAAATTAAAGTAATGCAGTCTCACATTGAAACCCATAGCATTAAAACCAGCATTTTGAAACTCACATTCAGAAAATACATTCCTGAAACAGCATTTCAAAGAAAATACATTTGCCAGTATATGATAAAGACACTTTGGGTTGTTTTCAACTATAGGCCCTTACACCTTCACATATATGTAACACATAATCTTCTCATTGTGTTTAAAATTATATTTATGAGACAATACAAATACAATTTAGCAGAGGTGCTTTAAATTTATGCTTTAGAATATTTTTGAACATTTTCCAGTGGACAAAACATTAAAACCCTATAAATGGCAATAAAAACAGTTGGAGACTTCCACATTTAAAGTCTACTAAGTCTACTACACCATCCACAGTCCACCAATAGTAACATGCAATTCACACACCATCCATAATTAGCACATATAATAGTCACCATTTCACAGTCCACTGCACACCCTACAAAGTACCAATAAGCACTCAATGCATTAATTCAACAGCAGCTTTATCAGTAGTGACAACAATTTCATAGCTGTCATTCAGTGATTCTAGTTCTGCTATTCAATAAGTTCTTAGCACAAAACCTGGAATTACCTTTAAATAAAAAATACAGAAGCCAATAATGGGGGAATACGGTCCCAAAATAGGGTAAAATTTAAAATGCTAGAAAAAAAATTGTGAAAAAAAAATGAGAAAAGAACATGTAGTTTGAAATTAAAATGCCGGTCAATTCCCATTATTCAAGAACAAAACAATTTTCAGTAGGACAACGCAGGGCAGGTCACAGCAGACATCGCCAAACAAAAATGGCAGGCACGGTGAGCAAAAAACAGCAGGCAGCAGAAGATGCAGACCACAACAGAAGGCACCCAACCAAGAATCAAACACACCCACCCAGAATCAAACCAGCGGACAGAACAAAACCAATTTTTCAGCAGGATTAACACCACAGACGTCTTTGAAGTCTGAAATTCAAATGCCTATCAATTTTATTTAACATTTTTTTTCAGGACAGTCTGACTTGGAACAAAATAAACAAATTTCAGGAAGAGGCCCAGGAAGAAATAATGCATGTCAAGATACAGACCCCACAAAGAAGGAACCCCAGCCAAGAATCAAACCCCATCAAATATCAAGCATTGCAACATTTACAAACCACAGATATTATGAGAACAGATCAGATCGAACTCAAGTCTTTAACACCTGCAGCACCATACACAAATAAAAAAAAAAGCACAAACTCAAGAAAAATAAACATTGTAAATTGAAAGCACCTTACCTGAATGATACATCCAGAGTTAAGACGGCCGGGCTGCTTGAGCATGCGCAGACCGACGACCGTTCAGCAAGTGGCGCGCAGTTAAAAATAATACTCTGCTGTGTAGAACAAACATTACCGTCTTCCCCGTTTTGACCCCCTCTGTCCAAAGCGTTGCCCACCTTGGTTGGAAAACTGTTCCCAGGTCCGTTTCTGTCCCTGGGCTGGAGGAATCGAGGACGAGGACGAATTTCCCCGAAAAGTATGGTAAAATCTGTCCCTTTGCTCAGCTGTTGGAAGTGCAGGAAAGTCGCCATCATTCCAGTCTTCTTCATGAGAGGTATAACCTCCTTCCGCCGAGGAGTTGAAGGCTTGATTTCCGGCGTCATCAGGGCAAAACCTAACCTGCTTATGGCTTAAAGCGTTCAGTCCTTGACATGAACGCTTTGTTGGATTCATAATCACGAATATCCCTCACAAGTTTCCCTTTCTTTCTGTTAAGCAAAGTCACTTCATATTCTTTTAATTTTCCATTTGTTTGTTTAAGAAATTCATCAAATACGGACACAGGAACCACATTGGTTAAATCAGTACAGAGTTTCTTTATGTTAGAACACAGTTCCTTATGTTTAATCTGGTCACGTTCTATCAATATCTGGAGCCATTCACTCACACACTTGTGGGCAGCATGTACCCACCTTTTGTGGAAAGAAATATCTGTGTCCACACTCAAGTCAAAAGGACTAGCGGGATCCTTAAAGACTCTCAAACCTCTAGGTGTAGTCTCCGTCTCCACATATTTTTGTAGCCCACAGATGTTATAATGCACCGAAGTTTCTTTCCACATAAGCTTTTCCAGTTCATCAAAAGTAATTTGTGTTCTGCATTGACTGCTAGGAAATCTTTCTACCCACCCCAGAAAAAGGGTTAGTGGGTCTCGAACGTCTATCTTCTTCCCATTTTTCCCATATACTGGAGCCATCATTAGAAACTCTTTGTACAGCTTGTCTCTCACCTCTGTCCATATGATTAGAAGCAGCTGAAGAGTTTACCAAAAAATTGTCCAGGGACATTTGACTTCCCTCCATGTTATCTCTGAAAATCTGAGGTAGATGGAACTGAGGATCAGTAGGCATAAAGCTGGAACAACAGGAACCAAGTAGAAAGTAACAAACAACAGGAACAAGTTCCACCAGGATTTATTTAAAAGCACAAAATCTTTCTCTCTGACGTCTCGGCCAAAAGCCTTCAAGGAGAATAAAACACGTGCATGCAGCAGCAGCTTATATACATGGCAAATGAGATAATTACATAATTAATCAATTAGTACAACAATTCAACAAACTAATGTTCTCCAGTTGAGCTCTTCATTCAGCCCAAAAGGAAACATGGTTTTAAATTTTAAAATATATACAGTTTCTTTCTGCACTAATCTAGTTTTGACATCAATATCATTGTACATAGAAACACAAACTTGTTCTAAAATAGTTCCCTTCAAGCCCTCATTACATTTATCATGTGCTTCCGAAAAATGTGCTGCAACTGGGCTGTCTTCTTTACCATTTTTGATGTCTCTTAAATGCTCCAAAAACCTTATTTTAAAAGGCCTCTTTGTTTCCCCAATGTAAAATTTGTTACATGGGCACTTTAGAGCATAAATGACACCCTCAGAATTGCAACTAAATGTACCCCAACTATCAAATTTAACATTATTAATAAAATAAAATTGGATACAATATGTTTACAAACCTTACATCTCCCACAGGGAAAAGTCCCAATTTTAGCAGGTTCCATGTATATTTGTGATGCAGGCATCTTAATCTTAGATCTTACAAGAAAATCTTTTATATTCTTGCCTTTATGGTAAGAAAACTTCATATTTACATCAAGCCATTGTTGAACATTTCTAAGTGAACAAAAATAAAGCCAATATTGGCTGACAATATCAAGGAACTGTTTTGTAAAACTACCATAAGTAGTAACAAAATAAATATTTTCTTTAATAGAACCTGAGCTGTCATGTTGTATTGTATTACACCCCCTTTGTTGAATAGATTTTATATATCTGGGTTTAACACCTGTACACAATCTTAAGAAGCTCTTATCCAAAATATTTGTGCCATAGCCTCTAGTAGAAAAAGATTGCACCAAAAGGCACATTTCTTCATGAAATACATCAGATCTATTACATAACTTGGAAATACATAGCATTTCACCATAAGGTAGAGCCTCAATAACATGTAAAGGATGGCCACTATTTGCATGTAAATACTGGCAAGTCCCTTCAAATTTTTTATTAGGACGGGTAATGATATTCTCACCATCTGAAATATCCAATACTATATCTAAAAAAGGGATAGTGTGACCAGTATTAAGGCCATCAAATTTGATATGAAATTTATTAACATTAATTTCATTAAAAAATTAAATAATTGTATCTTTGTCACTGTCTACCAAAAATATTAAATCATCAACATATCTAAAATAATAAATAACATGTTCCTGAAAAAATCTATGCTTATAAATAATATTTGATTCAAAAAAACCCATAAAGAGATTTGCATACATGGGGGCAAATGAAGCCCCCATAGCCGTGCCCTGTAACTGATGATATATAATATTATTAAATTCAAAAAAATTATGTGTCAAACAAAAATAAACCATTTCCATAACATATTCTGAAGCAGGAGAGTTGCCAAGGAAAAACCGAAGGGAACTATTTTAGAACAAGTTTGTGTTTCTATGTACAATGATATTGATGTCAAAACTAGATTAGTGCAGAAAGAAACTGTATATATTTTAAAATTTAAAACCATGTTTCCTTTTGGGCTGAATGAAGAGCTCAACTGGAGAACATTAGTTTGTTGAATTGTTGTACTAATTGATTAATTATGTAATTATCTCATTTGCCATGTATATAAGCTGCTGCTGCATGCAAGTGTTTTATTCTCCTTGAAGGCTTTTGGCCGAGACGTCAGAGAGAAAGATTTTGTGCTTTTAAATAAATCCTGGTGGAACTTGTTCCTGTTGTTTGTTACTTTCTACTTGGTTCCTGTTGTTCCAGCTTTCATCAAATAAATCCTGAGAAAACACTGCAAGTGAAAGTGCTGCTGAAGCAACCAACAATTGATAAAAGCAGCTGAGGCAGCAGACTGCCAAGCAATCAAACAAAAACTGCCATATAAAGTCACACAGCAAAAAAGTCTCTCCATTGAAAACCAAAGGGCCAGATTCCGTAAAGCTCACATAATCTGAGGCATTATGTCAAGATCAGCATGAAACTTGCAAATAACATTGTAATATGTAAGTGTGTGACAAGAAACTCAGACTTGCTAAGCACACAATGTAGTATCGCAGTATAAATGGTGCACTATAGAAATCCGCAAGTAATCCATAAGTGATAAGAAATGGTTGTCCAATCATACTGTGTGGTGCCAAAGTTACAGAAAGATGATCATAATTCAAGTATCCTGATAGTTATATAGACATACATATAACATAATCTGTGCAGTAAGGTTAAGGAAAACTATGGACTGTAACTAACTCCATTATAATAACAAAAGAAATTACTAAAAATGCCAGCTTTCCCAATGTAAGCCATATGGCATTCCTAAGATACATTTTCAGGAATAGACACAGAAATGTCTCTGACAACTATGGATATTTCCATAGTTCATCCACTAACTTAAAATACGTGCTTCAAAGCTGCGACAGACAACATGATAATTGTCTGAACACACAATACAATGAGTACAACAACAAAAACAATGTGATATGTTCAATCAGCACAGTTGGTGACATATGAGAATCTAATATCTATGCTGCTAACAGTGTTGTATGTGTATAACTGTATGCATTATCTACAAAAACTAGCAATTGGTAGCCTGAAAAATCAAAACATTGTGAAAATGCTTGCTTATACTGAACTGCTGCAATGAAATGGGTATCTGCTCAAGTGTCAGTAAACCTCAGCTATAACTGTATTAATACTAAAACACATAAGGGGTTAAAGACAAATGCAACACCAGTATTTACCTGCACGGTGTGCTGAATATGAACTGCTGCAATCAAAATGTGTATCTATTCAAGTATCAGTAAACGTAGGCTATAACTGTGTTTCTATTAAAACACACAAGGGGTTTGAGACAGATGCAATATTAGTGTTGACCTGTAGGTTTTGCTGAATATGAGCTGGTGTAATCAAATGGATATCTGCTTAAGTGTCACTAAACCTAGGCTATAACTGCATTTCTACAAAAACAACCAAGGTGTCTGAGGCAGATGGAACAGAAAGGCATACCGCAGTTTGCAAACAATAGTGCAAACACTGATGCAGCAGATACTCATTCACTCTTTGAACAGGCAGAATATGCACAACAGAGCAATCACGGGAACAGAAAAATGACTACACCAGGCCACACATCTTAAGCACCAATCAATGCACTTAGACTTACAAAACATGCACCTGTGATAGATACAGAAACCTAACTGTTATCAGGCATCTGTGACAGATACAGAAACCTGTTATCATACATCTGTGACAAATAGAGAAACCTACCTGTTATAATATACCTGTGACAGATAAAGAAGCCTGTTATCATACATCTGTGATGGATACAGAAAACTAACTGTTATCATGCACCTGTGATGGATACAGAAACCTATCTGTTATCATGTACCTGTGATGGATACAGAAACCTACCTATCGTACACCTGTAACAGATACAGAAACCTACCTGTTATCATATACCTGTGACAGATACAGATACCTAATTGTTATAATATATCTGTGACAGATACACAAACCTGTTATCATACACCTGTGACGGATACAGAAACCTAACTGTTATCATGCACCTGTGATGGATAAAGAAACCTATCTGTTATCATTTACCTGTGATGGATACAGAAACCTACCTATCGTACACCTGTAACAGATACAGAAACCTACCTGTTATCATACACCTGTGACAGATACAGATACCTAATTGTTATAATATATCTGTGACAGATACACAAACCTGTTATCATACACCTGTGATGGATACAGAAACCTAACTGTTGTCATGCACCTGTGATGGATAAAGAAACCTATCTGTTATCATGTACCTGTGATGGATACAGAAACCTACCTATCATACACCTGTAACAGATATAAAAACCTACATATTATCATGCACCTGTGACAGATACAGAAACCTGTTATCATGCACCTGTGACAGATATATAAACCTGTTATTTAGGTTGTGCAGTACATTTCAAAATCTGTGCTGAAACAATGTCTATATAAAAGATCAACATTGTTTGATTTTAATCACAGTTGTAAACACAGCTTCTGTGTGTTGATTTCACTTACCTTACTGAAACATGATGTGTATTCCTGCATTCTAGCCCACATACGTTATTGTAAAAAATACAGGCCTGCAGATGGGGGGGAATGCATTTTGGTTCATAAACCAGGCAAAATAATCAACATACCTCTTTCCCTCCAGTGATCCTCAAGCCTGTGCATCTCTCGATACACATGGCTCTGTTCAGCTGCAATCCTCCTCACCTGAAATCAAGAAAGAGAATATTTGAATAACGCATTCCTCAAACAACATTGATATACATTTCTCACCACTGTTTATAGACATTTATTTCTGAAGAGCATTAAATAATGATAATTCATAGTTTATAGTTTTACTCTGAGGTGATAACAGAGAGGAAGATATGAGTTTCAATCCAGCAAACACAATCTACAACCAAACTCTGACATTGACAGTTGCCTGCATAGCTACCACTTCTTAACTGAAAAAGCATATTTTGCATGCAGTGAGAAGACTTTATGTTATGACATCATCTGGATGGGGGATGGTCTACTAATAAGAATCTTGGGTTAGGACTGCAAGGTATGAACATGGGCCGCTCGTATAGCTAAACAATTTGAATATTACATTCATATCAGCACTGTGCTCAGAAACATACATTCCTCAGGCAGTGTGGCAGTGTCATGTTGCACAGCATCTGTGAGCAGAGCCATACATGTTACAGTACATAATGGATACACTAAGGAATGTGTGAGGATCATGATATTCCTTGCCAAAGAACATCACTAGGAAACTATATACATCTTCCATGTTCTGCATTTCAACTTTTAGTCTACCCATCCCATTCCCTCATAATTTAAGGATGTTTTATAATTGACTTTAATATTTCATGAGAAAACAGACCTTAATAGCACTTTTACAAAGTATATAATATTAACCAAGGAATTGCTCATATATATAACAGGATTTAGCAAGATTACTGCCCATGCAGTTAAATAGCTGATATTGCTCGAACATTACAGATTACGGATATGTTAGTAGGAATTTGACAAATAACCAAATTATTTGCAACCATGGTCAGAATATATGTTAATATCAATAAGTGTAATATGCTTCTCTAAATAAATGCTATGCGTATATTAAAGCAATATGACAGTTTCAGATGTATTTTCTCTCTGGATTTAAACACACAGCACACCAAAATGTAGACATGATACATTGTTTGCTTACAATATGAACTACCAGCCTGCATACACTATTCATAAGTAAACATATAGTGCTCTACAAACCCTGTTGTTAGAAAGCTGATGTTATTAGACTATTAGAGATTATGGCCATATCCGTAGCAATTCAAAGACTAACTCAGTAACCATGCACAACATAAACAGTAATATCACTTACTGGAATATGGTTCTTCCAAAAAATGCTATGGGTGAATTTAACAAAGGTGTATATGTATGTATATGTTTCCCCTATGTGAACTAGAACCCAGAGCATGCCAACATTTAGACATGCTGGCCAGTTGCTTCACAGGCCAATCTAACATCCAGCAGTGCTTTCATTTTAAAAGCAGATACTGTAGGTGTTTATCAGAAGCCCTTCAAAGATTGTATGAATATAGAAAATGCAAACAATTATTGGACATTTTATTGTAAAGAAATAACAGCTATTGGCACATAACTGAAAACATATGTGTAAGCTGTCAGACAGCCATTACCTTTTAGATTAAATAAACATATCTGTGTAATTTCTTAGGAAGAATAATGTAATGAATTTATATACATGTTTTTATTTCAATGTATAATGGTGCAGTAGGTGATACTGTGAGACTGTAATGGAAAACTATGAAGTGTACAGTCATCTGCAGCCTTGGTTCTATAAGCATCTTTGATGCACGAGGACAGTGGCTATGTGAAATTATGTAGTTAGATCTTGTAAAACATATGCACATCTAAAAAGGACATAGAAGAATGCTTAAAAATGTATAAGATACACCCAACACTGATTGATTACATTATAGCAACCATGAAACATTGGCAAACCACTTTGCAGTTAACACATGATAAAGGACAAATTATTATTCCAGGGATAAAAAAAAATCAAAAGGGGATATTCCAGGGTGACTCTTTATCACTCATGCTCTTTTGTCTTGCCATTAACCCATTAACTGTCTACTTAACAGATTAGGTCATGGCTAAAATTTGGCTCCCAGAAAACAACAGAGTATAAAGACTTCTAATCTTTTTTTTCGAATATCTTTGGGATGATTTAAAACCGTATAGTTCATCAGATGAGAAACTGAAAGCACAACTGCAAGTTGCCAAAACTTTTTCAGATGATATAAGAATGCCATTTGGTCTTGATAAATGTGCAAAAGCAACCTTTAAAGCAGGAAAACTGCAACACCAAGAAAACATCATTTTGGGACAGGAATGTGATATGAAAGAACTTGAGCAAGAGGGAGTGTACAAATATTTTGGAATTGTTGAAGGATCAACAACAAACCATGCACAAATGTGAATAAAACTTAGTAAGGAATTTTTTAAAAGACTGAAATTAATACTGAAAACAGCAAAGTCCAAGCTATAAATTAGTTTGCTCTTCCTGTCCTAGCTTACAGATTTGGAGTGATTGACTGGCCCCAAAAGGTGTTGAATTGGTTGGATAGGGAAACAAGAAGGATGCTTCATGCTTA